>NC_042530.1:18750552-19088838 GCF_900963305.1 Echeneis naucrates | reverse complement strand
TTTTCACAGCAGGTCACACATAATTCACAATGTACAGTGAGTTTTTCACATTTCAAGAAAAAGGAAACTCAATTTCTGACATAACTTTAGAAACTACTAAATAAATTCTTTTCTGTTGATTTCTTGCTGGAAACTGCTTAATTTACTGTTTTTCACACCAATCCACACACAATTCACCATGTAGAGTGACTTTTTCATGTTTCAGCAAAATGCAACTCAATTGCAGACATTACTTTAGAAAGTACTAAATACGAGGTTTTCTCTTGATTTCTTGCTGAAAAACTGCTCACTGTTTTTTAGAGCAGTCCACGCACAATTCACCGTGGAGAGTGAGTTTTTCACATTTCAGCAAAATGCAATTCAATTGCTGACATCTCTTTACAAACTACTAAATACGTGGTTTTCTGTTGATTTTTTGCTGGAAAATGCTTAATTTACTGTTTTTCACAGCAGTCCACCCACAATGCACCATGTAGAATGAGTTTTTCACATTTCAGCAAAATACAACTCAATTGCTGACATCTCTTTACAACTACTACATAAATGCTTTTCTGATGATTTCTTGCTGGAAACTGCTTAATTTACTGTTTTTCACACCAGTCCACACACAATTCACCATGTAGAGTGAGTTTTTCACATTTCAACAAAATGCAACTCAGTTGTTGACATCTCTTTACAAACTACTAAATACATGGTTTTCTTTTGATTTCTTGCTGGAAACTGCTTAATTTACAGTTTTTCACAGCAGTCCACCCACAATTCACCATGTATAGTGAGTTTTTCACATTTCAGTAAAATGCAACTGAATTGCTTACATCTCTTTACAAACTACTACATAAATGCTTTTCTGTTGATTTCTTGCTGGAAACTGCTTAATTTACCGTTTTTCACACCAGTCCACACACAATTCACAATGTACAGTGAGTTTTTCACATTTTAAGAAAAAGGAAACTCAATTTCTGACATAACTTTAGAAACTACTAAATAAATTCTTTTCTGTTGATTTCTTGCTGGAAACTGCTTAATTTACTGTTTTTCACACCAATCCACACACAATTCACCATGTAGAGTGACTTTTTCATGTTTCAGCAAAATGCAACTCAATTGCAGACATTACTTTAGAAAGTACTAAATACGAGGTTTTCTCTTGATTTCTTGCTGGAAACTGCTTAATTACTGTTTTTCAAAGTGGTTCAACATGTAGAGTGAGTTTTTCACATTTCAACAAAATGCAACTCAATTGCTGAAATCACTTCACAAACTACTGAATACTGGCTTTTCTCTTCATTTCTTGCTGGAAACTTCTTAATTTAATGTTTTTCACAGTAGTCCACACATAATACAACATGTAGAGTTAGTTTTTCACATTTCAACAACATGCAAATCAATTGCTGAAATCCCTTCACAAACTACTGAATACATGCTTTTCTGTTGATTTCTTGCTGGAAACTGCTTAATTTACTGTTTTTCACAGTAATTCAACATGTAGAGTGAGTTTTTCACATTTCAACAAAATGCAACTCAATTGCTGAAATCACTTCACAAACTACTGAATATATGCTTTTCTGTTGATTTCTTGCTGGAAACTGCTTAATTTACTGTTTTTCACAGTATTCCACACATAATTCAACATGTAGAGTGAGTTTTTCACATTTCAACAACATGCAAATCAATTGCTGAAATCACTTCACAAACTACTGAATACATGCTTTTCTGTTGATTTCTTGCTGGAAACTGCTTAATTTACTGTTTTTCACAGTATTCCACACATAATTCAACATGTGGAGTGAGTTTTTCACATTTCAACAACATGCAACTCAATTGCTGAAATCACTTCACAAACTACTGAATACATGCTTTTCTGTTGATTTCTTGCTGGAAACTGCTTAAATTACTGTTTTTCACAGTAATTCAACATGTAGAGTGAGTTTTTCACATTTCAACAAAATGCAACTCAATTGCTGAAATCACTTCACAAACTACTGAATACATGCTTTTCTGTTGATTTCTTGCTGGAAACTGCTTAATTTACTGTTTTTCACAGTAGTCCACACATAATTCAACATGTAGAGTGAGTTTTTCACATTTCAACAAAATGCAACTCAATTGCTGAAATCACTTCACAAACTGCAGAATACATGCTTTTCTGTTGCTTTCTTGCTGGAAACTGCTTAATTTACTGTTTTTCACAGTAATTCAACATGTAGAGTGAGTTTTTCACATTTCAACAACATGCAACTCAATTGCTGAAATCACTTCACAAACTACTGAATATATGCTTTTCTGTTGATTTCTTGCTGGAAACTGCTTAAATTACTGTTTTTCACAGTAGTCCAACATGTAGAGTGAGTTTTTCACATTTCAACAAAATGCAACTCAATTGCGGAAATCACTTCACAAACTGCTGAATATATGCTTTTCTCTTCATTTCTTGCTGGAAACTGCTTAATTTACTGTTTTTCAAAGTGGTTCAACATGTAGAGTGAGTTTTTCACATTTCAACAAAATGCAACTCAATTGCTGAAATCACTTCACAAACTACTGAATATATGCTTTTCTGTTGATTTCTTGCTGGAAACTGCTTAATTTACTGTTTTTCACAGTATTCCACACATAATTCAACATGTGGAGTGAGTTTTTCACATTTCAACAACATGCAACTCAATTGCTGAAATCACTTCACAAACTACTGAATACATGCTTTTCTCTTGATTTCTTGCTGGAAACTGCTTAATTTACTGTTTTTCACAGTATTCCACACATAATTCAACATGTGGAGTGAGTTTTTCACATTTCAACAACATGCAACTCAATTGCTGAAATCACTTCACAAACTACTGAATACATGCTTTTCTGTTGATTTCTTGCTGGAAACTGCTTAAATTACTGTTTTTCACAGTAGTCCAACATGTAGAGTGAGTTTTTCACATTTCAACAACATGCAACTCAATTGCTGAAATCACTTCACAAACTACTGAATACATGCTTTTCTCTTGATTTCTTGCTGGAAACTGCTTAATTTTACTGTTTTTCACAGTAATTCAACATGTAGAGTGAGTTTTTCACATTTCAACAAAATGCAACTCAATTGCTGAAATCACTTCACAAACTACTGAATACATGCTTTTCTGTTGATTTCTTGCTGGAAACTGCTTAATTTACTGTTTTTCACAGTAGTCCACACATAATTCAAAATGTAGAGTTTTTCACATTTCAGCAAAATGCAACTCAATTACAGACATTACTTTAGAAAGTACTAAATACGTGGTTTTCTTTTGATTTCTTGCTGGAAACTGCTTAATTTACAGTTTTTCACAGCAGTCCACCCACGATTCACCATGTATAGTGAGTTTTTCACATTTCAGTAAAATGCAACTGAATTGCTTACATCTCTTTACAAACTACTACATAAATGCTTTTCTGTTGATTTCTTGCTGGAAACTTCTTAATTTACAGTTTTTCACAGCAGGTCACACATAATTCACAATGTACAGTGAGTTTTTCACATTTCAAGAAAAAGGAAACTCAATTTCTGACATAACTTTAGAAACTACTAAATAAATTCTTTTCTGTTGATTTCTTGCTGGAAACTGCTTAATTTACTGTTTTTCACACCAATCCACACACAATTCACCATGTAGAGTGACTTTTTCATGTTTCAGCAAAATGCAACTCAATTGCAGACATTACTTTAGAAAGTACTAAATACGAGGTTTTCTCTTGATTTCTTGCTGAAAACTGCTCACTGTTTTTTAGAGCAGTCCACGCACAATTCACCGTGGAGAGTGAGTTTTTCACATTTCAGCAAAATGCAATTCAATTGCTGACATCTCTTTACAAACTACTAAATACGTGGTTTTCTGTTGATTTTTTGCTGGAAAATGCTTAATTTACTGTTTTTCACAGCAGTCCACCCACAATGCACCATGTAGAATGAGTTTTTCACATTTCAGCAAAATACAACTCAATTGCTGACATCTCTTTACAAACTGCTACATAAATGCTTTTCTGATGATTTCTTGCTGGAAACTGCTTAATTTACTGTTTTTCACACCAGTCCACACACAATTCACCATGTAGAGTGAGTTTTTCACATTTCAACAAAATGCAAGTCAGTTGTTGACATCTCTTTACAAACTACTAAATACATGGTTTTCTTTTGATTTCTTGCTGGAAACTGCTTAATTTACAGTTTTTCACAGCAGTCCACCCACAATTCACCATGTATAGTGAGTTTTTCACATTTCAGTAAAATGCAACTGAATTGCTTACATCTCTTTACAAACTACTACATAAATGCTTTTCTGTTGATTTCTTGCTGGAAACTTCTTAATTTACAGTTTTTCACAGCAGGTCACACATAATTCACAATGTACAGTGAGTTTTTCACATTTCAAGAAAAAGGAAACTCAATTTCTGACATAACTTTAGAAACTACTAAATAAATTCTTTTCTGTTGATTTCTTGCTGGAAACTGCTTAATTTACTGTTTTTCACACCAATCCACACACAATTCACCATGTAGAGTGACTTTTTCATGTTTCAGCAAAATGCAACTCAATTGCAGACATTACTTTAGAAAGTACTAAATACGAGGTTTTCTCTTGATTTCTTGCTGAAAACTGCTCACTGTTTTTTAGAGCAGTCCACGCACAATTCACCGTGGAGAGTGAGTTTTTCACATTTCAGCAAAATGCAATTCAATTGCTGACATCTCTTTACAAACTACTAAATACGTGGTTTTCTGTTGATTTTTTGCTGGAAAATGCTTAATTTACTGTTTTTCACAGCAGTCCACCCACAATGCACCATGTAGAATGAGTTTTTCACATTTCAGCAAAATACAACTCAATTGCTGACATCTCTTTACAAACTGCTACATAAATGCTTTTCTGATGATTTCTTGCTGGAAACTGCTTAATTTACTGTTTTTCACACCAGTCCACACACAATTCACCATGTAGAGTGAGTTTTTCACATTTCAACAAAATGCAAGTCAGTTGTTGACATCTCTTTACAAACTACTAAATACATGGTTTTCTGATGATTTCTTGATGGAAACTGCTTAATTTACTGTTTTTTACAGCAGGCCACACATAATTCACAATGTACAGTGAGTTTTTCACATTTCAAGAAAAAGGAAACTCAATTTCTGACATAACTTTAGAAACTACTAAATAAATTCTTTTCTGTTGATTTCTTGCTGGAAACTGCTTAATTTACTGTTTTTCACAGCAATCCACGCACAATTCACCATGTAGAGTGAGTTTTTCACATTTCAGCAAAATGCAAGTCAATTGCAGACATAACTTTAGAAAGTACTAAATACGTAGTTTTCTGTTGATTTCTTGCTGGAAACTGCTTAATTTATTGTTTTTCACAGCAGTCCACACACAATTCACCATGTAGAGTGAGTTTTTCACATTTCAGTAAAATGCAACTCAATTGCTTACATCTCTTTGCAAACTACTAAATACATGCTTTTCTGATGATTTCTTGCTGGAAACTGCTTAATTTACCGTTTTTCACACCAGTCCACACACAATTCACCATGTAGAGTGAGTTTTTCACATTTCAACAAAATGCAACTCAGTTGTTGACATCTCTTTACAAACTACGAAATACATGCTTTTCTGATGATTTCTTGCTGGAAACTGCTTAATTTACAGTTTTTCACACCAGTCCACACACAATTCACCATGTAGAGTGACTTTTTCACATTTCAACAAAATGCTACTCAATTGCTCACATAAATTTAAAAACTACTAAATACGTGGTTTTTAGTTGTTTTTAAATTTATTTGAGCAATTGAGTTGCATTTTGTTGAAATGTGAAAAAGTCACTCTACATGGTGAATTGTGTGTGGATTGCTGTGAAAAACAGTAAATTAAGCAGTTTCCAGCAAGAAATCAACAGAGAAGCATTTATTTAGTAGTTTGTAAAGTTATGTCAGCAATTGAGTTGCATTTTGCTGAAATGTGAAAAACTCACTCTACATGGTTAATTGTGTGTGGAGTGCTGTGAAAAACAGTAAATTAAACAGTTTCCAGCAAGAAATCAACAGAAAACCACGTATTTAGTAGTTTGTAAAGAGATGTCAGCAATTGAGTTGCATTTTGCTGGAATGTGAAAAACTCACTGGACATGGTGAATTGTGTGTGGACTGCTGTGAAAAACAGTAAATTAAGCAGTTTCCAGCAAGAAATCAACAGAAAAGCATTTATTTACTAGTTTGTAAAGTTATGTCAGCAATTGAGTTGCATTTTGCTGAAATGTGAAAAACTCACTCTACATGGTTAATTGTGTGTGGAGTGCTGTGAAAAACAGTAAATTAAGCAGTTTCCAGCAAGAAATCAACAGAAAACCACGTATTTAGTAGTTTGTAAAGAGATGTCAGCAATTGAGTTGCATTTTGCTGAAATGTGAAAAACTCTACATGGTGAATTGTTTGTGGACTGCTGTCAGAGAGTAATATGTACACCTTCTCGTCAAATTTTGACAGGTCCTTTGATCTTAGTTAACCCCTCCCCTCGAACGATCTGATTGGTTCTTTTTCCCCGCCCAGGCGAAGAGGTAACAACCAATGAGATCATTCGAGGGCGGGGTCGAGTAAAATGGCGGCAAATTCATTTTGAGGTTGTTGGTGAAAGAGGGAGGACGTGTTTTGTTAGAGTGAAAGGACCATATTGAGTATGTATTTAAAAATGTATTTCTTTACAAAGAGGGAGAACAAAACCATGTGTTTTATTGGTGTGAAGGGGTTACTTAGTAGGGTGTAATTTTCGTCCGTTGTAATGAAAGGAGAGGAGGAGGAGGATACAGAGTGTTTCTTTTCAAAACAACCATCATGTGTTTTATTGGTGTGAAGGGGTTACTTAGTAGGGTGTAATTTTTCGTCCGTTGTTCAAATTTCTGTTGTAATGAAAGGAGAGGAGGAGGATACAGAGTGTTTCTTTTCAAAACAACCATCATGTGTTTTATCCGTGTGAAGGGGTTACTTACTAGGGTGTAATTTTTCGTCCGTTGTTCAAATTTCTGTTGTAATGAAAGGAGAGGAGAGGAGGATATTCCGACAGAGTGTTTCTCTTTCTGTACTCAGGGTTGACTGGAGAGGAGGTAAGTTTTCACCCACCGATCGGTCCGTAGCCAGCCCCCTAGTGTGTCCACACCCCTGAGGTTAAAACCAATCAGATCATTTGAGGGCGGGGACGAGTAGAACGGCGCTCGATTCATTTCGAGGGTGATGGGCAAAGAGGGAGGATGTGTTTTACTAGAGTGAAAGGAGTACGTTGAGTATGTATTTAAAATATATTCACAGAGTGTTTCTGTCTCTCTCTCTACAAAGAGGCAGTACAAAACAATGGTGTTAAATCAAAGTTCTGAAGAAGCTGTCTTCACAAGATAGACAGAGCGTGTTGAATAAGAGTCATTTTTAGATTAATCTGAAAGTTGTTATTCTCTTGATGCAAATCTTATAAAGAACAAGTCCATCTTCTCATTCCAGGAAAGGACAGCACAGTGATTCTAAGGTGTTCACACCTGATAAACACAGGGGACGCTGAGTCTAGGGACAAGAAAGTTTTGCATATCTATCAGCTTGAGTCTGGGGGACTGTAATTTATGACATATCGTAAAAAACAGTGCGAATGAAAGGTTAAGGGACTCTGTCTTCACATTACAAGATAGGTTATGTTAAATTAATCTGAAATTTGTGTTTCTCTTTAGGTAAAACTTTCAAAAACATAAAAGTAAGAATAAAAGGTCTTGACAGAGTGTTTCTCTCCAAAGAGGCAGTACAAAACAATAGTGTTAAATCATCTGAAAATTTAAGAATCAAAGTTCTGAAGAAGCTGTCTTCACAAGATAGACAGAGTGTGTTAAATAATCTGAAATTTGTGTTTCTCTTTAGACAAAACTTTCAAAAACATAAAAGGTCTTGACAAGACAAGATAGACAGAGTGTTTGTGAAATAAGAGTTGTTTTTAGATTAATCTGAAAGTTGTTATTCTCTTGATGCAGACCTTATAAAGAACAAGTCTTTCTCATTCACACCTGATAAACACAGGGGACGCTGAGTCTAGGGACAAGAAAGTTTTGCATATCTATCAGCTTGACTCTGGAGTCTTGTTTATTACATATCTTAAAAAACAGTGTGAATGAAAGGTTAAGGACTCTGTCTTCACATTAAATCAAAATCAAATCAGATTTATTTGTATAGCACCAAATAATAACAAAGTTACATCAAGACACTTTACATATAGAGCAGGTCTAGACCAAACTCTTTATAAATGTATTTATTTTGAGACCCAACAGATCCCCCGATGAGCAAGCACTGGGCAACAGTGGCAAGGAAAAACTTCCTTTAAAAGACAGAAACCTCGAGCAGAACCAGGCTCAGACAAGATAGTGTGTTTGTGTTTGTGAAATAAGAGTTGTTTTTAGATTAATCTGAAAGTTGTTGTTCTCTCGATGTAAACCTATAAAGAACAAGTCAGTCTTCTCATTCCAAAAAAGGACAAGACCCCGAGTCTGATGCGTTTATTACACTCGGTAAAAAAAAAAAAAAGTTTTGCTTATCTATCAGCTCGAGTCTGGAGGGACTGTAATTTGTTTGTTACATATCATAAAACAGCGTGAATGAAAGGGTAAGGGGATCTGCGTTTACCATAAAAAAACACTCGCTTGACCATCAATCGCGGATGATTTACAACTACTGGACAGGAAGGGGCTTAAAATACCCAAGATGCATCAGGATGGCCACAACGACCCTGGCCTGTTTATTGAGAAGTTGTGATCAGCTGACCGCTCGGAGCTAACAAAGAAAAGAAATGAACAACGGTAAGTGATTTAAGACAACGCAGTTAATTGATTATTACTGAAAAGTTTTTTGTTGTGATGTGTATATTTTCTTAAAAGACTTGTTTTTACAGACGGCGTTTTAGAGAGTGAGTTGGAGTGTCTGGCTTTTGGCGATTTTCCTGAGGGTAAGTCCGGCGTCTTTATCGAGATTATATTTACATTATTATTTTTATTTTTACGATATTTATTCCCGGTAGTTTGTGCACTAGATCTGGACGAAATCGAGAGAGCTTTCAGAGAAAGTTCTCCCGCGCCAGCAGCCGTGATCGGGCCCGTACCGGAGACAACTCCAGAGGCCGGAGGCTCCCGGAAAGCCACGGCTGAAGAACCGCGACCATACGGGGATAAACAACTATTCCAGGCCCCGGAGGTCTCAAGAACGGAGGAAGCTCGAGGAAAATCTAGGAAAAGAGCCAAGGAGTCAAGGACCCGCTCTTCTTCTTCTTCTTCTTCTTCTTCTTCTTCCTCCGCCGCTAGCAGAAGAAAATGTAAGTTTATTTATTTATTTATTATATATATATATATATATATATATATATTATATTATTATATATATTTTACATCAGCATGTACTTCAAACTGTAGAGCAGCATGAACAGTGAAACAGAGCGATATATTATTATTTATTTATTTTTCAGACTATAGAAAGGAGAAGAGGAGGAGGAGGAATTCGCGCTCCAGAAGCAGCAGCAGCAGGTCCCCGCTCAGGAGAGCAAGATCAACCTCATTCAGGAGACCGAGGTCCTACGAGAGAAGGAGGTCCTCCCATAGGTCAACAAGAATTAGGACGCCGTCGCCAAGCTGCAGGAGGATACCCTGCCGACACCTCGACAGATTTCTGGACAGACTGTATGAGCTGGCGTATGAGGTTTGACATGGAACAAAAAGAGAGTGCCGAGTGTAGGAGATTTTCAGACGACCCTTTCCTAGCCATAAACCTTGCTATAGAGGAATTGAATCGCCCTGAAACTCTGAACAACGCTGTAAACGATCTTCGTTCTATAATAAACGAACTGAACCTTGAAAATGATTCTGCGACTGTGCCCCCCGTCTCTCCTCATTTCTCTCAGGTTGATTCACCTTCTCCACCGGTTGTTTCACATGCAGAGTGTTTGGATGCTATAGACAGGGCTGTACAGCTGTTAGAGGGAGGAAACGCAGGTGTACTTTCAGGGGGTGAGGAGAGGGAGGGGGAGGGGGAGGGGAGTAGAGAGGCAGAGCAAGAGGAGAGGGAGGGGGAGGGGGGTAGAGAGGTAGAGCAAGAGGAGAGGGAGGGGGAGAGGGTTGTGATTAGAAACAGATTTAATAATATAGAAATTAGGCAATTTTTACATTTTCCGACTCCGACGGGCATACCCGATTATGGAGAATTTTACGGTTCTGTCATGGGGGCCGCTCACGATCTGTTTGAAAGAGCATTCTCGCAAGCGCAACCTCGTGACATTGTACAGATGGAGCTGAGAGGGGACAGACTGAGCAAAACCGTGTCCTCAATAGTCAGATCTGAGAACGCTGACGATGGTCTCTCCACTTTTCAGAATCTCCTGGACGAGCTGGTTCAGTCCAACATGTCTGTCATGACGGACGCCGGTCTTGAATTAGTGGTGCAGTTGATACGCAACCCTCGAGGCGGAGGCAAGAGAAGCGTAGATAAAATGTTGGATGAGGAGGTTTTGAAAAAGAGGAGAAGATTTTTGTACGTGGTGGAAAATCCCCGCAACAAAATGTGTTTTGCTATTAATTTGGCACACCTGCTGCATCCCCATCTCTGCGATAGAGAGGCTGAGAGAAAGGGCAGAGAGTTTCAGACGGCTGTAGGTTTTGATGATCAGACGGAGGTGACGTTTGATGATGTTTCAAAGTTTGAGAAGGCCTTGGATTGTAAAATTGTAGTGTTTTATAGAAACAAAGGCACACGAGCCCTCTCCAAATTTCTTACCCCTAACCCTAGAAAAGAAAAAACTGTGTTCATGTTTTTAAACCAGAATCACTATTACGGTATAAAAAATGTACAATCTTTTCTAGGAGCCCGTCACGTGTGCGAGCACTGTTACACAGGATACGACAGCGTCTGCAGCCACCGCTGTTCTGGGCGCTGCTCCGTGTGTTTGGACAGCTCGTGTTGTAAAGTCAGGTTCGAGCCCGTCCTTTGTGTAGATTGTAACAGAACGTGTCGGTCCGCTTACTGTCTGAGTAAACACAAGGAGCCTGTTGAGAGGGTAGGTGCTGGTTCGTACGTTAGTCAATGTGAGATGTACAAGCAGTGTGAAAAATGTCACAGACTGTGGTACATCGCCATGAACGGCAAGAGTAAACCTCATGTGTGTCAAAAATTCAAATGCAAAATTTGCGGTGAGGTCATCGGTGAGGGGGAGGAGGAGGAGGGGTCAGGGAGAGGGAAGCATCTGTGTTACATGCAGCCTTTACAGGCGGACACGGATCATAATCAAAAAATTGTCTTTTACGATTTTGAAACCTTCACGAACGAGCAGGGCGTGCACGTGCCGTATCTGGTGTGCACGAAAACCTTAGACGGGGTCAGATGGAACGCCCACGGCCTGACGTGCGCTCTGGAGTTTGTCAGACATTTCAGAACGGCCTCTTATCAGAAAGCCGTCTTTATAGCGCATAATGCTAAAGGGTTTGACAGCTACTTGGTCCTCAACGCCATGATTGATCTGGGCATAAAACCCTCCTTGATCATGCAGGGTAGCAAAGTGATTTGTTTTTCAGAAACCGATTACGGCCATAAATACATAGATTCGCTGAGTTTTCTGGCTATGCCTCTCTCCGCCATGCCCAAAGCTTTAGGTTTTGCTGATAAAACCAAAGGCTATTTTCCTCATGCTTTCAGCTCTGAGCAGCGTTTGAAGTACGAAGGCCCTTATCCTCCGACCGAAGACTACTGCACAGAGCGCATGACAGCCGCAGGGAAGAGGGAGTTTGAGGCCTGGTACGACACGGTGAGGGGCGGGGTCTTTAACTTTGAAAAAGAGGCGCTGTTTTATTGTCAAAACGACGTGGACATTCTCTCTGAGGCTTGTACCGTTTTCAGAAACGGTTTTATTCAGGAAACAGGTGTAGATCCGTTCAGCAGATCAACCATAGCCTCAGCTTGCATGAAAGTATTTCTCACAAATTTTCTCAAGCCCAGAACCTTAGCCATTCCTCCGCCCGATCATTACAAACGTCAGTTTAAATCGTATTCGCACGACAGCATACAGTGGTTAGAATGGGTTTCTAACACCCGCGGCATCTTTATACAGCACGCTATGAACGCCGGGGAAAAACAGCTGGGAAAGTACTTTGTAGACGGTTACGCTGAAGCAGGAGGCGTTAAGTACATCTTTGAATATTTAGGCTGCTTCTTCCATGGATGTCGCCTTTGTTTCCAAGTTCAAGAACGCTCTCCTCTCACAGGGAGAACATTTGAGGAGCTCTATTCTAGCACAGTGAGTAGATTAGAGAGGTTGCATTCGGAGCACGGCGTCACGTCCATAGTCATGTGGGAACACAGGTGGGCGGAGATGAAAAACACACACCAGGGGGTGAAAGAGTTTCTCACACGTTATGACGCTCCTGAGCCTCTGTCACCTCGCGAGGCTTTGTACGGAGGCAGGACGTGTGCCGTGAAGCTGAGGCACACGGCCGAGCCTGACGAGACCATCCGTTACGTGGATGTGACCTCCCTGTATCCCTATGTAAATTGCAGTTTCCCTTATCCTCTGGGTCACCCTGAAATAATTCTTAAAGATTTTGAACACCCCAGCAGCTACTTTGGGCTAATCAAAGCCGTAGTGTATCCGCCCAGAGGTTTGCTATTCCCCGTTCTACCGTACAGAACTCTTTCCGGTAAGCTTGTGTTTACTCTGTGCCGCGCCTGCGCGGAGATGAATTTTCAGCAGGGGGCGTGCACTCACAGTGACGAGGCCAGGGCCTTAAAGGGGGTGTGGGTTACGACAGAGTTTAACAAGGCTTTGGAGATGGGCTATCGTTTGGCCAAGATCACAGAAGTGTGGCATTTTGAGCGCAGGGACGACGCCGTCTTTCTAAAGTACATGCAGACGTTTTTGAAAGGTAAACAGGAGGCTTCGGGTTACCCGCCCGAGGTCGTAGATGAGGAGACGGGGACAGCATTCAAGAATTTGTCGCAGCCGGTCCTAAAAGCTACGCCTATCAAACTAGGAACAAGAAAAAAGCGGTGCTCAAAGTCAAAGGTTTTACGCAGACGCATGACAGCTGTCAAAGAGTCAACTTTGACAGCGTCAAACAACTGGTGGAGAGCTACGTGTTACAGCGTGGTGAGAGTGGGGAGGAGGGGGAGGGGTTCATTCAAACCCCCCAACAGAACATTGTAAGAGACAAAAGGGGATTTCTCTTAAAAAATTCTTCATTTCAGAAAAAGTTTCGCGTTGTGTTTGACAAGAGACGGTTGCTGCCTCCCGGCCGTACTTTGCCTTTTGGTTTTTAAAAAGAGAAATGTCACACTTTGTTGAAGAAATTGATTTTGATCCTAGATTGGTCCTACCCTTTTCATGTCAGATTGTGGGGCCCAGCGGTTGTGGAAAAACTTTTTTTGTAAAAAATGTATTGGAAAATTGTCAACATGTGATGAACCGTGTACCTGAGAATATTGTATGGATTTATACTTCTTATCAAAGCATGTACGAAGAACTGCAGAAGAAAAATAAAAATATTAAATTTATCAAAGGACTGCCGGACTCTTTTGAAGACGCTCAATTATTTCCCCCTCAACAAAACCATCTTATTATATTAGACGATGTGTTATTACAAGCGGCGGATCATCCGGAAGTGGTAAGAATTTTCACGCAATACAGACATCATAAAAATATGAGCGTGATGCTGCTGACCCAAAATGTATTTTACAAAGGTAAATACAAGTCGCACCATCAGCTTAAACAGTAATTACCTGGTGCTGTTTAAGAACCCGCGGGATAAATTGCAAATCAACGTATTGGCTCAACAAATATATCCCGGTCAAAAAGATTTTTTTATTCAAAGTTTTGAAGACGCTACTGGAGATCCTTTCGGTTATTTATTGGTGGACCTCACACCCACCTGCCCAGAAAGATTCAGACTCAGGTCAGGAATACTACCTCGCCGGTGGCCGGTGGTTTATTTGCCAAAAACAAAGTGACATAATTTACATATTGGGAGAAAAAAAAAAAAAAAAAAAACAGTATGTCGGCGCGTATAAAAAGGAACGCTCCTCTACTGAGGGCCTTGAGTCGAGCCACGCCACTGAAACGTAAAGATATTCTCCGGCACTGTTCCACAGACTTTCTTCAGTGTCTCAGCGAGCTTTGTTTAAACGTGCTGAAAGGAAACGTGCCGTTGAACGCTTGTCAATATAAAAAACTCAATAGCAGGAAGAAAACTATCAGGCTGCTGGCGGACAAAAAAACTAGTTTGAAGAGAAAACGAGGGGCTTTGATGAAACAGACCGGAGGTTTTCTTTTGCCTCTGCTCTCTGCCGTGGTGCCCATGTTCGGTCAGCTTCTCGGCGGTCTGATTCGCAAAAACTAAATCATGAGTCAGAAAACCAGCCAGAAGATGTTTCTGCTAAACTCTCAGCAGCTGAACCAACTGCAGCAGACGTCAGGCCCCACGGTTGTTCTGGGTACGGAAACTCCGGCTCAAACCATGAGACGTGAGGCCGAAAGTGATTTGGATGAAAAAATGAGGGCTGTATTAAACGAGTCGGGACTAAGCCCTTACGAGAAAATTAAAAAATACAGCGCACTGTTGCAAAGATATCTCACCCTCGTCAAACAAGACGACAGAGAGGGGGCGGTGAAGAGACAACCTGCGCCCGATGCCGCTGCAGAAGAAGAAGAGGCGGAACCGTTGCCACAGCAACAACAACAACAACAACAGGACAGCACGGTTTCCGAAGTACTGCAAAACCTCGCTCCTCGCGATCGTAAAAATGCTTCCTATATCATGAAGAAATTAAGCGAGAGCACCGGCGGGTGGACTCCAAACGGTGAATTTGTGTATGGGGGAACGGCTGTGAGAGGTTCTCATATGGTGGACCTGTTAAAACATTTGTCCTCGTCTAGCAAAATCTACAGTCCGCCGCCGAAGGGTTGGAGGTTTTTTTTAAATACTCTAAAGGAGGTTAACGTTCCCCTATCCTCCGTGAAAAACCCTCATGCTCGCAAACAATACAACCTACTCAAAACGGGGGGTGAGGTAGAGGAAGATAGCGGTGTTTTGGAAACCGCTCGGAAGAAAATCATCCTCTCCCCAAGATGGACCACGCCCCCCAAAGAGAGAAGAGACGATGAGGACGGTGGAGAAACAACTCTGACGGGGGAAATATATAAAGAAATGCTGAAACATAGAGGCATACATAAACGTCCGTGGCTTGAATTTTAATAAAGTTTATAGTTGAAAAATAAAAAGGCTCGAGACCATTTTCTTTTTTTTGTGCGTCTTTTATTTCTTATCCAGCTTGTGACAATCTTTAAACATTTGTAAAGAGCAGATGGTGTGGTGACAGTCTTTACGACTCCTCGTACAGCTTTGATATTTTTTCACAAAACGAGTCACCATGTCATCATTTTTTATTGCCTCGTCTTCACCGCCGTACAAAGATAAAACATTTTCAAAAGTTAAACCGCAGGCTCTGTGACATAAATAATAGACACAATGCTGGCCGCAGGCCGTAGACAAGGTGTGTTGCAGCTGTCTGCCGTGATACGACACTGTTTTGCATCGTTTTTCTAAAAATGCTAAAATGTCTCTAGGGTAGTATATAAAATCAGGAGGGAATCCAAAAGAGTCGAAAAAAGTCCCCGTTCCATCTTTTTCCAGAGTAAGGGCCAGCCAGTGTTCTCCGGGCATGTGTCCCGGATGTGTGTTCACAATCATGTAGGCAGGGCGTGTAAAAGATGACGTCAGTAAAGGCAACTGATCCGAGGCCCAAACCCCGCAGAAAACATCTCCCAGTAAACGATGCATGAGACTTTCCAGCTGAAGATTATTCATTTTTGACTTTTAGTAGTAATCCACCAACACTTGTCGCTTGGAGTTGATTTCCAAAATAGATTCGTAGCAAGCGTAAACGATCAGGGTGGTGGTATGAGGTAACGGCGCCCTGAATCTAATTTCCAGCCTCAAATTTCCGTTGGAAACGGGGGATAAGGCGTCGGCGTCTTCGGCGGCGTTGAGGTTAAAGACAAACAGAGAGTAGCCCTGCTCAAATTCTACCCTGTTGATGCTTAGAGGTAAATCTTTCAAATGTCTCCCCGTGGCGGTATACATGTTGTAAAACTCTCTGACGGACACGCCTCGATTAAATTCAGGTTGAAAAGCTTTGCCCGGAATTTGTCGGCCGTCGCGACACAAGGCCATGTATTCTACGTCGTTGTGGACAAAATTGAACGGAGACAGGTCTCTTCTCCCCGTGAAAGCACCATAGCCAAAACAACGTATTTGGGCATGGTCCCCAGAAATAGATTCTCTTGGTTACATATTCGAGAATTCTCCGGGATGGAATAAGTTTTCACGTTCACCCGGGCCAAAGGATAGAGAGCGTTTCCCTTTGCTAAGGCCGCGGCGTGTCCTAAACGCACCGCGGGGGCCACGGTGGCTTTTTTCACAAACAGAGAAGCTCCCAGCACTTTTAAACGATAGGTGGCGTCACCGGCGCACATGAGGCTGAAGGCGTCGCTGGCTCTGGTGAGCTTGACTCTCAAATCCACAGCGTTCAAAAGAAGCCTCTCGCTGAAAAATATGTCGGCGTGGAGAGGTCCCAGCAGGTGGACCTCTTTGGACTCGGAGGTAAAAGCGGCCCTCTCACACAAGCCTTTGTTGGGTCCGTTGGTTACCACCACCGAGTCCATAGCACCCGCCGTGTCTTTGTAGAATAACCCGGCGCTGAACTGACTTTTTAAGGCGTCTTCCGAATAGTTTAGTAAGGTTTCTATGACTGCCCTGTAGGGGTGAGTGGCACTGGATTGCGATATCAATCTGTCTCCCAGAATAACGTCGCATTGAGTAAAAATTGTATTCAAAGGGTAATTGATCAGGCCTACGCGGGCGTCGTTGGCCAAGTCCGTACCGTCCGCGTTGGTGATTTTTAACCTCAGGTGCAGCAAAGTGTCGTTCAGATCCAGATATTTGTCACCGTCTCCCGGTATAAAAAATTCTATGGGGCCGCCGTCCGTAATCGCGGACAAAGGCAAAACCTCCGTATAGAGTTTTTCATCGATAGATAGCTGGGTCATGGGGGCTGAAAATAAATCCAGCTCCGCCATACTGCATTCGCTCGATTTGTGGTGTAATAAGGCCATCCTTTATATTTATTTTCCTAATGAAATATATCTCCGGAGCGCGAGTTCCTCCCTTTAGGACGGTTTCTTCCGACTGATTTCTTCTTGGGGCCTCCTCTGCGTTTTTTTACCCTTGGCCTTCCTGAAACAACACGCTCCCCGGGAGGTCTCTTCCTAGGTCTTTTAGCCAAAACCATGATACCTCCGGTGCCCTCTTGAGATCCGGGGCTCTCTCCCCCGCCGCCGCTGGATAATTTACCCACGGTGCGGGTAAACACTTCGGAGGCTATGTTTTTGGCCGCCGTTTTGATGTGAGGTTTAGCGAACGCAAAACCCTTTCTCACCAAAGGCGCTACAAAACGAAATAACTTGCTAAATACAGAGCCTATACCTCTCCCGTACATCACGGGGGATCCGTAAAAGCCAGGCAGCGCTCCCCCTACTTGATTTTCGTAATAACTCACAAAACGGTGAGGGTCTGTTTTGAGACCCTGAATCTTTTTTTTTTTTTTTTTTTTTTTTTTTTTTATACACCGGAAAGACTTTTGATGGGCCTGAAATGTAATTTCAACACAGTCTTGCCGAAGGTGAAATCGACGGGTAGGTTTTGATCCGATTTAATCTCTATCCGAATGTTTTCAATGTGGTTCTTGGCCACGGGCAGATAGTAAGCGGGGTTGAAATATTGCGTGACCACGTCTCCGAACGTTCCCTGCACGTCGACGATTCTCAAGAGAGGAGCGTAAGCGTCACCCACCACCTGGTGTTGTACCACGTCTGTGTAACAGTAGAGGTGGTACATGCCCGCTTTTATATCCGCGGGATAAGGAGCCGTCTTCGATTCAAACTTGATCCATTCTCCGGGCTTTACACCCAGGATGTAAGCCACGGGCGGAAAACAACGAAGATGAAACTGACCCCCGGCGTGATATTCAAATTTCTTGTGAACGTCGTTAAAGACTAGTTTAACGTCTGATTCGATACGTCTAAGAAACGTATTGAACTCGTCCGCAAATTGCTCGGCGCTTCTGTAATAACCTTCCGTAATTCTTTGACGACGACCCGCCGTCTCTTTCTTGGAAGAGCTCGCAACAGCCGCTACCTGCACGTTCTCTTTTCTCTTTATGAGAAGAACGGCCTTCACCTCTTCGTCCGCTTCCTCATCCTCTTTAGGTTTCTTTTTCCAATCAAAGTAGCCCGCGCCTTTTGGTACGTTAAACCAGGTGTGCGGGTATGAAATTTCCGTCAAGGCCACCTGCCACGGGCCCTCTAAATCAATGTGTTGAGGTAAATCCACCTGGAAAACGGAGGCCGTATTATTTTTAAAGACGTCGCGGCTGGCGTTGGAGGGAAGGGTGATGTAAAAACCATCGCTAACCGCCCCGTTCATGATTTTTTGTACAATCCGTACGAGGGTTAAAGATGAAGTGCGTACACGGACGGCTCGCGGGTTTTGTCTTATACGTTTTTCAGATCGTCGGCTCTGATCCAACTGTTGAATTTTTCGGGCCAATTTTTCCAGCGCACCAAGGCTTGCTTTTCACCCCCCACCACCCTCCTGGCTAAAATTTTTTCCACTCTATAGAGCTTATTGGGAGCCGTCTTTACTTTTTGCAACTCGGCTTCGTAAAAAGTGCCCTCGATAGATTCTCCATCGTAGTCTTTCAGTTTATATACCGGCGGTAGACGCGGTATGCATTCAGACACTGTAAATAGTTCGTCGGTGAAGCTCTGTTCGTATTTTTTATCAAACTTTCCCCTCAGTCGGGATATTCTCACCGTGTCCCCCTGTTTCAAGTTCATCTTAAACCTGGCTTTATATCTGAGAGGAAAAGAACCGTACAGGTTTTGAAAAACTCGAGAGGTATTTTCCTCGGTCACCTGCTGAGGGGTCATTTTTATACTTTTATGGTAGCTGTTGTTATAGCTTTTCACCAAATCCTGTAAAACCTCCAAGTATCTACGAGTGTTTTTAGCTGTAAAATACCTCCACATTCTAGTTTTCAGCGTGCGGTTAAATCTTTCCACCACCGAAGCTTTCAGATCGCTGGCCGTGGCAAAATGTTTCACCTTGTGTTTCTTCATCAGCCTCTGGAGGTTCTTGTTGAAAAATTCTTTACCAGAGTCCGTTTGTAACTTTTCCGGGGTCCGGCTCTCTTTGAAAACAGATTCAAAAGCCTTCGCAGTCTCCGAGGCGCTTTTATTCTTTAAAACTCTCACGTAGGCCTTTTTGGAAAATACATCTATGACCGTCAAGAGATAACGATAACCGTCGTTGTGCTCGGCCAAAGCCTGCATATCGCAGAGATCGGCCTGAAATTGAGCCATCGGTCGTGGCACAAACACTCTATTCCTAGGAAAATTTACTCTCACCGGCTTGTGCAGAGTATAAGCATCCTGCTCTGATAGAAATTCTTTAACTTTTTCCACATTTACTTTTTTACCCGTTTCATCTTGCAAGGCTCTGCGGAGTCTGTCCGCTCCTCCAAAGCTGCCCGGGTGAACCGGGTTATAATATGCTTTTTTCATAACGCTTTTCTCAGACATGTTCACACCAGCGCCTCTCCAGAGTTTATGAAAAAAATCAGCGAGACTCTACTTTTTTTAATACAATTTTTTATTTTGTATAAAGCATCAGAAATACGTTGCAAATATATGATGGATCAAAAATACATTGAAAATATATGATGGATCAAAAAATACATTGAAAATATATGATGGATCAACACACACACACACACACACACACATTATAATATTCAAACATCGAGGCTGTACAGGGCCGTCCTCATCACCGAGGCTCCGATGGTGGTTCTAATAACACAATGCAGCTTCAACAATTCACTCGAGACGTGTGTAGGCACACTGTTTTCTACACGTTGATTTATGACATCTACAATCAAAGCATATATCATAAACAGGTGATCCACGTTGTCATAGTTCATCTCTCTGATCAGTTCACCAAATGCTTCGGGTAATGACCGTTCGTCCGTGAATTGCGAGGCTACCATGATGAGCAAACCCCACAAGGGTCCAGCGTGACTTCGAACCGAGTCCAGCCTCTTTCTCATTTCATTGACACAAATATCATTTGTTCTGTTTTCAATCACCCCTTCTAAAATATAGACTAACCGGCCGGTAGTCCAGTGATCCTTCAAATGCGCCGTCAGTTTTCCACAATAATCCCCCATGACTTCAACTCTTCTCCGCCGTTCCACAAGGTGAAGGCTTCTTCGATGCTTTTCAACTCCAGAGCGTTTCCTTTTTCAACCAGTTTGTCGTACAGGTCGGCAATTTTCTCCTTCACACGCCTTTTGAATTTCAGATCGTCGAGAAAGGCTTCTGCCAGACCTTGGATCCTCTCACCCGACACGTGGATGGAGCGATTTTTCAAGGCCGCGGCGATGGCGGGAACAAATTTAGCCGTCCAAAGTCTCTCGTTCACCTGCTCAAAGTACTTCAGGTAGAAGTAGTCCGGCTCATCCTCCAGACACTCGTGCTCCCTCTGACTGGGGTGGTTGGTGATACAACCGTAGCAGATTTCCGAACGAAAAATGGAGATGACGTGGTTCAACAGATGAGAGACCACGGCTTTCACCGTGTTCAAAAGAACGGCGGACAACAGTCCGTCGGTCGCATCCCCTCTCTCCGTTGAAGATTGGCTCGCCTGCGGGGAAGCTGGTGTGTCAGGAGCAATCTGCGTAGCCGTCAGGGAAGGCGGTGTGTCAGGAGCAATCTGCGTAGCCGTCGGGGAGTTTGACGGCGTTGTGTGATATCCGATCGACGGATAAGGAGCGATCCGGGTCAGATGTCTTTTCCTGCGAGGCCGCAAAGTCAGCGTCCCAGGAGGACGAGGACTCGGCGGACGGAGCGTTGTGGGTATGAAAGACATGGTTTTAACTTCTCGTTCTCCTCGTTCCTTTTAAAGTATGGATGAGAGGAGTGACTTGCACGCTGTGTTAGAATTGGTCGGGAGGAGAAGGAGGAGGAGGCCGAGGGGTTATTCGTAGACCTATGGCGTGGAAGGGGTGGGGTCTAATACACCAGAATTTTTCTCACCAGCAGAATGTCTCTGAAACTCTGACTGCTCGCAAACAGAGTCTTAATTTTCTCCGTGTATTCCTCCATCACACTCAGCCAGTTCTTGAACGGAATGTGCAAACATCTCTGAAACACTCCGCAGCTCTTGTTGAAATACTCCAACACAAACTCGTCCTCACACCCTTCACTCACCCAACGGGCGGCTCTGTAGTACCATCGACCCGACGGGGTGTTCTTGGTCTCCCACACAACGTGGGCTGCAATTCTTTTTTTCGGAGCTCCTGATGAGCCCTCTTCTTCTTTTTTCACACCGTTCACATTTAAATTTGTTACACCCACCAACGTCAACGCCGACCAGTCTGTTGAGGTGAGTGTCGCTCTCGATCCCGCCGGGCTGTAAACCTCATCTTTTTCCAACTGGTAAAGGTATAGTTGAACACATACCCCCAGGCACCGCCGTCCGACAGTCTCCACTCTCTGTGGAGAGCCTCGGGTGCCGGAGTCTGAATCCGACACAAATACGTCACCCGCTTCTTCGGAGCTCCACGTAATTCGTGATAACTCGATACAGGAGTCTCGCAGATCACAGTGTTCGCGGCAGCAGACTCTGATCTCAAGATGTTTTCAGCCATTTTTTTTTTTTTTTTCTTACTCTCGCAAAAGAAAAAACTTTTTCCTTTCAAGGCAACACACGTTCTCCCTCTAAACCCGTCGACCTCTATATG
Source organism: Echeneis naucrates (assembly GCF_900963305.1). Lineage (NCBI taxonomy): Eukaryota > Metazoa > Chordata > Actinopteri > Carangiformes > Echeneidae > Echeneis > Echeneis naucrates. The sequence continues at coordinate 19,066,913 of NC_042530.1, read as the reverse complement.
AATCGAGCGCCGTTCTACTCGTCCCCGCCCTCAAATGATCTGATTGGTTTTAACCTCAGGGGTGTGGACACACTAGGGGGCTGGCTACGGACCGATCGGTGAGTGAAAACTTACCTCCTCTCCAGTCAACCCTGAGTACAGAAAGAGAAACACTCTGTCGGAATATCCTCCTCTCCTCTCCTTTCATTACAACAGAAATTTGAACAACGGACGAAAAATTACACCCTAGAGAGTAACCCCTTCACACGGATAAAACACATGATGGTTGTTTTGAAAAGAAACACTCTGTATCCTCCTCCTCCTCTCCTTTCATTACAACGGACGAAAATTACACCCTACTAACTTAACTTACACCCCTTCACACCAATAAAACACATGGTTTTGTTCTCCCTCTTTGTAAAGAAATACATTTTTAAATACATACTCAATATGGTCCTTTCACTCTAACAAAACACGTCCTCCCTCTTTCACCAACAACCTCAAAATGAATTTGCCGCCATTTTACTCGACCCCGCCCTCGAATGATCTCATTGGTTGTTACCTCTTCGCCTGGGCGGGGAAAAAGAACCAATCAGATCGTTCGAGGGGAGGGGTTAACTAAGATCAAAGGACCTGTCAAAATTTGACGAGAAGGTGTACATATTACTCTCTGACAGCAGTCCACAAACAATTCACCATGTAGAGTTTTTCACATTTCAGCAAAATGCAACTCAATTGCGGACATAACTGTATAAAGTACTAAATTACGTGGTTTTCTGTTGATTTCTTGGTGGAAACTGCTTAATTTACTGTTTTTCACAGCAGTCCACACACAATTCACCATGTCCAGTGAGTTTTTCACATTCCAGCAAAATGCAACTCAATTGCTGACATCTCTTTACAAACTACTAAATACGTGGTTTTCTGTTGATTTCTTGCTGGAAACTGCTTAATTTACTGTTTTTCACAGCACTCCACACACAATTAACCATGTAGAGTGAGTTTTTCACATTTCAGCAAAATGCAACTCAATTGCTGACATAACTTTACAAACTAGTAAATAAATGCTTTTCTGTTGATTTCTTGCTGGAAACTGCTTAATTTACTGTTTTTCACAGCAGTCCACCCACAATTCACCATGTAGAATGAGTTTTTCACATTTCAGCAAAATGCAACTCAATTGCTGACATCTCTTTACAAACTACTACATAAATGCTTTTCTGTTGATTTCTTGCTGGAAACTTCTTAATTTACTGTTTTTCACAGCAGGATACACATAATTCACATGTACAGTGAGTTTTTCACATTTCAAGAAAAGGAACTCAATTTCTGACATAACTTTAGAAACTACTAAATACGAGGTTTTCTCTTGATTTCTTGCTGAAAACTGCTCACTGTTTTTTAGAGCAGTCCACGCACAATTCACCGTGGAGAGTGAGTTTTTCACATTTCAGCAAAATGCAACTCAATTGCTGACATCTCTTTACAAACTACTAAATACGTGGTTTTCTGTTGATTTCTTGCTGGAAACTGCTTAATTTACTGTTTTCACAGTAGTCCACACACAATTCACCATGTAGAGTGACTTCTTCACATTTCAAAGAAAAGTAACTCAATTGCTGACATCTCTGACAAACTACTAAATACGTGGTTTTCTGTTGATTTATTGATGGAAACTGCTTGATTTACTGTTTTTCACAGCAGTCCACACACTAATTCAAAATGTAGAGTGAGTTTTTCACATTTCAACAAAATGCAACTCAATTGCTGACATTTTTTTTAAAACTACTAAATACATGCTTTTCTTTTGATTTCTTGCTAGAAACTGCTTGATTTACTGTTTTCACAGCAGTCCACAAACAATTCAAAATGTAGAGTGAGTTTTTCACATTTCAACAAAATGCAACTCAATTGCTGAACATTTTTACAAAACTACTAAATAATGCTTTTCTGTTGATTTCTTGCTGGAAACTGCTTGATTTACTGTTTTTCACAGCAGTCCACACACAATTCACCATGTAGAGTGAGTTTTTCACATTTCAACAAAATGCAACTCAATTGCTGACATTTCTTAAAAACTACTAAATTAAATGCTTTTCTGTTGATTTCTTGCTGGAAACTGCTTGATTTACTGTTTTTCACAGCAGTCCACGCACAATTCACCATGTAGAGTGAGTTTTTCACATTTCAGCAAAATGCAAGTCAATTGCAGACATAACTTTAGAAAGTACTAAATACGTAGTTTTCTGTTGATTTCTTGCTGGAAACTGCTTAATTTATTGTTTTTCACAGCAGTCCACACACAATTCAACATGTAGAGTGAGTTTTTCACATTTCAGTAAAATGCAACTCAATTGCTTACATCTCTTTGCAAACTACTAAATACATGCTTTTCTGATGATTTCTTGCTGGAAACTGCTTAATTTACAGTTTTTCACACCAGTCCACACACAATTCACCATGTAGAGTGAGTTTTTCACATTTCAACAAAATGCAACTCAGTTGTTGACATCTCTTTACAAACTACGAAATACATGCTTTTCTGATGATTTCTTGCTGGAAACTGCTTAATTTACAATTTTTCACACCAGTCCACACACAATTCACCATGTAGAGTGACTTTTTCACATTTCAACAAAATGCTACTCAATTGCTCACATAAATTTAAAAACTACTAAATACGTGGTTTTCTCTTGATTTTTTGCTGGAAACTGCTTAATTTACTGTTTTTTACAGCAGGCCACACATAATTCACAATGTACAGTGAGTTTTTCACATTTCAAGAAAAAGGAAACTCAATTTCTGACATAACTTTAGAAACTACTAAATAAATTCTTTCTGTTGATTTCTTGCTGGAAACTGCTTGATTTACTGTTTTTCACAGCATTCCACGCACAATTCACCATGTAGAGTGAGTTTTTCACATTTCAGCAAATGCAAGCTCAATTGCATGACATTATCTTTAGCAAAGCTACTAAATAGTAGCTTTTCTGTTGATTTCTTGCTGGAAACTGCTTAAATGAGTGTTTTTTACAGTAGTCCGCACATAATTCACCATGTAGAGTGAGTTTTTCACATTTCAGTAAAATGCAACTCAATTGCTTACATCTATTGCAAAACTACTAAATACATGCTTTCTGTTGATTTCTTGCTGGAAACTGCTTAATTTACTGTTTTTCATAGTTGTCCACATATAATTCACCATGTAGAGTGAGTTTTTCACATTTCAACAAAATGCAACTCAATTGCTGAAATGATTTAAAAAAAAATGCATACTTGCTTTTCTGATGTTTTTTTGATGGAAACTGCTTAATTTACTGTTTTTCATAGTTGTCCACACATAATTCACATAACATGTAGAGTGAGTTTTTCACATTTCAACAACATGCAACTCAATTGCTGAAATCACTTAAAAAAAAAAATGCATACTTGCTTTTCTGTTGTTTTCTTGATGGAAACTGCTTAATTTACTGTTTTTCACAGTAGTCCACACATAATTCAACATGTAGAGTGAGTTTTTCACATTTCAACAACATGCAACTCAATTGCTGACATTCGTTACAAACTACTAAAGACATCCTTTTCTGTTGATTTCTTGTTGGAAACTGCTTAATTTACTGTTTTTCAAAGCAGTCCACAAACATTACACCATATAGAGTGAGTTTTTCACATTTCAACAAAATGCAACTGAGTTGTTGATTTCACTTCACAAACTTCTAAATACATGCTTTTCACTTGATTTCTTGTTGGAAACTGCTTTAATTACTGTTTTTCACAGCAGTCCACACATAATTCACCATGTAGAGTGAGTTTTTCACATTTCAACAAAATGCAACTCAATGGCTGAACATCTTGCACAAACTACTAAATAAATGCTTTTCTGTTGATTTCTTGCTGGAAACTGCTTGATTTACTGTTTTTCACAGCAGTCCACACACAATTCACCATGTAGAGTGAGTTTTCACATTTCAACAAATGCAACTCAATTGCTGACATTCTTTACAAACTACTAAATAAATGCTTTTCTGTTGATTTCTTGCTGGAAACTGCTTGATTTACTGTTTTTCACAGCAGTCCACACATAATTCACCATGTAGAGTGAGTTTTTCACATTTCAACAAAATGCAACTCAATTGCTGACATTATTTACAAACTACTAAATAAATGCTTTTCTGTTGTTTTCTTGCTGGAAACTGCTTGATTTACTGTTTTTCACAGCAGTTCACACATAATTCACCATGTAGAGTGAGTTCTTCACATTTCAACAAAATGCAACTCAATTACTGACATATTTGACAAACTACTAAATAAATGCTTTTCTGTTGATTTCTTGCTGGAAACTGCTTGATTTACTGTTTTTCACAAAGGTCCAGACATAATTCACCATGTAGAGTGAGTTTTTCACATTTCAACAAAATGCTACTCAAATGGTGACATTTCTTTACAAACTACTAAATATGTGCTTTTCTGTTGATTTCTTGCTGGAAACTGCTTGATTTACTGTTTTTCACAGCAGTCCACACATAATTCACCATGTAGAGTGAGTTTTTCACATTTCCAACAAAATGCAACTCAATTGCTGAACATTTTTGAAAAACTACTAAATAAATGCTTTTCTGTTGATTTCTTGCTGGAAACTGCTTGATTTACTGTTTTTCACAGCAGTCCACACACAATTCACCATGTAGAGTGAGTTTTTCACATTTCAACATATTGCAACTCAATTGCTGACATTTCTTGACAAACTACTATTTAAATGCTTTTCTGTTGATTTCTTGCTGGAAACTGCTTGATTTACTGTTTTTCACAGCAGTCCACACACAATTCACCATGTAGAGTGAGTTTTTCACATTTCATCAAAATGCAACTCAATTGCTGACATTTTTTTAAAACTACTAAATACATGCTTTTCTGTTGATTTCTTGCTGGAAACTGCTTGATTTACTGTTTTTCACAGCAGTCCACACACAATTCACCATGTAGAGTGAGTTTTTCACATTTCAACAAAATGCAACTCAATTGCTGACATTTCTTTACAAACTACTAAATATGTGCTTTTCTGTTGATTTCTTGCTGGAAACTGCTTGATTTACTGTTTTTCACAGCAGTCCACACACAATTCACCATGTAGAGTGAGTTTTTCACATTTCATCAAATGCAACTCAATTACTGACATATTTTGACAAACTACTAAATAAATGCTTTTCTGTTGATTTCTTGCTGGAAACTGCTTGATTTACTGTTTTTCACAGCAGTCCACACACAATTCACCATGTAGAGTGAGTTTTTCACATTTCAACAAATGCAACTCAATTGCTGAAATCACTTCGCAAATGCTTTTCTGTTGATTTCTTGCTGGAAACTGCTTGATTTACTGTTTTTCACAGCAGTCCACACACAATTCACCATGTAGAGTGAGTTTTTCACATTTCAACAAATTGCAACTCAATTGCTGACATTTCTTGACAAACTACTAAATAAATGCTTTTCTGTTGATTTCTTGCTGGAAACTGCTTGATTTACTGTTTTTCACAGCAGTCCACACATAATTCACCATGTAGAGTGAGTTTTCACATTTCAACAAAATGCAACTCTGTTGATGAAATCATTTCACAAACTACTAAATAAATGCTTTTCTGTTGATTTCTTGCTGGAAACTGCTTGATTTACTGTTTTTCACAGAGTGCCACACATAATTCACCATGTAAGTGAGATTTTCACATTTCAACAAAATGCAACTCAATGGCTGAAATCACTTTCACAAACTACTAAATAACTGCTTTCTAGTTGATTTCTTGCTGGAAAACTGCTTCATTTACTGTTTTTCACAGCAGTCCAGACCATATTCACATGTAGAGTGAGTTTTTCACATTTCAACAAAATGCTAACTTAATTGCTGACATCTTTTGACAAACTACTAAATAATGCTTTTCTGTTGATTTCTTGCTGGAAACATGCTTGTTTACCTGTTTTTCACAGCAGTCCCACACATAATTCCCATGTAGAGTGAGTTTTTCACATTCAACAAAATGCAACTCAATTGCTGACATTCTTTAAAAACTACTAAATATGTCCTTTTCTGTTGATTCTTGCTGGAAACTGCTTGATTTACTGTTTTTCACAGCAATCCACGCACAATTCACCATGTAGAGTGAGTTTTTCACATTTCAGCAAAATGCAAGTCAATTGCAGACATAACTTTAGAAAGTACTAAATACGTGGTTTTTCTTTTGATTTCTTGCTGGAAACTGCTTAATTTACAGTTTTTCACAGCAGTCCAACCACAGTTTCACCATGTAGAGTGAATTTTCACATTTCAGTAAAATGCAACTCACATTGCTGACAACTCTTTAACAAACTACTAAATACATGCTTTTCTGTTGATTTCTTACTGGAAACTGCTTAATTACAGGTTTTTCACAGCAGTCCACCCACATTCACCATGTAGAGTGACTTTTTCACATTTCAACAAAATGCACTCAATTGCTCAAATAAATTTAAAAAACTACTAAATACGTGTTTTCTGTGATTTCTTGCTGGAAACTGCTTAATTTACAGTTTTTCATACCAGTCCACACACATTCACCATGTAGAGTGACTTTTTCACATTTCAACAAAATGCTACTCAATTGCTGACATTTCTTTACAAACTACTAAATAAGTGCTTTTCTGTTGATTTCTTGCTGGAAACTGCTTGATTTACTGTTTTTCACAGCAGTCCACACATAATTCACCATGTAGAGTGAGTTTTTCACATTTCAACAAAATGCAACTCAATTGCTGACATTTTTGAAAAACTACTAAATAAATGCTTTTCTGTTGATTTCTTGCTGGAAACTGCTTGATTTACTGTTTTTCACAGCAGTCCACACATAATTCACCATGTAGAGTGAGTTTTTCACATTTCAACAAAATGCAACTCAATTGCTGACATTTTTGAAAAACTACTAAATAAATGCTTTTCTGTTGATTTCTTGCTGGAAACTGCTTGATTTACTGTTTTTCACAGCAGTCCACACATAATTCACCATGTAGAGTGAGTTTTCACATTTCAACAAAATGCAACTCAATTACTGACATATTTTGACAAACTACTAAATAAATGCTTTTCTGTTGATTTCTTGCTGGAAACTGCTTAATTTATTGTTTTTCACAGCAGTCCACACACAATTCACCATGTAGAGTGAGTTTTTCACATTTCAGTAAAATGCAACTCAATTGCTTACATCTCTTTGCAAACTACTAAATACATGCTTTTCTGATGATTTCTTGCTGGAAACTGCTTAATTTACAGTTTTTCACACCAGTCCACACACAATTCACCATGTAGAGTGAGTTTTTCACATTTCAACAAATTGCAACTCACTTGTTGACATCTCTTTACAAACTACGAAATACATGCTTTTCTGATGATTTCTTGATGGAAACTGCTTAATTTACAGTTTTTCACACCAATCCACGCACAATTCACCATGTAGAGTGAGTTTTTCACATTTCAGCAAAATGCAACTCAATTGCAGACATAACTTTAGAAAGTACTAAATACGTAGTTTTCTGTTGATTTCTTGCTGGAAACTGCTTAATTTATTGTTTTTCAAAGCAGTCCACACACAATTCACCATGTAGAGTGAGTTTTTCACATTTCAGTAAAATGCAACTCAATTGCTTACATCTCTTTGCAAACTACTAAATACATGCTTTTCTGATGATTTCTTGCTGGAAACTGCTTAATTTACAGTTTTTCACACCAGTCCACACACAATTCACCATGTAGAGTGAGTTTTTCACATTTCAACAAATTGCAACTCACTTGTTGACATCTCTTTACAAACTACGAAATACATGCTTTTCTGATGATTTCTTGCTGGAAACTGCTTAATTTACAGTTTTTCACACCAGTCCACACACAATTCACCATGTAGAGTGACTTTTTCACATTTCAACAAAATGCTACTCAATTGCTCACATAAATTTAAAAACTACTAAATACGTGGTTTTCTCTTGATTTTTTGCTGGAAAATGCTTAATTTACTGTTTTTCACAGCAGTCCACCCACAATTCACCATGTAGAATGAGTTTTTCACATTTCAGCAAAATGCAACTCAATTGCTGACATCTCTTTACAAACTACTAATACGTGCTTTTCTGTTGATTTCTTGATGGGAAACTGCTTGATTTACTGTTTTTCACAGCAGTCCACACACAATTCACCATGTAGAGTGAGATTTTCACATTTCAACAAAATGCAACTCAATTGCTGACATTTCTTACAAACTACTAAATAAATGCTTTTCTGTTGATTTCTTGCTGGAAACTGCTTGATTTAATTGTTTTTCACAGTAGTCCACACACAATTCAGCCATGTAGAGTGAGTTTTTCACATTTCATCAAAATGAACTCAATTGCTGAAATCAGTTCACAAACTACTAAATACGTGCTTTTCTTTGATTTCTTGCTGGAAACTGCTTGATTTAATGATTTTCACAGCAGTCCACACACAATTCAACATGTAGAGTGAGTATGTCACATTTCAACAAATTGCAACTCAATTGCTGTAATCATTTCCCAAACTACTAAATAAATGCATTTCTGTTGATTTCTGGCTGGAAACTGCTTGATTTAATGCTTTTCACAGCAGTCCACACACAATTCACCATGTAGAGTGAGTTTTTCACATTTCAACAAAATGCAACTCAATTGCTGACATTTCTTTACAAACTACTAAATAAATGCTTTCTGTTGATTTCTTGCTGGAAACTGCTTGATTTACTGTTTTTCACAGCAGTCCACACACAATTCACCATGTAGAGTGAGTTTTTCACATTTCAACAAAATGCAACTCAATTGCTGACATCATTTCACAAACTACTAAATAATGCTTTTCTGTTGATTTCTTGCTGGAAACTGCTTGATTTACTGTTTTTCACAGCAGTCCACACACAATTCACCATGTAGAGTGAGTTTTTCACATTTCAACAAAATGCAACTCAATTGCTGAAATCATTTCACAAACTACTAAATAATGCTTTTCTGTTGATTTCTTGCTGGAAACTGCTTGATTTACTGTTTTTCACAGCAGTCCACACACTAATTCACCATGTAGAGTGAGTTTTTCACATTTCAACAAAATGCAACTCAATTGCTGACATTTTTTTAAAAACTACTAATTAAACGCTTTTCTGTTGATTTCTTGCTGGAAACTGCTTGATTTACTGTTTTTCACAGCAGTCCACACATAATTCACCATGTAGAGTGAGTTTTTCACATTCAACAAAATGCAACTCAATTGCTGACATCTTTACAAACTACTAAATAAATGCTTTTCTGTTGATTTCTTGCTGGAACTGCTTGATTTACTGTTTTTCACAGCAGTCCACACATAATTCACCATGTAGAGTGAGTTTTTCACATTTCAACAAAATGCAACTCAATTGCTGACATCTTTTAAAAACTACTAAATAAATGCTTTTCTGTTGATTTCTTGCTGGAAACTGCTTGATTTACTGTTTTTCACAGCAGTCCACACATAATTCACCATGTAGAGTGAGTTTTTCACATTTCAACAAAATGCAACTCAATTGCTGACATTTCTTTACAACTACTAAATAAATGCTTTTCTGTTGATTTCTTGCTGGAAACTGCTTGATTTACTGTTTTTCACAGCAGTCCACACACAATTCACCATGTAGAGTGAGTTTTTCACATTTCAACAAAATGCAACTCAATTGCTGACATCATTTACAAACTACTAAATAATGCTTTTCTGTTGATTTCTTGCTGGAAACTGCTTGATTTACTGTTTATCATAGCAGTCCACACACAATTCACCATGTAGAGTGAGTTTTTCACATTTCATCAAAATGCAACTCAATTGCTGAAATCATTTCAAAACTACTAAATAATGCTTTTCTGTTGATTTCTTGCTGGAAACTGCTTGATTTACTGTTTTTCACAGCAGTCCACACACAATTCACCATGTAGAGTGAGTTTTTCACATTTCAATCAAAATGCAACTCAATTGCTGACATTTTTTTTAAAACTACTAAATACATGCTTTTCTGTTGATTTCTTGCTGGAAACTGCTTGATTTACTGTTTTTCACAGCAGTCCACACACAATTCACCATGTAGAGTGAGTTTTTCACATTTCAACAAAATGCAACTCAATTGCTGACATCATTTACAAACTACTAAATAAATGCTTTTCTGTTGATTTCTTGCTGGAAACTGCTTGATTTACTGTTTTTCACAGCAGTCCACACACAATTCACCATGTAGAGTGAGTTTTTCACATTTCAACAAAATGCAACTCAATTGCTGAAATCATTTCACAAACTACTAAATAAATGCTTTTCTGTTGATTTCTTGCTGGAAACTGCTTGATTTACTGTTTTTCACAGCAGTCCACACACAATTCACCATGTAGAGTGAGTTTTTCACATTTCAACAAAATGCAACTCAATTGCTGACATTTCTTTACAAACTACTAAATAATGCTTTTCTGTTGATTTCTTGCTGGAAACTGCTTGATTTACTGTTTTTCACAGCAGTCCACACACAATTCACCATGTAGAGTGAGTTTTTCACATTTCAACAAAATGCAACTAAATTGCTGACATTCTTTACAAACTACTAAATACATGCTTTTCTGTTGATTTCTTGCTAGAAACTGCTTGATTTACTGTTTTTCACAGCAGTCCACACACAATTCACCATGTAGAGTGAGTTTTTCACATTTCAACAAAATGCAACTCAATTGCTGACATTTCTTTACAAACTACTAATTAAATGCTTTTCTGTTGATTTCTTGCTGGAAACTGCTTGATTTACTGTTTTTCACAGCAGTCCACACACAATTCACCATGTAGAGTGAGTTTTTCACATTTCAACAAAATGCAACTCAATTGCTGACATTTCTTTACAAACTACTAAATAAATGCTTTTCTGTTGATTTCTTGCTGGAAACTGCTTGATTTACTGTTTTTCACAGCAGTCCACACACAATTCACCATGTAGAGTGAGTTTTTCACATTTCAACAAAATGCAACTCAATTGCTGACATCTTCTTACAAACTACTAAATAAATGCTTTTCTGTTGATTTCTTGCTGGAAACTGCTTGATTTACTGTTTTTCACAGCAGTCCACACACAATTCACCATGTAGAGTGAGTTTTTCACATTTCAATCAAAATGCAACTCAATTGCTGACATTTTTTAAAAACTACTAAATACATGCTTTTCTGTTGATTTCTTGCTGGAAACTGCTTGATTTACTGTTTTTCACAGCAGTCCACACACAATTCACCATGTAGAGTGAGTTTTTCACATTTCAACAAAATGCAACTCAATTGCTGAAATCAGTTCACAAACTACTAAATACGTGCTTTTCTGTTGATTTCTTGCTGGAAACTGCTTGATTTACTGTTTTTCACAGCAGTCCACACACAATTCACCATGTAGAGTGAGTTTTTCACATTTCAACAAAATGCAACTCAATTGCTGACATTTCTTGACAAACTACTAAATAAATGCTTTTCTGTTGATTTCTTGCTGGAAACTGCTTGATTTACTGTTTTTCACAGCAGTCCACACACAATTCACCATGTAGAGTGAGTTTTTCACATTTCAACAAAATGCAACTCAATTGCTGAACAATTTCACAAACTACTAAATAAATGCTTTTCTGTTGATTTCTTGCTGGAAACTGCTTGATTTACTGTTTTTCACAGCAGTCCACACATAATTCACCATGTAGAGTGAGTTTTTCACATTTCAACAAAATGCAACTCAATTGCTGACATCTTTTGACAAACTACTAAATAAATGCTTTTCTGTTGATTTCTTGCTGGAAACTGCTTGATTTACTGTTTTTCACAGCAGTCCACACATAATTCACCATGTAGAGTGAGTTTTTCACATTTCAACAAAATGCAACTCAATTGCTGACATTTCTTTACAAACTACTAAATAAATGCTTTTCTGTTGATTTCTTGCTGGAAACTGCTTGATTTACTGTTTTTCACAGCAGTCCACACACAATTCACCATGTAGAGTGAGTTTTTCACATTTCAACAAAATGCAACTCAATTGCTGAACATATGTCACAAACTACTAAATAAATGCTTTTCTGTTGATTTCTTGCTGGAAACTGCTTGATTTACTGTTTTCACAGCAGTCCACACATAATTCACCATGTAGAGTGAGTTTTCACATTTCACAAAATGCAACTCAATTGCTGAAATCACTTTCAAAAACTACTAAATACATGCTTTTCTGTTGATTTCTTGCTGGAAACTGCTTGATTTACTGTTTTTCACAGCAGTCCACACATAATTCACCATGTAGAGTGAGTTTTTCACATTTCAACAAAATGCAACTCAATTGCTGAAATCACTTCAGAAACTACTAATACATGCTTTTCTGTTGATTTCTTGCTGGAAACTGCTTGATTTACTGTTTTTCACAGCAGTCCACACATAATTCACCATGTAGAGTGAGTTTTTCACATTTCAACAAAATGCAACTCAATTACTGACATATTTTACAAACTACTAATAAATGCTTTTCTGTTGATTTCTTGCTGGAAACTGCTTGAATTTACTGTTTTTCACAGCAGTCCACACACAATTCACCATGTAGAGTGAGTTTTTCACATTTCAAAAAATTGCAACTCAATTGCTGAATCATTTACAAACTACTAAATAATGCTATTTCTGTTGATTTCTTGCTGGAAACTGCTTGATTTACTGTTTTTCACAGCAGTCCACACACAATTCACCATGTAGAGTGAGTTTTTCACATTTCATCAAAATGCAACTCAATTGCTGACATTTTTTTAAAAACTACTAAATGCATGCTTTTCTGTTGATTTCTTGCTGGAAACTGCTTGATTTACTGTTTTTCACAGCAGTCCACACACAATTCACCATGTAGAGTGAGTTTTTCACATTTCAACAAAATGCAACTCAATTGCTGACATTTCTTTACAAACTACTAAATAAATGCTTTTCTGTTGATTTCTTGCTGGAAACTGCTTGATTTACTGTTTTTCACAGCAGTCCACACACAATTCACCATGTAGAGTGAGTTTTTCACATTTCATCAAAATGCAACTCAATTGCTGACATATTTTAAAAACTACTAAATAAATGCTTTTCTGTTGATTTCTTGCTGGAAACTGCTTGAATTTACTGTTTTTCACAGCAGGCCACACATAATTCACAATGTAGAGTGAGTTTTTCACATTTCAAGCAAAATGCAACTCAATTGCTGACATACTTTAGAAACTACTAAATAAATGCTTTTCTGTTGATTTCTTGCTGGAAACTGCTTGATTTACTGTTTTTCACAGCAAGTCCACCACAATTCACCATGTAGAGTGAGTTTTTCACATTTCAACAAAATGCAACTCAATTGCTGACATACTTTAGAAAACTACTAAAAAATGCTTTTCTGTTGATTTCTTGCTGGAAACTGCTTGATTTACTGTTTTTCACAGCAGTCCACACATAATTCACCATGTAGAGTGAGTTTTTCACATTTCAGCAAAATGCAACTCAATTGCTGACATCTCTTTGCAAACTACTAAATAAATGCTTTTCTGTTGATTTCTTGCTGGAAACTGATTAATTTACTGTTTTTCGTCCACACACAATTCACCATATAGAGTGAGTTTTTCACATTTCAACAAAATGCAACTCAATTGCTGACATTCTTACAAACTACTAAATACATGCTTTTCTTTGATTTCTTGCTAGAAACTGCTTGATTTACTGTTTTTCACAGCAGTCCACACACAATTCACATGTAGAGTGAGTTTTTCACATTTCATCAAAATGCAACTCAATTGCTGACATCATTTCACAAACTACTAAATACGTGCTTTTCTGTTGATTTCTTGCTGGAAACTGCTTGATTTACTGTTTTTCACAGCAGTCCACACACAATTCACCATGTAGAGTGAGTTTTTCACATTTCATCAAATGCAACTCAATTGCTGACATTTCTTGACAAACTACTAAATAAATGCTTTTCTGTTGATTTCTTGCTGGAAACTGCTTGATTTACTGTTTTTCACAGCAGTCCACACACAATTCACCATGTAGAGTGAGTTTTTCACATTTCAACAAAATGCAACTCAATTGCTGACATTTCTTTACAAACTACTAAATAAATGCTTTTCTGTTGATTTCTTGCTGGAAACTGCTTGATTTACTGTTTTTCACAGCAGTCCACACACAATTCACCATGTAGAGTGAGTTTTTCACATTTCATCAAAATGCAACTCAATTGCTGAAATCAGTTCACAAACTACTAAATACGTGCTTTTCTGTTGATTTCTTGCTGGAAACTGCTTGATTTACTGTTTTTCACAGCAGTCCACACACAATTCACCATGTAGAGTGAGTTTTTCACATTTCATCAAAATGCAACTCAATTGCTGACATCATTTCACAAACTACTAATAATGCTTTTCTGTTGATTTCTTGCTGGAAACTGCTTGATTTACTGTTTTTCACAGCAGTCCACACACAATTCACCATGTAGAGTGAGTTTTTCACATTTCAACAAAATGCAACTCAATTGCTGACATCTCTTTACAAACTACTAAATACATGTTTTCTGATGATTTCTTGATGGAAACTGCTTAGATTTACTGCTTTTTACAGCAGGCCACACATAATTCACATGTACAGTGAGTTTTTCACATTTCAAGAAAAAGGAAACTCAATTGCTGACATAACTTTAAAACTACTAAATAATTCTTTTCTGTTGATTTCTTGCTGGAAACTGCTTAATTTACTGTTTTCACAGCAATCACCGCACAATTCACCATGTAGAGTGAGTTTTTCACATTTCAGCAAAATGCAACTCAATTGCAGACATAACTTTAGAAAGTACTAAATACGTAGTTTTCTGTTGATTTCTTGCTGGAAACTGCTTAATTTATTGTTTTTCACAGCAGTCCACACACAATTCACCATGTCCAGTGAGTTTTTCACATTCCAGCAAAATGCAACTCAATTGCTGACATCTCTTTACAAACTACTAAATACGTGGTTTTCTGTTGATTTCTTGCTGGAAAATGCTTGATTTACTGTTTTTCACAGCAGTCCACACACAATTCACCATGTAGAGTGAGTTTTTCACATTTCAACAAAATGCAACTCAATTGCTGACATACTTTACAAACTACTAAATAAATGCTTTTCTGTTGATTTCTTGCTGGAAACTGCTTGATTTACTGTTTTTCACAGCAGTCCACACACAATTCACCATGTAGAGTGAGTTTTTCACATTTCAGCAAAATGCAACTCAATTGCTGACATCTCTTTACAAACTACTAAATAAATGCTTTTCTGTTGATTTCTTGCTGGAAACTGCTTGATTTACTGTTTTTCACAGCAGTCCACACATAATTCACCATGTAGAGTGAGTTTTCACATTTCAACAAAATGCAACTCAATTGCTGACATACTTTAGAAACTACTAAATACGATGCTTTTCTTTTGATTTCTTGCTGAAACTGCTTGATTTACTGTTTTTCACAGCAGTCCACACACAATTCACCATGTAGAGTGAGTTTTCACATTTCATCAAAATGCAACTCAATTGCTGACATCTTCTTTACAAACTACTAAATAAGTGCTTTTCTGTTGATTTCTTGACTGGAAACTGCTTGATTTACTGTTTTCACAGCAGTCCACACACAATTCACCATGTAGAGTGAGTTTTTCACATTTCAATCAAAATGCAACTCAATTGCTGACATTCTTGACAAACTACTAATAACATGCTTTTCTGTTGATTTCTTGACTGGAAACTGCTTGAATTTACTGTTTTCACAGCAGTCCACACACAATTCACCATGTAGAGTGAGTTTTTCACATTTCAACAAAATGCAACTCAATTGCTGACATAGTCTTTACAAACTGACTAAATACATGCTTTTCTGTTGATTTCTTGCTGGAAACTGCTTGAATTTACTGTTTTTCACAGCATCCACACACAATTCACCATGTAGAGTGAGTTTTCACATTTCAATCAAAAATGCAACTCAATTGCTGACAATTCTTACAAACTACTAAATACATGTTTTCTGATGATTTCTTGATGGAAACTGCTTAATTTACTGTTTTTTACAGCAGTCCACACATAATTCACCATGTAGAGTTTTTCACATTTCAACAAAAGGAAACTCAATTGCTGACATAACTTTAGAAACTACTAAATAAATTCTTTTCTGTTGATTTCTTGCTGGAAACTGCTTAATTTACTGTTTTTCACAGCAATCCACGCACAATTCACCATGTAGAGTGAGTTTTTCACATTTCAGCAAAATGCAAGTCAATTGCAGACATAACTTTAGAAAGTACTAAATACGTGGTTTTCTTTTGATTTCTTGCTGGAAACTGCTTAATTTACAGTTTTTCACAGCAGTCCAACCACAATTCACCATGTAGAGTGAATTTTTCACATTTCAGTAAAATGCAACTCACTTGCTTACAACTCTTTACAAACTACTAAATACATGCTTTTCTGTTGATTTCTTACTGGAAACTGCTTAATTTACAGTTTTTCACAGCAGTCCACCCACAATTCACCATGTAGAGTGACTTTTTCACATTTCAACAAAATGCAACTCAATTGCTCAAATAAATTTAAAAACTACTAAATACGTGGTTTTCTGATGATTTCTTGCTGGAAACTGCTTAATTTACAGTTTTTCATACCAGTCCACACACAATTCACCATGTAGAGTGACTTTTTCACATTTCAACAAAATGCTACTCAATTGCTCACATAAATTTAAAAACTACTAAATACGTGGTTTTCTCTTGATTTCTTGCTGGAAAATGCTTAATTTGCTGTTTTTCACAGCAGTCCACCCACAATGCACCATGTAGAATGAGTTTTTCACATTTCAGCAAAATGCAACTCAATTGCTGACATCTCTTTACAAACTGCTACATAAATGCTTTTCTGATGATTTCTTGCTGGAAACTGCTTAATTTACTGTTTTTCACACCAGTCCACACACAATTCACCATGTAGAGTGAGTTTTTCACATTTCAACAAAATGCAAGTCAGTTGTTGACATCTCTTTACAAACTACTAAATACATGGTTTTCTGATGATTTCTTGATGGAAACTGCTTAATTTACAGTTTTTCACACCAATCCACGCACAATTCACCATGTAGAGTGAGTTTTTCACATTTCAGCAAAATGCAACTCAATTGCAGACATAACTTTAGAGAGTACTAAATACGTAGTTTTCTGTTGATTTCTTGCTGGAAACTGCTTAATTTATTGTTTTTCACAGCAGTCCACACACAATTCACCATGTAGAGTGAGTTTTTCACATTTCAGTAAAATGCAACTCAATTGCTTACATCTCTTTGCAAACTACTAAATACATGCTTTCTGATGATTTCTTGCTGGAAACTGCTTAATTTACAGTTTTTCACACCAGTCCACACACAATTCACCATGTAGAGTGAGTTTTTCACATTTCAACAAATTGCAACTCACTTGTTGACATCTCTTTACAAACTACGAAATACATGCTTTTCTGTTGATTTCTTGCTGGAAACTGCTTGATTTACTGTTTTTCACAGCAGTCCACACACAATTCACCATGTAGAGTGAGTTTTTCACATTTCAACAAAATGCAACTCAATTGCTGACATACTTTACAAACTACTAAATAATGCTTTTCTGTTGATTTCTTGCTGGAAACTGCTTGATTTACTGTTTTTCACAGCAGTCCACACACAATTCACCATGTAGAGTGAGTTTTTCACATTTCAACAAAATGCAACTCAATTGCTGACATCTCTTTACAAACTACTAAATAAATGCTTTCTGTTGATTCTTGCTGGAAACTGCTTGATTTACTGTTTTTCACAGCAGTCCACACACAATTCACCATGTAGAGTGAGTTTTTCACATTTCAACAAAATGCAACTCAATTGCTGACATTCTTTACAAACTACTAAATAAATGCTTTTCTGTTGATTTCTTGCTGGAAACTGCTTGATTTACTGTTTTTCAAAACAGTCCACACACAATTCACCATGTAGAGTGAGTTTTTCACATTTCAACAAATGCAACTCAATTGCTGACATTTCTTTACAAACTACTATTTAAATGCTTTTCTGTTGATTTCTTGCTGGAAACTGCTTGATTTACTGTTTTTCACAGCAGTCCACACACAATTCACCATGTAGAGTGAGTTTTTCACATTTCAACAAAATGCAACTCAATTGCTGACATTTCTTTACAAACTACTAAATAAATGCTTTTCTGTTGATTTCTTGCTGGAAACTGCTTGATTTACTGTTTTTCACAGCAGTCCACACACAATTCACCATGTAGAGTGAGTTTTTCACATTTCAATCAAAATGCAACTCAATTGCTGACATTCTTTACAAACTACTAAATACGTGCTTTTCTGTTGATTTCTTGCTGGAAACTGCTTGATTTACTGTTTTTCACAGCAGTCCACACACAATTCACCATGTAGAGTGAGTTTTTCACATTTCAACAAAATGCAACTCAATTGCTGACATTTCTTGACAAACTACTAATTAAATGCTTTTCTGTTGATTTCTTGCTGGAAACTGCTTGATTTACTGTTTTTCACAACAGTCCAACATAATTCACCTATGTAGAGTGACTTTTTCACATTTCAACAAAATGCAACTCAATTGCTGAAACAAGTTCAACAACTACTAAATACATGCCTTTTCTGTGATTTCTTGATGGAACTGCTTGATTTACTGTTTTTCACAGCAGTCCCCAACATAATTCACCATGTAGAGTGAGTTTTTCACATTTCAACAAATTGCAACTCAATTGCTGACATTTCTTGACAAACTACTAATTAAATGCTTTTTTGTTGATTTCTTGCTGGAAACTGCTTGATTTACTGTTTTTCACAGCAGTCCACACACAATTCACCATGTAGAGTGAGTTTTTCACATTTCAACAAATTGCAACTCAATTGCTGACATTTCTTTACAAACTACTATTTAAATGCTTTTCTGTTGATTTCTTGCTGGAAACTGCTTAATTTACAGTTTTTCACAGCAGTCCACACACAATTCACCATGTAGAGTGACTTTTCACATTTCAACAAAATGCAACTCAATTGCTCAAATAAATTTAAAAACTACTAAATACGTGGTTTTCTGATGATTTCTTGCTGGAAACTGCTTAATTTACAGTTTTTCACACCAGTCCACACACAATTCACCATGTAGAGTGACTTTTTCACATTTCAACAAAATGCTACTCAATTGCTCACATAAATTTAAAAACTACTAAATACGTGGTTTTCTCTTGATTTTTTGCTGGAAAATGCTTAATTTACTGTTTTTCACAGCAGTCCACCCACAATTCACCATGTAGAATGAGTTTTTCACATTTCAGCAAAATGCAACTCAATTGCTGACATCTCTTTACAAACTACTACATAAATGCTTTTCTGATGATTTCTTGCTGGAAACTGCTTAATTTACTGTTTTTCACACCAGTCCACACACAATTCACCATGTAGAGTGAGTTTTTCACATTTCAACAAAATGCAAGTCAGTTGTTGACATCTCTTTACAAACTACTAAATACGAGGTTTTCTGTTGATTTCTTGCTGAAAACTGCTTCCTGTTTTTTACAGCAGTCCACGCACAATTCACCATGTAGAGTGAGTTTTTCACATTTCAGCAAAATGCAACTCAGTTGTTGACATCTCTTTACAAACTACTAAATATGTGGTTTTCTGTTGATTTCTTGGTGGAAACTGCTTAATTTACTGTTTTTCACAGCAGCCCACCCACAATTCACCATGTACAGTGAGTTTTTCACATTTCAGTAAAATGCAACTCAATTGCTTACATCTCTTTACAAACTACTACATAAATGCTTTTCTGTTGATTTCTTGCTGGAAACTTCTTAATTTACTGTTTTTCACAGCAGGCCACACATAATTCACAATGTACAGTGAGTTTTTCACATTTCAGCAAAATGCAACTCAATTGCTGACATCTCTTTACAAACTACTACATAAATGCTTTTCTGTTGATTTCTTGCTGGAAACTGCTTGATTTACTGTTTTTCACAGCAGTCCACACACAATTCAAAATGTAGAGTGAGTATGTCACATTTCAACAAAATGCAACTCAATTTGTGACATTTCTTTATAAATGACAAATTAAATGCTTTTCTGTTGATTTCTTGCTGGAAACTGCTTGATTTACTGTTTTTCACAGCAGTCCACACACAATTCACCATGTAGAGTGAGTTTTTCACATTTCAACAAAATGCAACTCAATTGCTGACATTTCTTTACAAACTACTAAATAATGCTTTTCTGTTGATTTCTTGCTGGAAACTGCTTGATTTACTGTTTTTCACAGCAGTCCACACACAATTCACCATGTAGAGTGAGTTTTTCACATTTCAACAAAATGCAACTCAATTGCTGAAATCATTTCACAAACTACTAATAAATGCTTTCTGTTGATTTCTTGCTGGAAACTGCTTGATTTACTGTTTTTCACAGCAGTCCACACACAATTCACCATGTAGAGTGAGTTTTTCACATTTCAACAAATTGCAACTCAATTGCTGACATTTCTTTACAAACTACTATTTAAATGCTTTTCTGTTGATTTCTTGCTGGAAACTGCTTGATTTACTGTTTTTCACAGCAGTCCACACACAATTCACCATGTAGAGTGAGTTTTTCACATTTCAACAAAATGCAACTCAATTGCTGACATCATTTCACAAACTACTAATAAATGCTTTTCTGTTGATTTCTTGCTGGAAACTGCTTGATTTACTGTTTTTCACAGCAGTCCACACACAATTCACCATGTAGAGTGAGTTTTTCACATTTCAACAAATGCAACTCAATTGCTGACATCATTTACAAACTACTAAATAAATGCTTTTCTGTTGATTTCTTGCTGGAAACTGCTTGATTTACTGTTTTTCACAGCAGTCCACACACAATTCACCATGTAGAGTGAGTTTTTCACATTTCAACAAAATGCAACTCAATTGCAGACATAACTTTAGAAAGTACTAAATATGTGGTTTTCTGTTGATTTCTTGCTGGAAACTGCTTAATTTACTGTTTTTCACAGCACTCCACACACAATTCACCATGTAGAGTGACTTTTTCACATTTCTAAGAAAAGTAACTCAATTGCTGACATCTCTTACGAACTACTAAATACGTGGTTTTCTGTTGATTTCTTGCTGGAAACTGCTGAATGTTTTTCAGTTTTTTTTGTTTTTCACAGAAGTCCAAACACAATTCACCATGTAGAGTGATTTCTTCACATTTCAAGGACATGCAACTCAATTGCTGACATAATTTTACAAACTACTAAATAAATGCTTTTCTGTTGATTTCTTGCTGGAAACTACTTAATTTAATGTTTTTGACAGCAGTCCACATACAATTCACCATGTAGAGTTTTTCACATTTCAGAAAAATGCAACTGAATTGCAGACATAACTTTATAAAGTACTAAATTACGTGGTTTTCTGTTGATTTCTTGGTGGAAACTGCTTAATTTACTGTTTTTCACAGCAGTCCACACACAATTCACCATGTCCAGTGAGTTTTTCACATTCCAGCAAAATGCAACTCAATTGCTGACATCTCTTTACAAACTACTAAATACGTGGTTTTCTGTTGATTTCTTGCTGGAAACTGCTTAATTTACTGTTTTTCACAGGACTCCACACACAATTAACCATGTAGAGTGAGTTTTTCACATTTCAGCAAAATGCAACTCAATTGCTGACATAACTTTACAAACTACTAAATAAATGCTTTTCTGTTGATTTCTTGCTGGAAACTGCTTAATTTACTGTTTTTCACAGCAATCCACACACAATTCACCATGTAGAGTGAGTTTTCACATTCCAGCGAAATGCAACTCAATTGCAGACATAACTTTAGAAAGTACTAAATTACGTGGTTTTCTGTTGATTTCTTGGTGGAAACTGCTTAATTTACTGTTTTTCACAGCAGTCCACACACAATTCACCATGTAGAGTGAGTTTTTCACATTTCAACAAAATGCAACTCAATTGCTGACATTTCTTTACAAACTACTAAATACATGCTTTTCTTTTGATTTCTTGCTGGAAACTGCTTGATTTACTGTTTTTCACAGCAGTCCACACACAATTCACCATGTAGAGTGAGTTTTTCACATTTCATCAAAATGGCAAATCAATTGCTGACATTTCTTTACAAACTACTAAATAAATGCTTTTCTGTTGATTTCTTGCTGGAAACTGCTTGATTTACTGTTTTTCACAGCAAGTCCACACACAATTCACCATGTAGAGTGAGTTTTTCACATTTCAACAAAATGCAACTCAATTGCTGACATTTTTACAAACTACTAAATACGTGCTTTTCTGTTGATTTCTTGCTGGAAACTGCTTGATTTACTGTTTTTCACAGCAGTCCACACACAATTCAACATGTAGAGTGAGTTTTTCACATTTCAACAAATTGCAACTCAATTGCTGACATTTTTTACAAACTACTAATACTGGTTTTCTGTTGATTTCTTGCTGGAAACTGCTTAATTTACTGTTTTTCACAGCAATCCACACACAATTCACCATGTAGAGTGAGTTTTTCACATTTCTAAGAAAAGTAAACTCATTTCTGACATCTCTGACAAACTACTAAATACGTGGTTTTCTGTTGATTTCTGACTGAAAATTGTTTAATTTACAGTTTTCACAGCAGTCCACCCACATTCACCATGTAGAGTGAGTTTTTCACATTCCAGCAAATGCAACTCAATTGCAGACATACTTCAGAAAGTACTAAATACATGGTTTTCTGTTGATTTCTTGCTGGAAACTGCTTATTTACTGTTTTTGACAGGACTCCACACACAATTCACCATGTAGAGTGAGTTTTTCACATTTCAAGGGAAAAGTAACTCAATTGCTGACATCTCTTACGAACTATAAATACGTGGTTTTCTGTTGATTTCTTGATGGAAACTGCTTGAATTTACTGTTTTTCACAGCAGTCCCACACACAATTCACCATGTAGAGTGAGTTTTTTCACATTTCACAAAATGCAACTCAATTGCTGACATCTCTTTACAACTACTAAATAACTGCCTTTTCTGTTGATTTCTTGCTGGAAACTGCTTGATTTACGGTTTTTCACAGCAGTCCACACACAATTCACCATGTAGAGTGAGTTTTCACACATTTCATCAAAATGCTAACTCAATTGCTGAATCAGTTCACAAACTCCTAAATAATGTTTTTCTGTTGATTTCTTGCTGGAAACTGTTGATTTACTGTTTTTCGACAGCAGTCCACCACAATTCACCATGTAGAGTGAGTTTTTCACATTTCATCAAAATGCAACTCAATTGCTTACATCTCTTTACAAACTACTAAATAAATGCTGTTTCTGTTGATTTCTTGCTGAAACTGCTTAATTTACTGTTTTTTCACAGCAGTCCACACACAATTCACCATGTAGAGTGAGTTTTTCACAATTCATCAAAATGCAACTCAATTGCTGACATCTCTTTACAAACTACTAAATACGTGGTTTTCTGTTGATTTCTTGCTGGAAACTGCTTAATTTACTGTTTTTCACAGCACTCCACACACAATTAACCATGTAGAGTGAGTTTTTCACATTTCAGCAAAATGCAACTCAATTGCTGACATAACTTTACAAACTACTAAATAAATGCTTTTCTGTTGATTTTTTGCTGGAAACTGCTTAATTTACTGTTTTTCACAGCAATCCACACACAATTCACCATGTAGAGTGAGTTTTTCACATTCCAGCGAAATGCAACTCAATTGCAGACATAACTTTAGAAAGTACTAAATATGTGGTTTTCTGTTGATTTCTTGGTGGAAACTGCTTAATTTACTGTTTTTCACAGCAGTCCACACACAATTCACCATGTCCAGTGAGTTTTTCACATTCCAGCAAAATGCAACTCAATTGCTGACATCTCTTTACAAACTACTAAATACGTGGTTTTCTGTTGATTTCTTGCTGGAAACTGCTTGATTTACTGTTTTTCACAGCAGTCCACACACAATTCACCATGTAGAGTGAGTTTTTCACATTTCAGCAAAATGCAACTCAATTGCTGACATAACTTTACAAACTACTAAATAAGTGCTTTTCTGTTGATTTCTTGCTGGAAACTGCTTGATTTACTGTTTTTCACAGCAGTCCACACACAATTCACCATGTAGAGTGAGTTTTTCACATTTCAAGAAAAATGCAACTCAATTGCTGCATCTCTTTACAAACTACTAAATACGTGCTTTTCTGTTGATTTCTTGCTGGAAACTGCTTAATTTACTGTTTTTCACAGCAGCTCCACACACAATTCACCATGTAGAGTGACTTTTTCACATTTCTAAGAAAATGTAACTCAATTTGCTGACATCGTCTGACAAACTACTAAATACGTGGTTTTCTGTTGATTTTTTGCTGGAAACTGCTTAATTTACTGTTTTTCACAGCAGTCCACCCACAATTCACCATGTAGAGTGAGTTTTTCACATTCCAGCAAAATGCAACTGAATTGCAGACATAACTTTAGAAAGTACTAAATACATGGTTTTCTGTTGATTTCTTGCTGGAAACTGCTTAATTTACTGTTTTTGACAACAGTCCATACACAATTCACCATGTAGAGTTTTTCACATTTCAGCAAAATGCAACTCAATTGCAGACATAACTTTATAAAATATTAAATACGTGGTTTTCTGTTGATTTCTTGGTGGAAACTGCTTAATTTACTGTTTTTCACAGCACTCCACACACAATTCACCATGTAGAGTGACTTTTTCACATTTCTAAGAAAAGTAACTAATTTGCTGACATCTCTGACAAATACTAAATACGTGGTTTTCTGTTGATTTCTGACTGAAATTGTTTAATTTACAGTTTTTTCACAGCAGTCCACCCACAATTCACCATGTAGAGTGAGTTTTTCACATTTCAGTAAAATGCAACTCAATTGCTTACATCTCTTTGCAAACTACTAAATAAATGCTTTTCTGTTGATTTCTTGCTGGAAACTGCTTAATTTACTGTTTTTCACAGCAATCCACATACAATTCACCATGTCCAGTGAGTTTTTCACATTCCAGCAAAATGCAACTCAATTGCTGACATCTCTTTACAAACTACTAAATACGTGGTTTTCTGTTGATTTCTTGCTGGAAACTGCTTAATTTACTGTTTTTCACAGCACTCCACACACAATTAACCATGTAGAGTGAGTTTTTCACATTTCAGCAAAATGCAACTCAATTGCTGAAATAACTTTACAAACTACTAAATAAATGCTTTTCTGTTGATTTCTTGCTGGAAACTGCTTAATTTACTGTTTTTCACAGCAATCCACACACAATTCACCATGTAGAGTGAGTTTTTCACATTCCAGCGAAATGCAACTCAATTGCAGACATAACTTTAGAAAGTACTAAATATGTGGTTTTCTGTTGATTTCTTGGTGGAAACTGCTTAATTTACTGTTTTTCACAGCAGTCCACACACAATTCACCATGTCGAGTGAGTTTTTCACATTCCAGCAAAATGCAACTCAATTGCTGACATCTCTTTACAAACTACTAAATACGTGGTTTTCTGTTGATTTCTTGCTGGAAACTGCTTAATTTACTGTTTTTCACAGCACTCCACACACAATTCACCATGTAGAGTGAGTTTTTCACATTTCAGCAAAATGCAACTCAATTGCTGACATAACTTTACAAACTACTAAATAAGTGCTTTTCTGTTGATTTCTTGATGGAAACTGCTTAATTTACTGTTTTTCACAGCAGTCCACACACAATTCACCATGTAGAGTGAGTTTTTCACATTTCAGCGAAATGCAACTCAATTTCAGACATCTCTTTACAAACTACTAAATACGTGGTTTTCTGTTGATTTCTTGCTGGAAACTGCTTAATTTACTGTTTTTCACAGCACTCCACACACAATTCACCATGTAGAGTGAGTTTTTCACATTTCTAAAGAAAATGCAACTCAATTGCTGACATTTCTTTACAAACTACTAATTAAATGCTTTTCTGTTGATTTCTTGCTGGAAACTGCTTGATTTACTGTTTTTCACAGCAGTCCACACACAATTCACCATGTAGAGTGAGTTTTTCACATTTCAACAAAATGAAAACAATTGCTGACATCATTTACAAACTACTAAATAATGCTTTTCTGTTGATTTCTTGCTGGAAACTGCTTGATTTACTGTTTTTCACAGCAGTCCACACACAATTCACCATGTAGAGTGAGTTTTTCACATTTCAACAAAATGCAACTCAATTACTGACATCTTTACAAACTACTAAATACATGCTTTTCTGTTGATTTCTTGCTGGAAACTGCTTGATTTACTGTTTTTCACAGCAGTCCACACACAATTCACCATGTAGAGTGAGTTTTTCACATTTCAATAAATTGCAACTCAATTGCTGAAATCATTTCACAAACTACTAAATAATGCTTTTCTGTTGATTTCTTGCTGGAAACTGCTTAATTTACTGTTTTTCACAGCAGTCCACCCACAATTCACCATGTAGAGTGAGTTTTTCACATTTCAAGAAAAATGCAACTCAATTGCTGACATCTCTTACAAACTACTAAATACGTGGTTTTCTGTTGATTTCTTGCTGGAAACTGCTTAATTTACTGTTTTTCACAGCAGTCCACACACAATTCACCATGTAGAGTGAGTTTTTCACATTTCAACAAAATGCAACTCAGTTGCTGACATCTCTTTACAAACTACTAAATACATGCTTTTCTGATGATTTCTTGCTGGAAACTGCTTAATTTACTGTTTTTCACACCAGTCCACACACAATTCACCATGTAGAGTGACTTTTTCACATTTCAACAAAATGCAACTCAATTGCTCACATAAATTTAAAAACTACTAAATACGTGGTTTTCTCTTGATTTCTTGCTGGAAAATGCTTAATTTACTGTTTTTCACAGCAGTCCACACACAATTCACCATGTAGAATGAGTTTTTCACATTTCAGCAAAATGCAACTCAATTGCTGACATCTCTTTACAAACTACTACATAAATGCTTTTCTGATGATTTCTTGCTGGAAACTTCTTAATTTACAGTTTTTCACAGCAGTCCTGCCACAATTCACCATGTATAGTGAGTTTTTCACATTTCAGTAAAATGCAACTCAATTGCTTACATCTCTTTGCAAACTACTAAATACATGCTTTTCTGTTGATTTCTTGCTGGAAACTGCTTAATTTACAGTTTTTTCACACCAGTCCACACACAATTCACCATGTAGAGTGAGTTTTTCACATTTCAACAAAATGCAACTCAGTTGTTGACATCTCTTTACAAACTACTAAATACATGCTTTTCTGATGATTTCTTGCTGGAAACTGCTTAATTTACAGTTTTCACACCAGTCCACACACAATTCACCATGTAAAGTGACTTTTTCACATTTCAACAAAATGCAACTCAATTGCTCACATAAATTTACAAACTACTAAATAAATGCTTTTCTGTTGATTTCTTGATGGAAACTGCTTAATTTACTGTTTTTCACAGCAATCCACACACAATTCACCATGTAGAGTGAGTTTTTCACATTCCAGCGAAATGCAACTCAATTGCAGACATAACTTTAGAAAGTACTAAATATGTGGTTTTCTGTTTATTTCTTGCTGGAAACTGCTTAATTTACTGTTTTTCACAGCACTCCACACACAATTCACCATGTAGAGTGAGTTTTTCACATTTCAAGCAAAAGTAACTCAATTGCTGACATCTCTTACGAACTAATAAATACGTGGTTTTCTGTTGATTTCTTGCTGGAAACTGCTTAATTTACTGTTTTTCACAGCAGTCCACACACAATTCACCATGTAGTGTTTTTCACATTTCAACAAAATGCAACTCAATTTCAGACATCTCTTTACAAACTACTAAATACGTGGTTTTCTGTTGATTTCTTGCTGGAAAATGCTTAATTTACTGTTTTTCACAGCAGTCCACCCACAATTCACCATGTAGAATGAGTTTTTCACATTTCAGTAAAATGCAACTCAATTGCTTACATCTCTTTACAAACTACTAAATACATGCTTTTCTGTTGATTTCTTGCTGGAAACTGCTTAATTTACAATTTTTCACACCAGTCCACACACAATTCACCATGTAGAGTGAGTTTTTCACATTTCAACAAAATGCAACTCAGTTGTTGACATCTCTTTACAAACTACTAAATACATGCTTTTCTGATGATTTCTTGCTGGAAACTGCTTAATTTACAGTTTTTCACACCAGTCCACACACAATTCACCATGTAAAGTGACTTTTTCACATTTCAACAAAATGCAACTCAATTGCTCACATAAATTTAAAAACTACTAAATACGTGGTTTTCTCTTGATTTTTTGCTGGAAAATGCTTAATTTACTGTTTTTCACAGCAGTCCACCCACAATTCACCATGTAGAATGAGTTTTTCACATTTCAAAGAAAAGTAACTCAATTGCTGACATCTCTGACAAACGACTAAATACGTGGTTTTCTGTTGATTTCTTGCTGGAAACTGCTTAATTTACTGTTTTTCACAGCAGTCCACCCACAATTCACCATGTAGAGGGAGTTTTGCACATTTCAAGGAAAAGTAACTCAATTGCTGACATCTCTTACGAACTAATAAATACGTGGTTTCTGTTGATTTCTTGCTGGAAACTGCTTAATTTACTGTTTTTGACAGCAGTCCACACACATTTCACCATGTAGAGTGAGTTTTTCACATTTCAACAAAATGCAACTCAGTTGTTGACATCTCTTTACAAACTACTAAATACATGCTTTTCTGATGATTTCTTGCTGGAAACTGCTTAATTTACAGTTTTTCACACCAGTCCACACACAATTCACCATGTCCAGTGAGTTTTTCACATTCCAGCAAAATGCAACTCAATTGCAGACATAACTTTAGAAAGTACTAAATACGTGGTTTTCTGTTGATTTCTTGCTGGAAACTGCTTAATTTACTGTTTTTCACAGCACTCCACACACAATTCACCATGTCCAGTGAGTTTTTCACATTCCAGCAAAATGCAACTCAATTGCTGACATCTCTTTACAAACTACTAAATACGTGGTTTTCTGTTGATTTCTTGCTGGAAACTGCTTAATTACTGTTTTTCACAGCACTCCACACACAATTCACCATGAAGAGTGACTTTTTCACATTTCTAAGAAAAGTAACTCATTTGCTGACATCTCTGACAAACTACTAAATACGTGGTTTTCTGTTGATTTCTGACTCAAAATTGTTTAATTTACAGTTTTTCACAGCAGTCCACCCACAATTCACCATGTAGAGTGAGTTTTTCACATTTCAGTAAAATGCAACTCAATTGCTTACATCTCTTTGCAAACTACTAAATAAATGCTTTTCTGTTGATTTCTTGCTGGAAACTGCTTAATTTACTGTTTTTCACAGCAATCCACACACAATTCACCATGTAGAGTGAGTTTTTCACATTTCAGCAAAATGCAACTCAATTGCAGACATAACTTTAAAAGGTACTAAATACGAGGTTTTCTGTTGAATTCTTGCTGGAAACTGCTTAATTTACTGTTTTTCACAGCAGTCCACCCACAATTCACCATGTAGAGTGAGTTTTTCACATTTCAGCAAAATGCAACTCAATTGCTGACATCTCTTTATAAACTACAAAATAAATTCTTTTCTGATGATTTCTTGGTGGAAACTGCTTAATTTACTGTTTTTCACAGCAGTCCACACACAATTCACCATGTAGAGTGACTTTTTCACATTTCAACAAAATGCATCATTTCTTCCATCAAGAAATCATCACCCTGATCGTTTACACTTGCTACGAATCTATTTTGGAAATCAACTCTAAGCGACAAGTGTTGGTGGATTACTACTAAAAGTCAAACCGACGCAAAAAAATGAATAGCCTTCAGCTGGAAAGTCTCATGCATCGTTTACTGGGAAATGTTTTCTGCGGGGTTTGGGCCTCGGATCAGTTGCCTTTACTGACGTCATCTTTCACACTTCCCGCCTACGTGATTGTGAACACACATCCGGGACACAAGCCCGGAGAACACTGGTTGGCCCTTACTCTGAAAGAAGACGGAACCGGGACTTTTTTCGACTCTTTTGTTTCCCCTCCTGATTTTATATATTACCCTAAAGACATTTTAGATAACAGACATTTTTTAATTTTAGAAAAACGGTGCAAAACCGTGTCATATCACGGCAGACAGCTGCAACACACATTGTCTACGGCCTGCGGCCAGCATTGTGTTTATTATTTATGTCACAGAGCCTGCTGTTTAACTTTTGAAAATGTTTTATCTTTGTACGGCGGTGAAGACGAGGCATTAAAAATGATGACACGGTGACTCGTTTTGTGAAAAAATATGAAAGCTGTACCAGGAGTCGTAAAGACTGTCACCACACCGTCTGCTCTTTACAAATGTTTAAAGATTGTCACAAGCTGGATAAGAAATAAAAGACGCACAAAAAAAGAAAACGGTCTAGAGCGTTTTTTTTTTTTCAACTATAAACTTTATTAAAATTCAATCCACGGAGGTTTCTGCATCTCTTTATATCTTTTCTCCACCGGGGGTGTTTCTTCTTCATCATCATCATCGTCTCTTTTCTCTTTGGGGTGCGTGTTCCATCTTGGGGATAGGATGATTTTCTTCCGAGTGGTTTGAAAACCACCACCGCTCTCTTCCTCCTCTTCCTCACTCCCCGTTCTGAGTCTGCTGTATTGTTTGCGAGCTCGAGGGTTATTCACGGAGGATAGGGGAATGTTGACCTCCGTTAGAGTATTTTAAAAAAACATCCAACCCTTCGGCGCCGGTTTGTGGATTTTTTTTATTATAAGACGAGGACAAATGTTTAAACAGGTCCACTATATGAGAACCTCTCACGGTCTTTCCCTTATACACAAATTCACCGTTTGGAGTCCACCCACCATTGCTCTTGCTTAATTTCTTCATGATATAGGAAGCATTCTTACGATCGCGAGGAGCGAGGTTTTGCAGTACTTCAGAGACCGCGTCGTCCTTTTGTTGTTTTTGTTGCGGTGGCAACAGTTCCGCCTCTTCTTCTTCTGCAGTGACATCGGGTGCAGGTTGTCTCTTCACCGCCCCCTCTCTGTCATCTTGTTTGACGAGGGTGAGATATCTTTGCAACAGGGCGTTGTATTTTTTAATTTTCTCGTAAGGGGTTAGTCCCGCCTCGTTTAATACAGCCCTCATTTTTTCATCCAAATCACTTTCGGCCTCACGTCTCATGGTTTGAGCCGGAGTTTCCATACCCAGGACGACCTTGGGGCCTGACATCTGTGTCAGTTGGCTCAGCTGTTGAGGGTTCAGTAGAAACATCTTCTTGCTCGTTTTCTGACTCATGATTTAGTTTTTGTGAATCAGACCGCCAAGAAGCTGACCGAACATGGCACCACGGCAGAGAGCAGAGGCAAAAGAAAACCTCCGGTCTGTTTCATCAAAACCCTTCGTTTTCTCTTCAGACTAGTTTTTTTGTCTGCCAGCAGCCTGATAATTTTCTTCCGGCTCCCAGCAGAATGCCCGTTTACCAAACTCTGAAATGTTAAAAGTCTTGCCAGATCACCTGTCTCACTTGCTACCTGCTCAGAGATCAGATATTGTGGCATTAACTAAACGTTTCTCCTATTTATTCAGCGACGTTCCATCCCACACTCCTGTAGCGCAACACGATATTGATGTTAACAATGCCCGGCTGATCAAACAGCATGCTTATCGGGTGAATCCTGTTAAACGTGAGTTAATGAAAAAGGAGGCGGAGTACCTTCTGCAGCATGGGTTGGCTGCACACAGCTCCAGCCCCTGAGCGCGCCGCCGTGATTTCTACTTTTGTGACCCCTGACTACTTTTTACAGTACACTGTTATGGTCTTTGGCATGTGTAATGCCCCAGCCACCTTTCAAGTCTCATCAACACTGTTCTCTCTGGTCTGACCAATTGCAATGCGTATTTGGATGGGAAGAGCACGTTCAAATCCTAGAGCAGGTATTCGCTCGCCTTGCCAGCGCATCGCTCACAATCAATCTGGCAAAATGTGAATTCGGTCACGCTGTGGTCACCTATCTGGGGAGAAAAGTTGGACAGGGGCAAGTGCGCTCTCTGGAGGCCAAAGTGGCCACTATTGCTGAGTTCCCTGTTCCCTCAACTAGGAAAGTCCTTCGCCGCTTTTCCACTGTAGTCAGTCCTTTAACCACACTGGTAAACCCGAAAGTTGCTTTTGTGTGGTCACCCCAGTGCCAACATGTTTTTGAAAGTGCCAAATCGCTTCTCTGTCATTCTCCTGTACTAGCTGTGCCCGATCTCTCACGTCCGTTTAAACTAGAGGTTGACACCAGCGCAGTTGGGGCTGGAGCTGTGCTGATACGCTGAGTTTTTCAGATTTCAACAAAAATTCAAGCAAAGTTGTCCAATCTCTTCACACACTACTAAACACATGCTTTTCTATTGATGTTCTGCTGGAAACTGCTTAATTTACTATTTTTCACAGGAGTCAACTAGCAATTCACCATGTAGAGTGAGTTTTTCACCTTTCAACAAATATATAATCAAAATTCTCAAATCTCTATACAAACTACTAAATACATGCTTTTCTGTAGATTTCCTGCTGGAAATTGTTAAATTTATTATTTTTTTACAGGAGTACACAAACAATTCACCATGTAGAATCAGTTTTTCACTTAACAAAAAATGCAACAAAAGTTTTCACAGCTCTTCACAAACTTCACAATTTCTTCAAAATGATACAGTAAAAATGCTTGATAATGAGTGAGGTGGTAGTGAGGATGGTCTTGATGTCAACTGTACCAACCATTGGCAGAACTTATCGGTATCGGTAAGTATTGTTATTGTATAGTAAAGATGGAACATTAGGCTGTTTCAGTGCACAACTTAAAAAAAAAAAAAAAAACATTGACAGAACTTATGAGGCATAGGGGTATTATTGTACAGTAAAAATGGAAATGTAGGCTTTTTCAGTGCAAAACTAAAAAAAAAAAAAAAAAAAAAAAAAAAAGACAAATTTGTCCACGTGTACCAAATTTTAGGTTGATGCAAAATTAGCATTTGATTTTTAATTTTTTTTTTTTTACATAAACTTTTGGGGCCAATCACAGACATGATTGCTTTCAGGAACACCAGTTACATAAGTAAAATGCCATTTGAACATTTCATTTATGGGGATGAATATGATGACTTAAATTAAAGACCTTTTAAATATGAATTTATGAAATTTCATGTATTGTCTGTTATTATTTAGTTTCATTATTACATTAAAACTTGGGGCAGTACAAACACACTTCTTGTGGAGATGTCTATTGTTTACTTGCTGACACTGGGAGGAGAGACAAAGGGACCAGCTGGGTGTAGGCTGTTGCTGTCGATGTTGCCCTCTTTTTCATCCTCACTTTCCAACATTTGCGGCACCTCCGTCGCTGTAAACACCCTATTCATCACGCATGGTCATGGTGCAAAAAAATGCTCAACTTCTCCATGACAATAGAAACAATGGTAAAAATTAAAAACTGAATAAAAGAGAAATCCAGACTGAGAGCATTGACTGTGTGCGTGCATGTGTGTCTCAACTCCGGTTATGCAGGGCTTATTTGGGGTGAAAAAATTGTCCCAATCAGAGATTGTTAGCATACGTTAGGGTCTCTACTATTTGATGAAAAACCTGTCACGTGACTTTCCTTGACAGGAGACCCTACCCGCGTGTAAAAGACGTGCACTCATTAGCATTACCACAGAGGGGAAAGATAACAAAACGTCCAATTAGGTGGACACAATGGATAAAATTGAACCGCGGATTATTGTTGGGCACATCTTCAGCTTTAAAATGAGGGCAAGTTTGTGAATTTATTCAATGTTTTAGTAGGGGTTTGATCGAGGAATGTTCATATTCCACGGCAAAAGAAAATTACTTCAGACTTTTTTTCTTTTTTTGTGAGCTGGCTTGTTGAAAACTTTATTGGGATATAAACTCAATTTTTGAGCTTTGTTTTTGTTTATATTACAGTATATGATTTTTTGGTGGTGAAAGAAACAATGTAAAGATGATACATATGTTTATACTCCCTTTGTTGTTGACGTGACCGCTTGTGGACTTGCCGTTCTCTTCTATTGTCTGAGAAATTTTGAGTAACTATGATCAAACCATAGCACCTAGAAACTTCAGAATTTTTGAGCATGTTGCTTAAAGTGTCCTAAAGATGTCCATGTTGAAATTTTCATTAAACCATGCCTACTTTCGTTGTATAAAGTACGCCTTTCATATGCCAATTGATTAGGGACACCAGCGTCCCAACCACTAGGGGGACTGAGTGAACAGGTTAACCCTTTTCATAATGCATAAAGATTTTGAGACCTGGCACACAAATTCACAATGATTCTTAAAGTACAGTTTTTCATCGATGTAGTCACCCAAGAACTTTGCTGATGAAACTTGTGTAAGTACATTGTCATTAATATATATTTTAGGGTTTGAAGTTTAATATCTTAATGTTCAGTGACAACTTAAACCAATGGTGAAAATGGAAGAGTCCAGTATTTGCTTTAGAAGTGAGGGAGTCAAAACTGTCAGTGACAAAGATTTGTATCATCAGTGAATACTATAGGTGACAAAAAACTTGAGGCATTGGCAAGATCATTAACATAATTAATGACATCATTAACATATATCAAAAACAACAAAACAAAATCTTATTACAGTGTGACTGTGATTGAATACCATTGAAGACAATAAATTGCTCTCCATATTGCTGTCTAAATAATTAGGAATCCATTGTAAAACATTTTTTTCTAAAACCATAACACAACATTTTTGATAAAAAAAAAATTAATGATTCATCATGTCAAAAGCCTTTGACAAATCTAAGAAAATGCCAAAGTATATTCATTTTTATCTAGCGCAGTAGTATTTTTTTTTCTGAGGTAAAAAAGAGCCATATATGTAGAATATGTTTTTCTAAACCC
Organism: Echeneis naucrates; assembly: GCF_900963305.1. NCBI lineage: Eukaryota > Metazoa > Chordata > Actinopteri > Carangiformes > Echeneidae > Echeneis > Echeneis naucrates. Next base: position 19,031,789 of record NC_042530.1, on the reverse strand, counting down.
AAACTGATGTTCAAACAAAACATTAGTGACATGGTCTTTCATGATTCTACTGTATACCATCTTTTCAAGAACTTGAGAATACAATTGGATTGTCAGATTTAAGGCAGAATAACTTTGGCAATTTTAAAAGCTTGTAGGATAATACCTAATTCCAGGGACATCGAAAAATTAATGTTAACAGATCAATGATAAAGGAAGCTATCTTTTTGATCAAGGAGGTTGGAATTGAGAAAAAAAAAAACACAAGAAACTTGTGCGACAAAAAATGGACCAGACTCAGTGATCACGTTCCTAGCAACATTCACTCTGCTCTATGTTCCCTACAGATAATATCCAACTAGGCCAGTGAGCGGTGATAGCTATCATGTCTTTGGGGTCATCAGGTGGGAACCTCCTTTCACCGGTGTTTCGTCTAGTTAGGCCCACAACACCTCCAGAAGACTAGACCGTGAACACTGGCGTCCCAGAGTCACCTCCCAATGCCAGCCATCACCACTCCTCACACAAAGACAACTATCTCAAACAGCATGACTATCACCTACTCTGACCTCTCACCAACTGCACCAGTGAAAGCAGGGTGGGGATACAGACCCTAGTTCGGGTAGGGGGGAGAAATAGAAGAGGTGGAGAGAAAAGTAGGGATGGGATACAGACCCTGGTTCGGGTAGGGGGCATGAAAGGGTGCAGGAGGTGGAGGCAGTACAAGCTACACTAGCAGATTCAGCAACTAAACTCATCTGAACAATCCTATATTCAAATAAAATCAACACACCAACACAGGCCAACTCACCTGGACTAACCGTATGGTGGCAAAGAGGCTCAAACAGGCCACACCCTCCACTTAAATACACTTCCCCTTCCTGGATTTCTTCCTCTGCTTCTCCCTAAAGTCTGTCTATCTTAAGAGCTCCCCCTGCTGGGCCCCCAGCTACTATTACCTCTTCTAACCCAAATCCACTGACTGGATCTTACTGCCTCATCTGACATTTCCTTCACTATTTTCCTCACCCTCTGTCCGCTTCCTCCTAACTCCTTCAACAAAGCAACAACAGATCTGGCTACAAACCCATTACATCCTACTTCTACTGGACAAATCCTAACCTTCCATCCTCGTTGCTCAGCATCCTTACCTAAATCTGCATACCTGGGCTTTTTCCTTTCATATGCTTCTTCAACTAAATCCTCCCAAGGCACAGTCAGCTCTATGAAATATACTTTCTTTCTACTCCTAGACCACAAAACTTTATCAGGCCTTAGCTTTGTGCAGGCTATTTCCTGGGGAACCACAAGCTTTCCTCCTAAATCTACCTGCATCTCCCAGTCACTAGCATCCTCTAAGCTGCCTTGCTTCCTTATTATCTTATTAACTTTCCCTCCTGCCTGCACAAACTGTATTGCAACTCTCTTTGTCTTAGACCCTCCTAAAATTGCCTGCCTCCATATATCTTCAATGCCTGCAGCTAAGCTTTTTAAAACCTGGTTATGTCGCCACGTATATCGGCCTTGTGAGAGACTAACCTTACAACCGGACAAAATGTGCTTTAAAGTTGCAGTACCTGAACACAACAAACATAATGGGTCTCTATTTACCCAGAGTTTTAGGTTCTGGGGAGTTGGCAAGACATCATATGTTGCCCCTATCAAAAAACTAATCCTACTTTCCTCCATACTCCACAGCTCTTTCCAACTAAGCTTTTTCTTCTCTACACCTTCCCAGTTCAACCACTGTCCCTGCTTAGCCTGAGCCACTGCCCTCGCACCTCTTAATATTTCATCATGACCAGGAAAGGTGTTTTTGAGACTCATAATATCAAGTACTTCTGAGGTCTCTGCAGGCTCAAAATAATTTAAGGAAACATACAATTTATTTATAAAATCAGTGGGGGAACTAATAGCGTCACCAATATGTTTTGCAAGACATGGTCCTATATTTACAAAAAAATTGTTGAGACCATTTGCAATTTGGGATGGCTCTGTTATTTTTACTTCACCATCCTGAAACTCAGCTGGGAATGGGGAGGATAAATGTTATTGAGCAATTCTTTCAGCTTGTAGATCTAATGTTCTTTGTAGAGCTTTTAAATTGGTCATTATAATACTCCCATTTTTACAACCAAAATGGTTGTATTTGTTTTTAAATGATTTATATGTAGCATAGTTTAGAGGAGTAGGACTGTATGTGTTTGTATTGAAAGTTATCTACCAAAAAAAAAAAAAGAAAAAAAAAAAAAAACACACTCATACAGAGGAAATGCTAAAGCTATAAAAAGGGTAAACTAGGATATGAAACTTACAACTTAAATTCACGCTTTCGAGGACCAAAGACTTACACAAGGGGGATCGAAGGCTAAGGCACGGCCGTAACGCTGGTGTGGGACAAGAAATGATGACACACTGGCACAAGACAAGGGGAAGAGAGACTATTTGAGCTGTGGGGGGAAATGGGGAACAGGTGAAGGCAATCAGTAATCATGAGGGCACACAGGATACATGAGGAAGGGCAAGTGTTCTGAAACGAGAGGAGAGTTAGGCATTTCAAAATAAAACAGGAAATGACGAGACACAATAAAGCCCAGACGAGACAACCTCACCACGGTGTGACAGTAATGGATTGTTAAAGCACCAAGTGGGTGACGATTTCAGGGGTTCTATTTGAAAGTGGAGGGACACTGGTGCGTGATCACTGATTATAATTGGGTGTATAGTGGTGTTGATTTTTTGTGCGATAGAGTTGTTTGAATGGAAAAAAACTATTCTTGAAAAAGAGTGGTGCACTGGGGAGAAGAAGGTGTATTCTCTCTTTGAGGGATTTTTGAGTCTCCAGCCATCGCCAAGTCCAAAGTCATACATAAATTCCCTACAGACTGTCACTGATTGCGATTTTTTTGTGTGTGCTGAAATATGAGAGTGATCTCTAGAAGGATTGAGGACTGTGTTAAAGTCTGCTCCTACGATCATAGTTGGGGTGAGTTGATACATCAGATAATAGTGAAAAAACATTGTGGAAGAAGGCCAGGTTATCGTTATCAGGATCATAGATATTCACAATTGTGTATAATTTACTAAAGATTTATGCCTGAATAATGATGTATCTGTCAGACTCTGTTTTCGTTGCCTTGTACACTTCCTGCTTTATTTTGAAAATCTTTTGTTCCTTGTTGTTGTTTGCCATTTACTTCTACTCTTTGTTCTCCATGAGTTGATTCCTAATTTGTTTCACCTGTGTTGGTTCCTGTGTATTTAAACCCCGCCTCGTTCCACATGTCTCTGCCAGATTGTCTTTGTTACCACCTGTGTGCTAAGCGCTCTCACAGACCCAGTTGTTTGTGCCCAACGTATGACCGGGCTGTTTTTTTGATGTTTGATTTTCCTGCTGACTCCTTGCCTGTTTTGTCTGCCTGATCCTGCCAGCCTTTTTGTGTATGACCCCTGCCTCCATTTGGATTAAAAATTGAAAAAGAATGGAAACTCCTCTTTGTCTACTATTGTAGCAGGAGGAAAAGATTTGGTTACAATTTGGATATATGAGAGATGTTTCTTCTGAAACTTGCAGGTAGGTTTCCTGAATGAGCAAGATATCTGCTTTTATTATGGAGATATAGTCCATAATTTTAACTCCTTTTTTTTTTTTTTTTTTTTTTTTTCCCCTGCAACTTAGTCTCCACATGAGTTGCTGGATTCATCTCATTCTTGTGCTTAGTCCTAGTCCAGTGTCCTGAGTGAAGAGCTGCAGGTCTTAGTAGTTGAATTCCTTCTTTGGTCATTGAGTGGTTGTGTTGCTAGTGTTGCTATTAAATTAGCAGTTGATGCCAATTTGAAGCTTGTTGCTTGAGTCAAGATTTGCAAAGTAGATCAAGGATGACATCCGAGCCAGGAGAACTAATCCAAGAGAATCCTCTGAGGATCCAAGCCAAGGGAAGATCCAGGGACCGAGAGAGGAGCATAGAGGGCACAAAGAAAGAAGAGACCCCAGACGGGAAGCAAGTGTTTTTCTAGTGTCTTAGTGTTTTGTGAGTTTTCTGGTTGATTCCACTTGCCACAATTGCAACCATTAAGATTTCAGTTTGTTCAGGTATTGTGAAAACAGTAACAGTGAAACCTCACTGGTTGGCAGGTGTCTCCTTAGCACATAAATACTGACTGTGACGTCAGCAGTAAGAGAGGACTGCTCCCACAGTAGGTTACACAAAACACAGCGTTACATAAAAATTTTCAAAATAGCGTAATTCAATGACATAGCTATCATAATACTATGTCTGACTAGATGTATGAAAGTAGCAGCTGCATCGCCCCTCACTTTAATGTTTTAATGGTTACATTTTGTCAGCGTTGAAGTTAGCTTCCTTAGCTCCTCAGCTAAGCTAACATTTACTAACTTTTCTATAGAGCTGTGCTGCATTACTGCGCCTACGTGACTAACCAGTGCAATTTAATGCTGCACGCAGGTAAATTTTTTGGTTACATTACGTAACATGTTGCATTTATTATCATTCATTAATGTTTATTGCCAGTAAGAGATGATTGTTCCCACGAGCTGTGCTGCATTACTGTGCCTACGTGACTGACCAGTGCCTTTTCATGTTGACCACAGAGGCAATAAAGTCTGGTCTAAAACCGAAGAGAGAGTCAGTCCATAATTTGCACAACACAAAGCAGAAAGAGATTCCAGGAGATTTACCATCACTTACACTTAGAACATCCCAGTGACGTCAAAAGTACACATAACAGAAAATCTCAAATTTCACACTTTGGACTTAAACCACCAAGTGCAACTGTGGATAGCAGTTTCCCCCTTTCTGCAGTCTTTACGCTAAGATATTCAGCAGCATATTCATCTCACATTAAGCCAGATGGCTGACATTAATTATGGCAGGAGAATGAATGAATATTTAAACTAAAATATTTGTTAACAGAAATACAAACTGGCAAACTTTTTTTACTTACATAACAAAAACTCCACTCACAGCATAGTTTCTGGTAACAGATGCTGATATTTTATCACCTCTCTGGCACCTTTGGCTGTAAACATGAAGATGAGTCACACAGCACATGTGCTCTCTGTATAAACCCAAAGAAGACACCGGCTTTTTATCATATATTGATCAATTTATTAATTCTGTCAGGTTTCTCCATTCTCCCAAAAGTTTACATGAAAAAGTCTAATCAGTGAGATGTCTAATTAGTTTTAACCAGAAAACAGGAAGGAAATAAAAAAATGAATTTGATAATGTATCATTCAAAGAAGACGCCACACCAAATTGGCAAATAAAAGCTTGTTGTTAGGGGTGAAATTTATTTGATCACCCATTAGTTCCTCAAAAAATATAACAAATTAACCTTTTTCTGTTACAGTTAAATATACCTGGAGGGGGTTCTGGTGGGGCTGGTGGTGGCTATTAAATCAAAATGTACAAAAATGTATTTCAACACTAAGAAACTTCCTACACAGCATTAAGGGGCACCACAGCCCTGTTGTGCAGAGGCAGCAATACAGTAAATGCTTGCATGCAAGATGACACAGGCACTGTTGACATGGTGTCTCATTTTGTGGGTCCTCCGCCAGGAGACTAGAGCATTCTAGGAACTGCAAGCTCTCTCAAACAAGGCAGACAACGCAATATAGGAGAAAAAACTAAAAAGTTTGTAAATTCACATCTAATCAGTCAGAGCAACCTCTGTGTCTGCATGCTTCTTCAAACGGAGGGAACATGTCTGCAGAACATGAGACAAATCAAAAACTGTTGACTTCTTCATGAGCACCTGTCTTATGGAGACAAGATAACAGAAATTACTAACACACAAACGTAGTGGCTTTACTCCAGAACCCCCTACACCTTGGTACAACACAACTAACTTACTACTCCCCCCCTCACCACCCCTCCCAACCGTGTATCCTGTCCAGAACAGCTCAGCAACCAGTGCTGAGATCTCTGGGTAATGTAGCAAAATCCAGAAATACCAATTAATAAGCTTTTCTTACAAAAAAAAAAAACAGTATACAAAAAACCAACCACCAAAAAAAACAACAATAACAACAAAAAAAAAACAGAAAAGCAAAACCAAGCGCAAATAGTATGATCTATAATTAAGGCGAGTTAAAATATTGCAGAAAACTTTGGCCCCTGTTTTGAACAGACTGCCACAACAGTCAAAGCTCTTCAACTTTGAACCATTCCACAGATCCAGAGAAAGAAAAATAAACTTAACTTGGAAAGAGACATATGAAAATAGTGTGATCCTCTTTGGAGAGAATGGTTTTATTTGGTTTGGTTGGCCTCTTCCTCAGGAGCATATTAAAGGGAACAGTGAGGACCTCCTCTCTCTAAACATGAGCATATAAAATCTAAAACAGGAACAAACAAAACAAACAGTATTGAACACAGGTAATGTAAAGAAATAGTGATTATCTTCAGGGTGCTGAGTGAATTGGGCACACAGGGATCCCCAAATAGAAAAGTGTTGTTTAATCAACAACCTGATATGGTGGATGAAATGCAGTGCCCTGTGAAAAAAGTCCTCACTCTGCAGTCAGGCAGAGAGAGAGCTGTGACAGGACAGGAAAATCTGAGATAGAAAGTAAGAATGACCATCCTTTTTTTTTTCTTTCATTTTTCAGGCAAAGATCCCCTTCAAACCTTCCCTCTGCCTCTGTTTGTTAAAAAAGCTGAGGGTAACAGAGGCTATTTAGGTCTGAGAGCCACCAATAGGCTGTTTTTGCAGATCAGATTAAGGAGGCATGGCTAGGTGTTGTACTTACGATGTTCATAGTCCACTGTACTCCTCTTTGTGAAAGTGGGGTCATCATCCTGTTTTCACAAGTTTCCCCTGCCATCCTTGCTGCACTCTCTCATCTTTCTCTAACATTTCAGACCCACTCCTGCATTGAGCGTTTACAGTACAGTATGTGGCGTGGTGTGCCCTTCCTCTTGAACTGCACAACAGTGTAGACCAGCACCAACAAGCACAGTGCAAGCACAAAGGGAATGATGATAGCAACGGCCTTCACCGTGTTGGCCTCATTCTCCAGCTCAATCAGCACATCTGAGTTGCCATCGTCCGTAGGTGGCCGGGCAGGGTCAATGGGGATCAGCTCACAACCCATGAAGTCTTTGAGGATGGATCGCGGGTAACCCGGCTCCACCCGAAGGAACTGGTTGTTGAATTTCCAGTACTCCTTCCCCTTGTAGAAGTAGGTGAAACCTGAGGCAGAAACACAGGAAACAGCAAATCACTGAGAGCACTATCTTATGTTTGGCTCACTGACCTGTTGTTACAATAGTTTCAGAGGAAAGCTATGAGAGATGTGATGCAGAGATGCAGTTTTTTGGGCAAATCAAATCAAATTTTATTTGTATGGCACTTTTGAGACATAAAAGCAACACAAAGAGCCTCACAGAGGCTAAGAGCTACAAAGGGAAAGAAAACCCAACCCTCCCACCCCCACAAATACACACAGACACATACAGACACACACACTCACACCCACAAATTTACACCTACACACACTAGCCAGGCACCAGGACCTGAGGTGAGTAGAAAGCCACCTATGGGGGCCAACCACCCTGAAAGGGCTTTCGGCCCACGACTAGGGAGCACTGCCAAAGAGGCAACCCCAACCTGGGCAGACAGGAGGCTCCAAACCAAAGTGCAGTGCTGTCTAACCACCCTGGCTGGAGCCACAGGACAGCACCCCCTTCGGTTGACCAAAAGCAACTTCCAGTGCAGTAGGCCCCCATGAGGAAACACTGGAGATAAAAACTAATGGACTAAACCTACTAAAACAGTAAGACAAGACAAAAGGTATAAATTTTAAAGGACAGCCATCGCTAAAATTTTATAAAATAAAAATTAAATATCAGAAATCTGCTTAAAAGGAATAAAGAAAACAACAATAGTCGCTGAGTCAACCTGTTCCAAAGCTGGGGGCCATAATAACTGAATGCCGCCTCCCCATGTGTTATGGATCTGACTTTTGGAATGGTGAAAAGGCCAGTGCTGGAGGACTTTCTTATGTTTTTGATATGTGGAATAAAACTAAGCTCAGAGTCAAAAATCATGCCCAGATTTTTTACAGGTTGTGATGGTTTGAATTCAAATCAAATCAAATAAGATTTATTTGTATACCACCAAATCATAACAACGTTACATCAAGGCACTTTACATATACAGCAAGTCTAGACCAAACTCTTCACTAACTAACTCTGGTCAAGACCGAAGTCGGATCCTTCGGACCACAAATATATTATACCAATACACAAATACACAAATATATATATATAAACAACTGAACTAATATGCCTATCATTAACGTGTAAACAGCATTTGAATTGTAAACACTGCAAAGTTTAGCAGTAAAACTAACCCCCCAATTTCACTGGATGCAGAACGGCTGCGGCTCCGCTCTGCCACAGCGGCAAAGCCGATATGTTTTCAATTCTACTCAGTGAGTGTGCTTCCACCAGCTGCAGCTCCGCTGCGTCATGGCTCTGGAACAGCTCCGGCATCCAGCAGCCCTCCACAACAGATAAGCAGAGTTCTAATTTTGCCAGATGCCAGAGCACGGCGCAAAAATTAGAGCAGGTCGCATGGGATGGAAAATCGTACAAAAACAGAAAATAAAACATCTGGTGTATTTTAAAAATAAAATACCCCATGTTCACAGCAGATTGTATTTCACACCTTCACGATGTCATAATGGGCAGAGACAGGCCCGAAGTCAAAAGGTCAGAGGTTTTCAGGCATCATTTCATCCCATTGACACCTAGGACAAGGACATGCTGATTCTGGAGGTCCAAAATCACAGAATAATCTATGGCCTGTCACATCGTTTTTATAAAAATATCAATAAAAAGGATGCAGCATGGAATACCATTGCAGGAGTAATAGGAGTGGATGGTAAATTACTAATTTGGTCCAATAAATCCAATAAATGTCCTCTGCTGTTTAAATGGTTTAAATGGTTCTCTTTATAGAAACTACAACCGGCTATATTGCGTACATAATGCATGAATTTGCAAGATCTCGTGAGTCCTCGCCACTCCTGCTGTCCAGCGGAGCCGCAACAGCAAGCATCACAGACGGATCCGGTGAGTGTTAATGGACATCAGAGTATGGAGCCGTTCCAGAGCGGAGCCGTTCTAGAGACGTTCTGCATTCAGTGGAATTCCAATGTAACAACTAATCTAAAACTATCTTGTCCCGCAGCCTTTTCTCTCTCTGTCTCTCTGTCTAGACCTTCTCTGGATATAACGTGCCTTGATGTAACTTTGTTATGACTTGGTGCTACATTAATAAATTTGCTGTGCTTTGCTAAATACACAAGAAGCAAGGTCAAGTTCACCAGGTAAAAGTGTAGCAAAGACAAAATCAAAGACAACAGTTGTACTCAGTACTTTAGTATAGTTTCAGAATCAGAAATACTTTATAATCCCAAGGGAAAACTTGATTCGTTACAGGTGGTCCAGAATCAGAAACTGAAATATTATTAGAAATATGTACATACATACGGTGAACATCATACTTTTGCGTGATTCAACATCATGGCACACACCTGAAAGTAACTAAACAAGCTAACCTTTAACGACAACCCACACAGCTTGAATCCTCAAATCCTCAGAACTACAGGAAAAATGTTAATTTCTCTCATCCACCAACAATCTTCATCAATAAAATCTGCAAGAAGAAACTGTGGAAAGCCTGCAGGAGTGTGTCAGTGACTGCTCCCACCAACTTGTCATAGGGAAGACCAACTGTCTAGCACAGTGATTCTCAACCGGGGGTCCACGGACCCCTAGTAGTCTGTGGTGTAATTGCAAGGGGTCCGTGAAAAGAGGTCCATGAAAATCTCTTAAAAAAGATCCTATGACATTTATTGTTAAAGTTAATCCATGACGCTGTTGATACAAACTTAACAGGATCTGCATCCCTTTCAAATTATGAGCCTTGAGTGTTTCACTGGGCATATATACCATTCATTTCTTAATAATGCTTTTGAAATATTTGCAGGAAGCAGGTGTGGTAAAACTCATTAGCTTGTAAGGTTCAGGTTTGTGCTTGAAATTAAGCGGATATTACAAGAAAAAGAAGAAGAAGAAGAAAAAGACGACTTGACAACATGGAGAGATGGCTCAAATTAAAAGAAAGACCGCTTGTTTCGGACAAAGCAGATAGCCACTGGAAAATAAAAAGAAAACAGCCAGCAAAAAGAGACTTTAGAAATAAGAATACATCATCTTGGGATTTACAGCAACTTATTTGGATCCTCAGCAACCTCTGTGTTTTTTATGTGGAGAGACTTAATTATTGACTTAATGATATATGATAATTATGACTTAATTATATGATATTCGTTGAGATTTCATACTAATGTATGTTTTTTGGTTTGTTCAGCACTCTTCAAGAACAAAAAACATTTGTGTTTTATGACATTCATATTTCTGAAAGCTAATGTATAAAAATAGTTTGTTTTTTTTTACAATATCTGAAAGCTACAGTTCAGAAGATGCCACGTACATAAATTTTTTCTTACGTATTTCTGGAAATGGCATGCTATTGTGTTACTTTATGGCAAGAAGCCACATAAATATGATTTTTTTTTTTTTTTTGTTCTGGAAGTTGCTACAGAAAGGTCATATTTGCGTCAAAGAGTGAATAAATGGACCCCCTGCAATGAAAGTAAAATGCCTAGAATAATCATTAGTTACTGTACAACAACTAAAGATAGATCCAATGCTGATCCAATGTTTTTTGTTTGTTTCAGCTGAGACACAATTGAATTTCAAAGTAAATTTGATATTTCTGATAAAGGATTACACAAATACCCCCTGAGTTGAAATGGGTTAGTGTTACGTCATTTCTGGTCACTGGCGGTTGTGCTCTCTGCTGTGCTCTGTGTCATCTCGTGTGTTGTTTCCACTATTCTTCTGCTATTATTTCCTAATTCACTCGATTAATCCGACTGCAAATTATTGTCACACCAACACTAGGTTTAAAAGTCAATATCTCTCCTTTCTATAAAAAGATTATAAGCGGTTCTGCTCCTCCGCTAATCAAACTACCCGATTAGCAATGTTCTCTAGCTCTCTGTCTCCACTCTCTGTTCCTTCTTCTCCTCCTCCTTTCCTCTCCTGTTCTGTGTGCCTCATGTGTAGTTATTCTTCTGCTTCATTTTGTGATGGCACCTCTTGTCATAGATGCAGGATGATGGTAGAAATGGAGGCGAAAATTAATGAGTTAGAATCACGGCTCCGCACTTTAGCTAGCCCAACTTATGCTAGTGTAGCTTGCCTCCCCGATGTAGCCGGTGTGGGCCGACCTAGACGAGCTCATACGGCAGCCGAGATAGTCCCCCCCCCCCCCAGTGGCTCCCGAGCAGCCGGGATCTAGTCAGGGAGGCTGGGTGACTGTCCGAGACAAGAGGCATAGTTGTAGGCAGCAGCCCCAGGTTCTCCTCTCTCAGCAACACACCTGCTGAAAAGCCGACTCTAGTGATTGGCGATTCTATTCTGAGGAACATGAAGTTAGCGACACCAGCGGCCATAGTGAATTGTATCCTATGCAGTCTTATCTGAAACTGCTGGCTAAGGGTAAACGAAGGTGCCCCAAAAACAACGTGGGCTAACTGGAAGTCTTTCTGGGGGAGAACTGGTCTAATTAGGAGAGATGGTGTCCATCCCACCGTGGACGGGGCCGCTCTAATTTCTAGGAATATGGCCGATATGCGCCTCAGTCAGAGGTCACCTGCCGAGAATAGAATAGAGTCTCTGTCTATGTTTAGCTCTATAGAAACTGTGTCTGTCCCCCGACCACCTAAATTTATAAAAGTTAATAAACCCAAATTAAACAGAAGAGGGGCTAAAAACAAAAACTTAACTGAAATTAAAACAGCCACAAAGTCAGTCTCAAATAACACTGCGATCAAATGTGGACTGTTGAACATTCGATCATTATCATCAAAATCTCTACTAGTACATGATCTCTTTGCTGATTATCGTATTGATTTATTTTGTATAACTGAAACGTGGCTGCAGCAGGATGAGTATGTTAGCATTAAAGAAGCTACGCCTCATGTTAATTTTCATATCCCTCCTAACACAGATCGAGGAGGGGGGGTGGCTGCAATATTTCAGTCAATCCTATTAATCAACCCTAGACCAAAATCTGGCTGCAGGTCTTTTGAAAGCCTCACTCTTAGTCTTAGACCCATATCGAAACTTCCATTTATTTCTAAAATCATTTAGAAAGCTGTAGCAAAACAACTTCATGACCATCTGGATGGGAACAGTTTGTTTGAACAGTTTCAATCAGGATTTAGAGCCTATCATAGCACAGAAACAGCGCTGGTTAACGTCACCAATGACATTCTAATGGCTTCAGACAATGGATCAGCCTCCATACTTCTCCTTTTAGATCTTAGTGCTGCATTCGACACCATAGTCATAATATTTTACTACAGAGACTGGAACATGAAATTGGAATTAAAGGAACTGCACTAAGGTGGTTCAAATCCTACTTATCAGATAGACATCAGTTTGTTCATGTTAACAACAGCTCCTCCTGTATTGTAGTCAATCATGGAGTCCCGCAGAGTTCGGTACTTGGACCAATCGTCTTTACGCTTTATCTGCTTCCTCTAGGCAACATTATCAGGAAACACAGCATCCACCTCCACTGCTATGCAGACGACACTCAGCTGTACCTATCAATGAAGCCAAATGAAGTCACTCAGATAGTCAGACTGCAGGCATGTCTTGAAGACATAAAAGTCTGGATGACTGGAAATGTTTTACTTCTCACCTCTGACAAAACAGAAGTTATTGTACTCGGCCCTAAGCACCTCAGAAAAATACTATCTAATCATCTCATCAGTCTGGACAGCATCACTTTGGCTTCCAGGTCCACTGGAAGAAACCTTGGAGTAATTTTTGACCAGGACATGTCCTTTGTCCCTCACATAAAACAAGTTAGTCGGGCAGCTTTCTTCCACCTGAGAAACATTAGGAAAATCAGAAACATCCTTTCTCAGGAAGATGCAGAAAAACTAGTCCATGCATTTGTAACTTCTAGGCTGGACTACTGTAACTCATTACTATCTGGATGTCCAAATAAATCTCTAAAAGGTCTTCAGTTGATTCTTCAGTTGATTGGGAAGGACTGAGCTTCTCTCTCTCTCTCTGTCTCTCCCTGTCTCTCCCTGTCACCCTCTCTCCCCCTCTCCCTCTTTCTCTCTCCCTCCCTCTCGCTCGCTCGCTCTCTCTTCCTCCCCCCTTGCATGCTGATAAGAACCATCCTTCTTAAAAAACACAGTTTCACCCAGTTCTATGCATTTATACTGCATTTACTAACCATGTTCTACCAAAGTCTCTGTCTCTCCCAGTTCCTCTCCTCTCTGTCCCTGTCCTCATCCTGCAGGTGGTGATTCATCACCATCCCGTGTTCCTGCAACACCTGCTGGTGCCATATCTTCATGAATTCTGTACTACAGCTCAACTCCATGAACTTCATGCAGCAACATGTTGCAGCCTATATCCTCCCCCCAATGCCTATCTCACTCTCTCGCTCTCTTTCTCTCCCTCTCTCTCCAACTCTCAACCCAACCGGTCGAAGCAGATGGCCGCCCCCCCTGAGCCTGGTTCTGCTTGAGGTTTCTGCCTCTTAAAGGAAGTTTTTCCTTGCCACTGTCGCCAAGTGCTTGCTCATCGGGGGATCTGTTGGGTCTCTTTAAATCATTTTATAAAGAGTTTGGTCTAGACCTTGTTAAGACCAGGTAGGTGGACTCAGGAGGCAGAGATGGAAGGCAGATGGCCACCAGCCGGTGAGGAAGGGACAGAAGGAGGGGAGAGGCTTCAACTGGGATACATGAAAGGTGGGATGAATCCTACAAAAGGCAGCATGACATCACATGAATTAACAATGGTTTCAAATTCCGAGAAGCAAGCTTCCTTGACTCCATTTGGAGAATCAAATCCTTGGAGAGAAGCGAGACCTTCTGACCCACGGCACCCACTGGGAGCTGGAGCTCTCCTCTTGATCTGGAAACAGAGGGGGTTCATGGCCAAGAGAGCAGTGAAAGGGGGACATATCAGAGGAAGTGTTGGGGAGGGTGTTGTGAGCATATTCCACCCAAGCCAGTCTAGCACTTCTGGATGAAGGCTCAGCTGCAGAGTTGCAGCGGAGACCAGCCTCCATCTGTTGATTGAGCCGCTCTATCTGGCCATTGATTTGCGGATGGTATCCAGAGGACAGACTGGTAGTGGCTCAAATGGCCTGACAGAAAGCCTTCCATTCCTGGGAGGTAAACTGCAGACCCTTGTCTGAGATTATATCAGAAGGCAGACCATGGCCCCGAAACACATGTTGCAGCGACAAATCAGCAGTCTCCCTTGCAGAGGGGAGTTTAGGCAGGGCAATGAAATTACCAGCTTTGGAAAAACAATCAATGATGGTCAGAACAACAGTGTTACCTTCCGGTGGGAGAAGGCTGGTCACATAGTGCAGGGCAATGTGGAACCATGGCTGACTGGGAACAGGAGGAGGGTGGAGCAGACCAGAACTAGGCTTGGTGGTGGTTTTATTATGGGCACAGATGAAACAGGTGGCCACAAACAACCGGGTATCTGCATGCAGACTGGGCCACCGGAAGCGCCGCTTGCGGTATGAGATGGTACGATGGGCCCCTGGGTGACAGGTAATGTGGGAAGAGTCCGCCCACTGCAGGACGTGCAAATGGACAGATTCAGGTACAAAGAGAAAATCCGGCGGTCTGTTAATTGGATCGGGCTGTGTGGACTGGGCCTGGTGGACCTTGGCTTCAATTCCCTGAGTGAGTGCAGCTATGATATGAGAGGGAGGCACAATGGTTTGTGGTTCAACAGGGGTCTCCTGCCCGATGCCCAGATGGGGCAGGGCATCGGGCTTTCCTTTCTGGAAACCTGGACGGTACGTGATGGTGAAATTGAACCTCGATAAGAACAGCGCCCACCTAACTTGACGTCTGTTCAGATGCTTAGCCATATGGACATATGCAAGGTTGGTATAGCCAGTCCATACTATGAATGGATGTTCTGCACCTTCCAACCAGTCCTGCCATTCCTCCAACGCCAGAAACACGGCAGGAAGCTCCTAGTTACCAACATCATAGTTGCGCTCTGGTGGGTCGAGTTTATGGGGAAAAAAAGGCACAGGGATGCAGTTTGTTGTCACTTGGTGAACGTTAGGACAGTACAGCACCTACCCTGGTGTCAGATGCATCCATCTCCTTCATAAACTGCAGTGATCGGTCAGGATGGATAAAGATGAGAGAGGAGATGAACAGGCACTTGAGCTCTGAGAAGGCTGCCTTAGTCTCCAGGGTCCAGCAGAACGGAACAGATGGAGAGATAAGGGCAGAGAGGGGGGCAGCTATGCTGCTGTAATGCTTTACAAACCTCCAATAAAAGTTGGCAAAACCATTGAAGCGTTGCAGCTGCTTGTGGTTCATGGGAGTTGGCCAGTTGGTGACAGCTGAGACTTTGGCTGGATCCATTCTGAGCTTTCCCTGCGAGATGACAAAACCAAGAAAGGAGGTGGAGGTGGTGTGAAACTCACACTTCTCAGCTTTGACGAACAACCTGTTCTCCAAGAGGTGGTACAGTACTGTTTGGAAATGAAGGGACATGAAAGCAGTCTTCCATTCATCACCCACCCTTATGCACACCAGATGGTAGGCATTGCGCAGGTCCAGGGTTGTGAAGATGGTGGCTCCTTGAAGAGGGACAAAGGCAGAGTCCACGAGGAGCAGGGAATACTTGTTTTTTACTGTGATGCTGTTGAGCCCTCTGAAGTCAATACATGACCTTAATGTGCCATCCTTCTTCCCCACAAAAACAAATCCAGCACCTACTGGAGAGTATGATGAATGGATGATCCCAGCCGTCAGAGAGTCCTGTATATATTTCTCCATGGCTTGCTGCTCTGGATGGGAGAGGTTTTACAACTTACAACTAGGAAGTGGAGTCCCGGGCAGGAGCTCAGTGGGGACCGGTGGGGAGCAGACAAAGAGCCTGCTCTTTGCTGAAGACTATTATCATGATATACCTATGGGACCGATGACAAACTGCGCGACTGGCCCTCCAGATTGCTATCTGCATGCTCTTTGGCTTTGAACACCTGTCAACAACTTCTGGCATAGGGTTATTGAAGATTTATTATGGTAACCCTTCCCTACCTCCCCCTGTCTGCTAGGCGACCTCACTAATGTCAGTAGGGAAGTAAACAAATCCTTCATGCTCCTTACTGCCCTAAGCATCACAAAAAGACCATCCTGATTAATTAGAAATCCAAGAGTAACCTAAGCACTACCCAATATAGAAACCTTTTCTTAGATCACATTTCCATGAAGAAAATGTGTGCTTGGGAATAAATGAATTGGCAGAGTTCAAATATCTGGTCCCCGATAATTAAATCCATTATGTAGTTTCTATGGGGGGCGCCCCTGGCCCTGGGGCGGGGCTAAGGATTCAGGCTTCCTTGGGTGTCCAGCGGCTCGCTGGCCTGGGGGGCCCCGGTTTGCTGCCTCCTGGGGCTGCTTCCCCTAGCAAGGTGGCACCCTGTGGGATTGGGGATTGGGGGGTCCTTGGGCTGGGTCGGAGCTTCCCCGCGATCCGGAGCCTGGGGTCTGTGCTGGTCCCCCTGCATGTGGGCGGGGCTTACCAGGGCCTCTTGGGTGCGCAGGGGGCTCCCTTTTTTTGGAGTGTGGTCGGGTCACTGGCTGGTAGTGATTTTTGGCCTGCTCTCTCCGTGGGTGGTGGGCTGCAGGGTCCTTTGTCTCCCCATGTTTCTCTGTGGGCTGCCTCCAGTCCGGGGTTGCTGCTCTCATGTTTTCCTGTGTGTCCTTCCATGGGTTGGACCTGAGGCTGTTTCTTGGGGTGGGGGGGTTGGCCTAGGGCTCACTTTGCTCTGAGGGTTGCTGGGTGCCCTGGTGGCTTGGTCCTGACCTGGCTGTTATCCAGGGACAGGGGGGTGTCATTCAGGCCCCCCATATCAGCTACAGTCAGCTACAAACTGTAGCTTAGACATACACGTACATACACTCGCATACATACACAAGGTGCACAACTGATGCATAATCACACACTCATACATTCATTTTAAATTCTAATAAACAATACAGTAAATTTCCACAGGAAATCCTGCAACCAATGCTCTCATTGTTGCTGTTGTTCTTGTTTTTCTACCCCCCCGCCCCCAATCATAACAAAGTTACATCAAGGCACTTTACATATAGAGCAGGTTGAGACCAAACTCTTTATCAAATTATTTAAAATGACCCAACAGATCCCCCAATGAGCAAGCACTTGGTGACAGTGGCAAAGAAAAACTTCCTTTAAGAGGCAGAAACCTCGCGCAGCGTCAATGCTGTTGTCTAGGACGCCAAGGGCCTCTGGGTTGCTAAGCCCCATATCAACAAGGGGTCCGGGGATGGCGAGTTCTCCTCTAAAACAAGAACTACTGTCAAACCACAGAGATTAGATAATAGACAGTTAGACTGTCCAATCAGAGAAATCTAATCCTTATCCCCTGCAAGAATGCACCATCCATTTCTACTCCAGCTAATCTTAAGCACGCAGTACTCAATGTCAGATCTTTAAATAGCAAATCTTTCTTAATCAATAGTTTTATTTCCTCTTACAATCTTGATTTTATGTTTTTAACAGAGACATGGCTCAACGAAAAGATAGCTCATGCATTCCTAATTGAGTCTAGTGCACCTCACTTCAATTTTGTGTCTGAAACACAACAAAACCAGAGGGGTAGGGGTGTATGTGACATATTCAGAGACAACATACTGAGCCACAAATTGTCATTTGGTGTTTTTCATCATTTGATTATGTGTCATTCAAAATTGAGCTAAAAAATTATTCTATACTTTATATCATCCTCTACAAACCACCACAGAATTGTTATATTGACAATTACTAAAACTACTCCCAGTTGTGTGCACTGGTTTTGACTGTTTTGTCATTACAGGTGGCTTGAATGTGCATGTAGCCAATGACAGGCACACTAAAGAACTCAATGCAGTCCTTGAAATGTTTGGTCTAACTCAGCATGTGACTGACCCTACTCACAGCAGAGGGCACACTCTGGATGTGCTCAGTGCTCTGTGAAGTAATTAGTGCGTTACACAAATTGTTAAAAAGAGGATAAGAGAATGGTGACCACTTTTCGTGACGATGTTGATCAAACTTTGTTTCCACTACTTTGATCCACCCTCCATGTCTCTACACCAGCGATGTTTGTTGGGGAAGTACATTGCAAAATATTTAAAACTGAGACTAAAAAAGTGTGTTTGAAATCTCTCGCTCTCTTCCTCCTCTTCCTCATTGCCTCCATTGACTACTTTTCTCTTGACATTTTTGAGGAAGTTGTTTAACATCCTGTACACTTTAATGGTACACACAGAAAATCTCTTACAGTGACTTGAACAGGAAGTTGAAATTAGTGACACTGTTTAACTTGCAAAATCGCAAAGTAATTTTTACATCTTGCAGCATAAAGAAATGCTCTACTCTCCTCTGTGTTGATTGGAACACTTAAGATTTACTGGGAGCGGAAGTTTTAAACTATGGGTGAGCCAGTCCAGCTGTTCACTCCTGTTCACAGCTAAGCTGTAGCTCCGCACCAAACCCATACATTCACACCTTCTGTGTGTCATCTTGCTGCTAATGAACAGTGATGAAATATAGTGCTACCATTATAAAGATTTATTACCACAACCTGAACAGTTATACCTGGAACAAGCTATGCTTGTGTTGTTTATGAGACACATGCCTCTCCTCACACAACCTTCTTGGCTGATGTTTGAATGAGCTGAATAAACTGAACTGTTCTCTGGATTTTTTGTGTTTCCAACCTGGCAGCAGTTTCTTCTGCTCTCCCAATGAATGAATGTATGAAATTCTAATTTAGACACAGTACAATCCAGAGCACCACTAGAATATGGAATTTCATTGAGGGATGAAAGTTGAGACAGGCTAAAGTGTTGTGGATTAGAAAGGGATTGACACAGGGCTGAGGCCTACACCTTGTTCACATGTTCCCTCTCACAGTTAGCAGCTGTGCATCTGCTTATCCTGGTCAATATTATTGTCACAGGCTGCCTGTGTATTTTGTCAGTCCTTCGAGATGTGTATATGCATGTGTGTGCAATGGATAATTGAAATGAGGAAGTAGAAGCATCTTTAACTCAGAAGGATGGCTGTTGTGTTGTTGTGAGGTAGTCTGGGCTTTTTTCCTTCCTTCCTGGTATCCATGTGAGCACAGCAGAAGAAGTGCAGCAGAACAGGCTGGTGACTGAGTGTGGTGGCAAAATGGAGCAGCAGCAGGCTGAGGAGCAGGCCAGTGTCAGAGCAGATGGGGGACAGGACATAAGGTGCTGTCGGAATTGTGGCTAGGTGGAGCACACGTTACCTCTCTGTCCATCCAAGTACCTCTCTCAAATAGCGCGGTCAATAAATTACACCAATTCAATTAGGACAGAACTTATGCAGTCAGTTAATTCCACCATATGTTTGGGTCAAATGTTGTTGTTTCTTTAGTTTGTTTCATTTATGGACATTTTGGTTATTCCTTTTTGTTTGTGGTGGGGTGTGCCAATGATTATTTTTATTTGGCCTAGTGTATATGGAAAAATATAAGACAAGAATCAGCATGTTGAACAGTGAATTGCCTGCCTGTGGCCTTTTTACACAGATGAGCTCAACTGCCTGTGAGCTATCCTACACCTTAAACTACAATGGGGACTACCTGTTTGGATGTTCCAAAGTGAGCTATTATTAATTACTCAAGACTTGGACTCTTTTAAGCAAATTTTTTATTTCATGTTTTTGAAGCAAATTGTATTTTTATATGGTTTTTTTATATGGTGACGGGTGTGTTGATTGACAAAGTTCTCATCAGTAAGACTGTGAGAATTCAAAATGTGTGTGTTTAATTCCTGTTACAACATGAGAATGCCCCTTGACACACTGTCTCTGAAAACAGCCAAACACATTGGCCAAAACACATGGCACAAACAAACACAACTTCATCAAATTTATGCTCTGAGAAATGTCAGCTCCAACTTGCCTCACCAGCAGATACACCCAGCTACGGCCCTGGCAGCAGATCCAGGACACAGATGGCCTGAGTGCTCAGTACCACCTGCCCTGCTGTTCCAATCTGAGAGCTGCCAAGACCAGTTCCAAACCAACCTGACAATTACATCCAATGGGAAAAGCAGTTCTCCACATGACACTATCTGATTGGCCAATGGGTGAGCACTTAATAAATTTTAAGTCCACCTACCCACCTTGGTGAGGCCAGCTGGTTTAAACCAGAATGAGTCCCCAGCAGTGGGTCTGTCCTATTTGCTTTCTATAGTCCCGCTCCAACTGGGTCTCATTGCTCAATGAGCAGGATGGACTGATTGTTAAACAATTCAAAAACAATAATAGGCATGTTTAAATAAACTGATCACCTTTCATCTTTCATTTCCAATGAAAAAGCACTCTGTATCACCCTGTTCCCCTGGCGCTGCATGTGGAAGCAATAAGACTCAGTGTAATAACTGGTGCAAATTTCAATCTATGCCATCCTGATTTACCTCCCCACAGCATGTGCTAGTGGCCAGCTGAAATTAATGCTGCCTTGCACATGAAGTGAGCTGTTATTGCCAAGGCATAGTATTGGGCAGGACAAATTGTACCATTGGCTTTGTCGACGAAGGCCCCCTGCGGCGAGTGAGGCACACCTCTCCACACTGTGATGGGCTTGGGATAGCCAGGGTCCATGGTTCTCATATCTTCATTATAACGCCAGTACCTAAAAGAGGAACAAATGATAAGCCACAGCAAGACAAAGCAGGTAAATTATGAAAGCTATAGTCAATGGGATGAAATAGACAATGGATCGTTGTTGTATTCATATCTTTTCTTATCAGATTAAAGGCTTCCCACAGATGACTGTATCCGACTTAAACAAAAATAAATGTTTGAATGGGGGCAGGCAGCCACTAGACAGAACACAGCTTTTAATAAAATCTCAAACTTTTGTCTCCAAACTGAGAATAATAACCCTGAAACCAAGCAAAGAGGGCATCAGTTGAAAGTTAAGATATCAACTTTCATCCAGAGAGAAGAGGGGTCAATGAGCAGGTCTGAAGTTCTGCATAATTAAAACATACATCAAGTCAAATCATGATCAGATCATTATATTTATTCATCTTGCTGTGGCCATTGCTTGGTTCCTAAAGCTTAAAAAACAGGATTGTGTGAATGTCAATAAAAATATGCAAAAGTGTGTGTATTTATTATATGGTTGATGGGCTCTGTTTAGCATGTGACAGTCTTTTTAGAGAGAATCACAATCGATCTGAATGTTTTTTATCCTGAAATGCCTGACTGGACATTGTGACTTCTTGGTGTTTGTTTGCACACTGCTCCTATTAACCAATCTGTTCTTCCTGTAGATGAACTGCACAATCTTGGACTCAGGTTCATGTATCTGCACACCAAACTCACCAAAGCTGCAGTGTAGAACAATGACTGTTGCCTCCAGTTGCAGTTAGCACACTAGCTGTTTAACTGCTAACATGGGTCACTCATTACATGTTATTGCATAAAGCCAGAGTTGCTGGGTTGAAATGATGATGAAAGTGTATTTGCCTGTCTGCCTGCTGTTTGTCCGGTACGATATAATTAACACATTTGTCACATATTTTGAGATGCAAATGCTGTTTTATTGGATTTGCAGTAAGTACAGATGTTTTGCGTTGTCTAGTGTACTTGCCCATTTGCACCAACCTGTCGCCTTTAAAGAAGTAGGTCTTGCCCACATCCTCCCACCAAACGGCAGTGTCGATGCTCTGAGCCGGCATGCCATGTCCAAACTGGGTGTTGTCCTTTGGGTATCCAGATTGCAGCACAGTGTCCTTAAATACCCAGAACTGCTTCCCTACACAAAGAGAAAGATGTGGAAACAAATTAGAAGAAGGAGGACAAGTGACAGCAGGGATAACCCTTCAGGAGTCAAACACAGGGAGAGACACAAGCCTAGTAACCAACAGCAGGCAATAATGTGTTGCCTTGTATAACACTAATGTTGATGCTCCCCCCTCTTAAAATAGGACACACATACATAAATACCTATTTTCTTACTTGGTACTTTGTACTTTGGGAACTTCTCAGTGTTATTATTAAGATGATATAAAACCACAAGGGTTAGGGTTAGCCACAATGAATAGCTAAAAACGAAATGCTGACAAATTTTCTATTTTTCACCACAATCCATTTCTGAAGCTTAATTTGTTGCACCACCATTTTCTTAGAAAATCTTATTCCTTACTTCCTTACTAAATGATATGGCTAACCTCAGGAATTGCTTGTGTTCATCACTGGTGGAGGTGGAAGGCAGATTGAGAGGAAGTGTGGACGGGAATGAGGGGCAATGGTGGAGGCAAATGGAGGAAAAAAAATGTTTGGAAAGTAATCTAAGTCACATTCCAAAAGTGTGTCAAGAGGGGGATAAAAACACACGTATTAAAGTGCAGCAAGTCAGCATTACTTCTAAGTTTGATCTGCAACCACTTAAAAGACACCACAACAACTACTGATATAAAAGACATTAACTTAACTGAAACTCTATCTGGGATCACCAGTGTGGAATTATAGAATGCTTTTATTGCCATCACATGCCATCACATACAATGTACAATGAAATTTAAATGACAACTCTGGTGCAAAAATACAAATATAAAATAGGAAAAAGTAAATAAATAAAAGTAAAATGTATAAATATATTTACAAAAGGAGCCAGTAAGAATATATGTACAGTTGAGAATTAGCATGACCGCTTACAATGGAGGAAATAAATATATTGCACTGTGGACATCGACTGAACACTTAAACAGCATATTGAAAACTACTGTGTGTTCAGTACTCTTATTGCACTTGGGTAGAAGATGTTAATGAATCTGGATGTGCAGGCATTGAATTAACCTGTGCCTCTTCCCTGTGGGCAGCAGTGAGAACAGACTGTGCCCGGGGTGTGAATTGCCACAGGTGATGCTTACAGCCCTGTGCAGACACCTGGTGATGTAGATGTCCGACAGAGAGGAAAGCTGTACTCCTATGATGCTCTGTGCTGACTTCATGACCCTTTCCAGAGCCTTTTTGTCAGCCTGAGAGCTGTTCCTGAACCACACCAAGATGTTGTGGGTGAAGATACTCTCTACAGAACACCTGTAGAAGGACATATCGACCCTTCTCAGTGACCTTAAAAAGCACTGATGCTGCTGTGCCTTTTCACAAGGGCATTGGTGTTTGTGACCCATGTAAGGTCACAGGAAATGTATATCCCCAGAAACCCAAAGTCACTGGCCCTCTCCACCAGGTCCCCTCAGATGAAAATGGGGGAGAATCCTCCTTCTTCCTCGTGAAGTCCAGCACCAATTCCTTAGTTATTAAGGAGGGAGCACCATCGTCTCATCTTTGTTGTCAATCAGCCCAACCACAGCAGTGTCATTCAAAAATTTTACGAAGATGTTGCTGCTGTGAATTCGTGCACATGGTGTACAGCATGCGACTGAGCACACAGCCCTGAGTAGTTCCAGTGCTCACAGCCAGGGCTGAGGAGTGATGGTCCCACAGCCTGACTTACTGCAGATCCATCTGCAGGTGTGCTCACCAATGCCCTGCCTGGAAAATTTGTCTGCTCAGAACAAGTGTGTTAAAAGCAGAACTGAAGTCCACAAACAGCATCCTTGCATAACAGCCAGATTGTTCAAGGTGTTTACAAACTGTGTGGAGGGCTGTGTTGATGGCATCAACTGTGGACCTATTGGCTGTGTATTTCTCTTTCCTCCCGAGTTCTGTTCACAATGTTTGTATTATTGACAATAAAACTATATTTGTAAGCTCTGTTACGTGTGTAGCAAATTCCACAGGCATTATGACAAATATGTACATCTCCACAGGCATAATAAGAAGTTGAATTAATCATGAAAACAACACCGTTAACACATCTTGTTCACACGTCGAAGCTCTCACAAAATTCAACTCTGGCTAAAGCAATAACTTGCAATTAGGGGGATTTGTAGCATAAGACATTATTCTGTGATGGAAAACCCTTCAAGCATTAATGTAGCATACTGGAACCACAATATGAAACAGGTCCCATCTTACCACAAAGGTTGGGGAGGGGCTTAGTACTGGTCTTTTTGTAATCTTCCCTAGGAATTGAGACACCACTTGCTACATCACTGTGTAGTTTTGATTCAGTATGCAAATGACAACGTAAAGCATTCTGGGAAATTTTAACTGGCCCTTCCTCGGGAAGTCAGCATCTGAAAATCCTCAATCTGAAGGGCTAGATTCATAGTCCAATAGATTCATAGTTCATAGCCCCATTATGCCCACTACCCCTACATTAAAAAAGGAATTGGGACACTACTGCCCTCATAGGAATGTGCAAAATGTAGGGGTAGGGGCCGGACAGGCCCTATGTAGGGGCAAGAGGGGGGAGCGCCCCCTCGAATCAAAATTTTAGAAGTAGAGAGTAGAGATGAGTGTCCAAGTCCATTGCATGTAATAGACTGAAGACAAATTACCTGTGTCTGACAGACCCCTACATAAACCCTGGTAATTTGTGTCTTCAGCAGCATGTGAGAGTTCTTTCTCCACATTGTTATGGGTTCTAACCCCCTATCGTTGCTCCATGTCTTGGCCCATGAGAAGTCCATAACAAATAACTTGGACATGGATGAAGAGAGTTTTGCAAAAGGGAAACAGGAGACTGTTGTTGAGTGTGGTGGAGAGAAATGAGATTTTAGAGCTGTTAAGTTGTTAAAAATAATAAAAAAAAAAAAAAAAAGGCAAAAAAAGAAAACATAAAATGTTCTGCTCTATTCATGTTGAGAAGTATTTTTTAAATTATTATTCATAAGACTACCTTTCAGTTTTGTAAATATTGACTATATGGTGTGAAGTCTTACATTAGGTTAAAATTTATTTGAGAATTAGGCCATCCAGTTAAGATAAATGTTATGTTGTTGGTTGTTAAAATCTAGATGAAGGATATTTTATTTTATTTATTTATTTTATTTTTATTTTTCAGTTCATTTGGAAATACTGAAGCAACATATTAAGTCATCAGCCAGGAAGTTGAAGCTTGGCCACAAATGGGTCTTCCAAATGGACAATGACCCGAAGCATCCCGTCAAAATAGTCAAGTGGCTTAAGGACAACAAAGTCAATATTTTGGACTGGCCTTCGCAATGCCCTGATCTCAGTCTCATAGAAAATTTGTTGGCAGAATTGAAAAGGGGTGTATGAGCAAAGTGGCCTACAAACCTGACTCAGCTACACAAGTTCTGTCAGGAGGAAAGGGACAGAATTCCAGCAAACTATTGTGATAAGCTTGTGAAAGGATACCCAAAACGCTTGACCCAAGTAATGCAGTTTTAAGTCAATCCCATCAAATACTAAGGACATGTATGTAAACTTATGACTTTGAAGAAAGAAATGAAAAAAAAAACCTCTAAAATATTCTCTCTCATTATTGCAGCACTTAGCAAATAGAAATAATTTTGGTAATCCTAACTGACCTAAAACAGGAGAAGTTCAGTCAGATTTTGGACAGTGAGGGGAAAAAAAGGTTTGTGTCTTTTTACACAGTGCATTTAAACTTCTGGTTTCAACCATATATTTGGGGAAAGCAAAGGATGCAACTGTACCTTTGAAGAAGACAAATTTGCCCTCGCTGTTCTCATAGACGGCATCAATTTTTGGTGGCAGACCTCTCCAAAAAACACTGATGAGCATGGGATACCCTGGCATGACAGCGTTATCTCTCACCCGCCAAAACCAATGATCCTGAAGGAGAACAGAGGACACTGTGAGTAGAAAATCAAATTGCTTTTATAGAAGTACATGTGTTAAGTCTGTTAAAGAGCAAAGTGGCCACATGGACTTTTTCAGTTCTGTCTCTCAGTTGACACATTCTATGCATATTCATACGAGTATAGTCTCAGCTACTCATGTAAAGGCAGTCAATTGGAACATTTGATAGCAGTGAATGAATTAAGGCATACTCTTAAAGTAGTAGCCTGCCTTGGCAGTTCATTGACGGGCATAAGTCTTTAAGATCCAGGAAAGGTCTCAGGTTACCTGAAAAGCCTGAAAAGCATTTGCTTTACCTTCATGTTGATAAGTACATGAGTGCTGGGAAAACCATTACACAGACTCTGATTTCCTTCTTCTGAAGGGGAAGCGTGTATTCCTCTGTTGACTCATTCCTCCTCTAACTTGCTCACTCTGTAGCACCTGCTTCCATAGATTGGAGCTTTTCAAAATTTTCTTTTACACGCAGCCCAGCCAAATAATTGAAAACAGATCAAACTGTGAAATCCGACCCATGTGAATCCCTCTGACTTTAAAAAAGAGATTTTTTTTTTTTTTTTTTTGCTTTTTCAAAGTGTGGGGTGTGCCCCACTGGCGGGAAATAGAGACATGACAGGTGAGAAACGGGAAGAAATTTTCCTTTTCATACCTATCTTTAATATTGCCACACCCACACACAAACATTACCCTGCATGTAGCCTAAACGAAAAGACATCAGATAGAAGACTGGGAGAGAAATGTAACCTGCAACCAAGTGTGAAAATAAAGATGTCAGAGTAACCTTGGCGTACTTCATTAGCATTTTGTTGGGGAGATGGGGGCAGGTGGGGATGGAAATTCCACCTTGTCTAAAATGGGGATGACCAAAAAGGTTTGACAATCACTGAACTAAACAAATGAACCAGATAGCAGGTGCCCAAGTAGTGCCCCTGAACCTGAAACTGTGCAGTGACCTAAGCATTTCAAAAACACGTTTGTATGTTCTTCATTGTGCCCAGGATGCCATTGCCTTTTAAGTCAACCAGGATACTTTAGTACCAATTAGCAACAAATTAGCTTCCTCGTCTTACATGTCAAATATAAGATGGATGATTTTGTGTTTTCAACTTCAGAATCAGTGTCAGTGGTGATTTTGCCATAATGCTGACAAGAAGTTACCTGGGCACTAACAATAGAACACATCATACCTATATCAAACTAGATATTTTAAGTCAAGCCCTTTCTTTTCACCACAGAGAAAGATACATTGGCAGTAGGTTTGATGCAAGTTGGCTGTAGGTCAGGTGGAGTTCATTCTTAAGTTAACTCTGGTTTTTGGAATAAGTTTCTCATTTCAGCAAGTTCTCTGGTCCTGGTCTCTTTGTGTCTTTTGGTCAGCTGTCGTGCAGAAAATGATCTTGCTTAACTAACAGACTTCTTTGGTCTTGTCACCAACTCTTTCCCAATGTATTTGTGTAAAGGAAATGTATGATTATCTGAAGAATGCTCTTGACTTCTGGTATTTCATTGTCATGGCAAGGCCAAAGAGGTGTTTTATGATGTTTTTGTATTTGAAAAAGTGTGAACATAGAAGAACTTGCTAATGAAACACTCAGAACATCCAACTGGATAACTGCGCTTTCTAATTTCAATATGATTTCCTGATTAAGTAAAGTATAAACAAATGACTGTGACAGAATCTTTTTTTTTTTTTGTATGTGATAATGATCATTTACTATTGACACTCACATAGAACAGTTTTCCCAGCAGTTCTCTGAACCATCACCTCTCACATTGGTTTTATCAATTCGTTGCTATAAACATGTAGATTGAGCTTCAGCCGTGATGTACACAATTGCCTGAGAGCCACAGGAATAATGCTTACTCAGACTTAATGATTCATTGATATACAAAACAACCAATTTTCATCCAAATGGTGAAGGGGGAAACCTACATACTCCTGGACTCAGACAACAGAATATTTAAAAAATGTTGGCATGAATGAGGGGTCTCCTGTAAACGTACAACTGGACCTGACTACAATATTTTCCTCTTTGCCTTTTTAAAATCTGGTTCCTGTGTGCTACCAGTTCTCATTGAGCCAAAAAACCCCTCATACAGGTCCAACAAATCTGGTCTTAGTAAAGCCTGTGTCTTTCCATTGCTGGACCACCTGCGGACCTAAGGGGCTGTGAGAGATGTGATGTCTTTAATGATTTGGCACTGACTAGACTCAACTCCTCAATACATTCAAGCAAGATTAGTGAGTATAATCAAAATGTGCAGGCTTGGACCTACAGCACAAAGTAACTGGGCAGACAATCAATCCACCCATCATGAGTAGAGGAAATCAGCCTCATAAACGACAGTAACAAGAGACAAACATTCAAATAAAAAGAAACAAGATGAAGCACAAGCTGTAAACCAGTCAGCCATCATTACTAACCATAACATGGAGATTGTGGCTTGTCTAGAGCAAATATATCAAGATCTACAGACACACAAATTAATTATGATTTCAGATCAGCTGTCTCACAGATCCATCAGAGAGGAAGGAAACTGCAATATCATAACTCCGGCTCCCTGAAGGAAACTGGCAAAGCTCTCACTAGTTCAAGAAATATTAGATCCACCTGTTCTTCCTGTAAATCTCAGTTAATTCACGTCAAACCAGTGATCCCTCATTTATCTCACACATCACTGATTCATCACTGGTCCTGATGACGATGAACTCAGTGCCTTTATCAAACAATAAATTGCAGTCCATGCCACAAATCAGCATAAACCTGCCTAACCCCGCAGAGAGGTACCCCTTCTCTGACCCTCCACTCGGGTCGGCCTGATGACATCCAGGCCAACAAGGACACAAAAATTCATATCATAAGAAATTGGATATTCCAATCAAATAAGAGACTGCAAACATGCCGAACTGATTCCCCTATAAGAAGAGGACTTCACAGCTGTTCGAACCATTTTTCTACAAGAGTGTTTGGCTGAGATAGAATTTACACCGGACAATGAACTATTCCAATTATGTAACAACAGCGCCACCTGAATGATGAACCACCAGAACCGATGGCATATTGCCTGAGCAGCAGAATCTATGTGCTTGGTTGTTGCCTATAACTGTTCTGTAAAAAGAAAAAGAAACTCAATACACAGTCCACAGTCATACATTTCTGATTTTCCACAGCCAGTCAAGACATGCATGGAAATTTTCTTTTCTTAGTTCATTTGTTTGCGTGCTCTGTGATGTTGTGACTACCTAATAACCATTTAATTGTGTTTTACAGTGAATCAGATAAAACCATGTCCACCAAAGTAACCACAATAAGCAGCAAAAACTGTATTTATCAAAATGATACATTTATCTTTGTTTTATATATAACTCCTAATCGAGTGAATGAAAGGTGTAGTTAAAATCTAAACACTGCCCTTGCTATGCCCTGAAGGTAAAGGGAGAAATTTGATTGGACCGAATTCGTGCCGACAACCAGACCACACCCGTGGGTCAGCCCCCAAATAAAAGTAGTCAAACATTTTATTTTAGTTCAGAAGAGTTCTGAAGTTCTGAAGAGGAGAGCTTCCCCAGGAGATCTGACGAAGCAATAACGACTACAACAGTAAAAGAAACTCATAAGTGAGAATTTAGCTGCTAAGCTACAAGGGCTAAATTCCAACTAGAAGCCTGGCTGCTGGAGACCGGAACAAGTTTGGCTGCACAGCATTCCAGCGTCTCGAGTTTCCATGGTAACTAGGGCACGGCATCAGTCTGTTTTCATCAGGAAAGAGAAGAATAATTCGGATATTAACTTAATAGCCAAGACAATCGCACCAAAGACAACACTGCTGCTGAAGAGTGACGAGCCAGACCGACAGCCACTTCATCAGAGGACCAGTCTAGTTTGGGAGGCCACGACATAGGACCTTGGCGCGGCCTCTCTCGTTGGACATCTCCTGCTCTGCTTGGCCAGTTGAGTCGTCTACCAAGTTAGGTGGTGTTTTATCTGCTTCCCCAGCTGGTTGTTCTGAGTGGTGTGAGGCATGGCTATTAGAGAACAGTGAATCAAATTTTTCTTTTAGAGCTTTCCCTCCTCAGACAGACTCCCCCTTGTATTTTGAAAAATGATCTAACATTCATTCACCCCAATCCTCAAGAATCACTAGCTACTTAATTATCATTGTTATATCATGCCATACCATTTACATATCCAAGCTCACCCGTTTCACATAGTTTATGCTTTGATTTGCACTTGTATATAATTAGCATGTTTTTATTTACCCCTTTTAATTAATAAAAACCCCCATAAATTAAGCCATTGTTACACTCCTTCCTTCTGTAATTGTTCTTAGGTCAGTCCACAGTAAAGAACATCCCTTCCACATTGAGACTTGATAAGAGGCAATACTAAACACAATCCTAGGCACAACAGTCTTGGAGTTATTGAGGACCAAGTTGTTGTTTGCACGCCACCCAACCAGCCTCTGGACCTCATCCCTATATGCCGTCTCATTACCACCAGAGATGAGTCTCACCACAGCGGTGTCATCCGCAGACTTGACAATGGCATTGTTCGGATGGGTGCTGACACAGTCATATGTGTACAGAAGAGGGCTCAGCACACAGCCCTGTGGAGAGCCGGTGCTGAGGCTGAGAGCTCTGGAGAGATCCAGCAGCAGCTGGTGGTGAAAGGAAGTCCAATGTCCAGCAGCTTTTCTGTTATTCTGTCCAGGAGTAATGTTTTAAAGGCGGAGCTAAAATCAACAAAGAGAAGCCTAACATAATGCCCCTGTTGTTCTGGGTGGGAGATAGAAGAGTGGAGCATTGTGATGATAGTGTCCTCTGTCGATCTGTTTGCTTTGTATGTGAACTGAAGTGGATCAAATGTGGGTGGGTGGTAGGACACGATGTGACAACAGACCAGTTTCTCAAAACACTTCATTATCTCTGGTGTCAGAGCAACTGGTTGGTAGTGAGTGAGGCTGCTGATAATGGTCTTTTTAGGCAGCAGAACAATAATGGTGGACTTAAAGCATGGTGGAATAATAGACTGGGACTGGTGCTACTATTGTGAAGTGGCTGAAGTGGCTGTCAGCCTGCCTTGTCCCTCTCCACCAGCAATGTTTTCCTTCATGCGACTGGCTTGCTTATTAAGTTAATGTTCTAACATTTTTTCTCTTTTCTGATGAAAAAATGACCAGCAAGTTGAGACGCTGGGAGCTGGGTGCAGTGTAGCCACACTTGTTCCAGTCACAAGGAGTCTTTGCTTCAAGAGAAAACTTAGCCTTTGTCCTGACTGCATTTTTAGCTGCGTGTTTTGTTTTTTGTTTTTTTTTTTTGTTGCTCCATCAGGTCCTCTGATTAAGCGCTCCTTTCCAGAACTTCCCCCAAAAATTCTGCCACTGATAAACTTTGTATTGACTACTAATTGGGGGCTGACCCATGGGTGTGTTCTGGTTATTGCTCAAATTTGGTCCAATCAAAATTCTCCATCTAACTTCAAGGCTAGAGGAGGGTTTTTTTTTATTATTATTATTTTACACCTTTCATTCACCCAAGTTTTAAATCCACATATAAAATAAAGAGAAGTAAATCATTTTGATGAGTATGGTTTCTCTCTACTTGCTATGGTTAATTCGGTGGACATGGGTTTCTCTTCTCCTCATATTCACTGCCAAAACACAATTAAATGGTTACTCTTTACACACAACATCAAAGAACACACAAACAAATGAACCAAGAAAAGAACATTTTCATGCATGTTTTGACTGGCTTGGAAAATCTGAATTGCATGACTGCGGTATGAAATTTCTTATTTTTCCTCTTTTACAGAACATTTATAAGTAAAAAAAAAAAAAAACAACAACAAGCACATAGATTATGGTGCTCAGGTAATATGGCATCAGTTCCGGTGATTAGTCTATTCTTCCTATCTCCACCAAATTAACTTGTAGAAAGGTGGTTTGAATAGCTGTGAAGTCCTCTTCTTGCTAGGAAACCAGTTTGGCATGTTTGCAGTCTCTTGTTTGATAAGAATAGTAATTTTTTTTTTCACTATATCAATCCTTGGATGCATTCCATAGCAGCAATTTACAACCATCATCTGGTAGCGTTACCAGGTCAACCCAGGGGAAATGTTACAGAATGATAACTCTCTAAAGGGAGGTTTGGCAGGCATTGCTGATTTGTGGTGTGAATTTGCAATTTAGTGCCTGGGAAAGCCGGGTCTCCTGATGCCAAAGTCTAGAAGTGTCTAGGATGGCACTTAGCAGAGATCTGTAAAATCTCTGATTAGAAGCAACAGCTCTTTGAAAGGTTTAGGGGTGTGGGAGATTGAACCCCCCCCCCCGGACCTTGTATTTAGAACATACCAGTGAGCTGGTTTGTGCCAGAGGACCCTTCTGGTCACTCCATTTGGTCCAGCAGCCTTCCTGGAATTCACTCTCCTCAGTGTGGCCCTCACCTCATGCTCCTGCACTGTGAGGTTGGGGCTGCTGCAGTCCAATGTTGGAGCAGCGGCTCCCTCTGGTCCCTTCACCTCCAAATCTGCAAAGAAGTAGTTCAGCGCCTCCGCATAGTTGAGGACTTCCTGTACTCCCTGCCATACCCCATTGTTGTTGCCCCTGAAGTGACCTTCAACTCTCTTCTAGTAAGCTGCCTTGGCCCTTCTGATGTCACTTTTCAGGTTAGCTCTAGCTGCCTCTTTAGTCATCCAGGGTTTCTGGTTGGAGTACACCGAGAGATGTTTGTCTCTTCTGTCCTGTGCCAGATTATCTTAATTACCCTGAGTACAAGCTCTCTGTTTGCCTCCTGTGTATGACTGGTTTTGATATTGTCGACCTTTTGGAATTTTGCTTGCTCCCTGTCTGATTTGTCTGCCTGATTCCGCCTGCCTTTTTGGATTTTGACCATTTCTTGCCTCCTGGAAGAGCTCATTTTACGGATGTGGAAGATCTGCCTTGCTTCTCTTTTGACACCTGCCATTCACAAAGTGATGATTATAGCAACAGAATGAGAAATGCCTCACAGAAATTATTACATCAAGGTGCCGCAGCTGCTCAATAGCTGCATGCCATCTAATTAAATAAACAACAATAGAAGCGTTATCTCCCCGGAGAACCATCACCTTATCGTGGTGGGGAGGTTTGTGTGCCCCTATGAACCTGGGGATGTGTGTCTGGGGCCAAGTGCCCCTGGTAGGGTCTCCCAGGAGAAACTGGCCAGACGACCCAGACCTGGGCAGCAGAGGCTGGCTCTGGGGACATGGAATGTCACTTTGCTGGGATGCCAGCTGGATCTGGTGGGGCTTACTTTTACGCACAGCCTTGGTTCTGGATCCCTACTCCTGGAGAGCGTTTGACTCTATTCTTCTCTGGAGTTGGTCAAGGGGTGAGGTGCCAGGCGAGTGTGCGGATATTCACAAGCCCCCGGCTGAGCGCCACTACGTTGGATTTTTCCCCGATGGACGAGAGGGTAGCCTCCCTACACCTCAGGGTTGTGCGGGGGGAAACTCTGGCTGTTGTTTGTGCGCTTGCACCAAACAGCAGTTCGGAGTATTCAGCCTTCTTGGAGACCCTGAATCGGATCTTGTATGAGTCTCCGGTAGGGGTCTCCATTGTCCTATTGGGGGACCTCAACTTGCACAACCTGAATCCAGCTTACACATCCTCTGGGGTAGAGGCAGAGCTGGAGGATGATGGAGAATCAGTGTCAGTCTCCTGGGAGGAGGTCACTGAGGTAGTTGAACAACTCCACAGTGGCAAAGCCTTCCCAGGGATTGATGAGATCCGTCCACAAATGCTGAAGCCTCTGGGTGTTGAGGGGCTATCATGGTTGACACACCTCTTCAACATTGCATGGAAATCTGGAACAGTGCCAAAGGTAGCAGACCGGGGTAGCGGTTCCCTTGTTTAACAAGGGGGCCAGAGGATGTGTCAATTACCGGGGCATCACTCTCCTCAGCCTCCTGGGAAAGTCTACTCCAAGGTGCTGGAAAGGAGGGTCTGGCCAATTGTTGAACCTCAGATTGCAGAGGGACAATGAAGATTCCATCCTTGTCATGGAACGGACCAGATCTTTACTCCTACATGTATCCTGAAGGGGGCCTGGGAGTATGCCCATCCAGTCTACATGTGTTTTGTAGACCAGGAGAAGGCATACGAAGGCGTATGTTGTGGGAGGTGCTGCAGGAGTATGGGGTGAGGGGGTCTCTTCTGAGGGCCATCCCATCAATGTATTCCCAGAGTAAGAGCTGTGTCCGAGTTCTGGGCAATAAGTCAGACTTGTTTCCGGTGGGGGTTGGCCTCCGCCAGGGCTGCGCTTTGTCACCAATCCAAGGGAGGTGTTCCAGCTGGGAGGCCACGGGGCAGTCCGCGGACCAGGTGGGGAGATTATATCTCCACACTGGCCTGGGAGCGCCTTGAGATCCCCCAGTCAGAGCTGGCCGATGTGGCCAGAGAAAAGGAAGTTTGGGGTCTTCTGCTGGAGCTGCTACCTCCGCCACCCAGCCCTGGATAAGCGAGTGAAGATGATGACGATGATGATTAGAAGCGTGAGGTCTGGGGTCCATTTCACAAAGCAGGTTCAACAAACCCTGAACTCTGAGTTGATCTACTTTGAATTTTGAAACTCCAAGTTTTCGGTTCCAGAACAGTAGATTTGAGTTAGTTTGATCAACTTGGAGTAGTTTCACCTGGAGTTAAGCGTGTGCACAACTCTAAAAAGAGAGTGTCAATAGAGCCCCAAGTCAACGAGTCACCACGGCAACAGGGACGGGGAGGGCCGCGTTTTGCACTCCACTAGAAATGAACTTCTTAATGTGCTAATACCACAAAGTTTTACAAAGAAGTGCAACAACGGTGCAGCTGCAAAAGAGAGGGAGACGGTGTGGGACAACATTGCTGCTCAGGTCAATCCGTAAGCTTAAATGAAGTTCTTTGCAATCACAATAATATTCCAAG
Organism: Echeneis naucrates; assembly: GCF_900963305.1. Lineage (NCBI taxonomy): Eukaryota > Metazoa > Chordata > Actinopteri > Carangiformes > Echeneidae > Echeneis > Echeneis naucrates. The sequence continues at coordinate 18,996,933 of NC_042530.1, read as the reverse complement.
GGAAAACTACTTGAATGGTCGTCTATTAATTTATTTCATTTAGGTACAATCCCACGGGGGAGAGGCGCACTTGGCAGCAGTTCAAGTCAAATCAAATCAAATCAGATTTATTTGTATAGCACCAAATCATAACAAAGTTACATCAAAGCACCTGTGGTGCCCACCCCATAATATCCCTTCACTCAGATCATCAAGGAGAACATTGTTCTCAACTGCAACACTCTCCTCTCCTCTCATACCAAAGGGGGGGCCTCGAGATAACACAGGTCCCTGCCATAAATCAACTCACACACAAACCTGAACAGAGAACTACTCAACCACACTCAGTAAAGTATGTCTGAATCATCATGGAATAAAGTATATGATCACTGTAATCAATTTGTCAATACGCTATGTAAGTTTTCAATAACTATTTTCCTAGTCCACAGCACATCTGAAATGTATTCTCCTAGCCCTGATATGAATATCCACTATGCTACGCTGTTACTTTTAAGGACTCTTCCAGACTGAATCCTTCAAGGATTAAAACCACCTCACAACCTTTGATGTATCATGCCATCGATTTTGTGTTATCAACTGTGTATGTGTGCTTAGAATAGCGTCTTACTTACGCAAATGAAATATGTTATGTGCACTATTAGATTAGCTTGATAAACTGTTCCAACTACCTCTAATGATAATTATATAGTTTGTATATGTTACTAAATGTGAATGGACCATGGTGAGAGAATATAAGATACATGTGTAACAAGTTCTAGGATCAGCTCCTATTCTGTCATACAACTGACCACTGAAGATATGAAAGTGAGCTCCATGGGGGGGGCGACCACCCAAGCCCCCCCATACGCCGGAGGATAAAACCGCTGCATCCTCTTCCCCGAACAGTTTTAAGCTTTTAGTCTTCTTACGTCTTTTCTGCTTGTTAGGCTTTTTTTTTTGTCTTTTTTGCTGTTTCCCGCTTCTTACTTTTTTTGCATGCATCTATTTTATATCTTAGTTTCCAACCCACATTCAAACGTGAATGAGTTTCTGTCTTTCTTTTCGCATGTTTTTACATAATTACAGCAACAAGCCAAATCAAGCCAAACTGAATCTCACACAAGTGAAACTTTAAAAGTTGTTTTCTTTTTCCAAATTTTGTGAAAGAAATTCAGGAGGTTTTGCATCGTTTGACCAATGCCAATCCCTTCCCGAGTTTTGATAATATTACTTGGACGTGAAATCTTATTCCGACGTCGAGAAACTTGAGGTTTACTGAGAAAAACCTGGTCCCAACCAGGTTAGTTTCACACTTTGTGTTTCCCTCATTTCAGGTTTAACAAACTCAGAGTTTCTCCTTAACCTGCTTTGTGAAACGGCCCTCTGCTGAAAAGATTTAGCCTACTGAACAAGTTCTCCAAAGTAAAGTTTTCAAAGAGACAGATGACTCTGCTTCAGTCTATAAATCATTGTAAATCAGACCTTCTATTAGTTGACAAATAGAAGTAGAGGTACTCATACTCTGACACATTTAATCAATGAATACTATCGATATATACCCCCAGAAAAATATGGTCACACTTCCATGGAGAACACAGCCCAGCTTTGTGTTACCTCAAGCTTTTTCATGATTCCTGACAGCAGCTTGCTAAGGTTCATGAAGATACATGTGTGCTTCTGCACTGCTATGAAAGCCAAACAAAGTGCACTGCTCCATTTAAAGTGAAATCTCCAGCTCCTGCAAATTCTTTCTACATAATCCCCAAGTAACCTGGAACTAAATCCTTTTAGACATAGTAGCTTCTTTAATTGTACAATAACATGCACAGCCGCAGCTTTTAGGATATGAGAGCAGAGTCCAGATATTCCTACAAGCTATAACCACAGACACACTCCTGTTTTCAGCAAAAAATGCAATCACAATTGTTTACATTACATACAAGTGAGGTGTTTCCACAGTATACCAAACATTAAATCGTTGAGCACCCACATTCTGTATATTGAAGTTATCCTTTCAGCTGTAAAGAAATCCATACCCCAATTAACTACTATCACTCTCTCTCCGCAGGGTTGAATCAAGACATCAGATGCTCTTTTGTTGCATGACAACCAATTAAGTCATGCTCTTCCGACAGAAAGCTGTCCACTAATATATTTTTGGAATGAGGTCGAGAGTTGTTCGGGGCTTCAGAGTCTGCTGAGTTGCTGAGTTCTCACACTGTATCAGTCATGCCCCCAAACTTGGTGTGACTCATCTCTCACCTTGAAGACAAACATCTCTCTCCTCAGTATGGCCAGGGTGTTGAATCCTCCTTCACATATGTTGGGTTTAGCATTGGGGTGGGACGGTCTGTCCCCTGGAGGAAGCCTCGGAGGTCGCGTCTGCCTGTCTGGCTTACGGGGGTCTGAAGGAGGATGGGAGCGAGGTGGGGGTGCTGTTGGCAAAGGCTTAGTGGGTTGAGGAGTCTTATCAGGAGGTCCTGGAGGGAGTAAGAAAGAGAAATCTCACAGTTGTTATTCAACTATGAACTTCAAAAACACATGGATCAATCAGTGTGTAAGGGGGGGTGGAGTAATGAGAAGTATAAGCAGTCCCTCAGAAGCTGCTGGCACAGATTTGTCTCTATCAACAGTCACAACATATGTTTAACAAGCTTGAAAACTAGGTGACTTACAAATACCACCCCTGTGCATGTGTGCTAACTTTTAAATGAAATGGGAAAAAACATCCACTTTAAACATCAATAAAGTCTAAAGGTAGACCTCCCTTTGGTCTTTGATTATAAAGCAGGCCTAAATTCCAAATTCCAAATTCTCAGTCCACGTGTTCAGTCCACAGAGAAATTCTTAGGACGTTTTTAAAAAAAATCAGTCATCACTGTCAGCCTACCCTACAAAGTCCATGCCACCTGGACCCACTATCCCAAATTGTTGGGGATTGCTAAACGCCTCTCATCCAATTGGCTGACTGAAAACTTGTTCATATAGCTCCAGAAGGCCTAAGAGAGGAGATGTAAAAAAACGAGTGATGCGTCGTTCAAGAACAATCGGCTCTTGATTGGGAGCCGATTCGTTTTTTTTTTTATCTTTTTTGTGAAAGCTGCACATGATTGGTAACGCTGGTGTGGTGGCATCTTTGTGTAAACTACAATATGCTGTGTCACAGTTTCAGCAGGGTGGGACCAGTTTAATGTCCGGAGCTCATCAGGGGCATCACTGTCACAACAACACAGTTAACACAAGTCTGTATTGATTTGACCCCCCAGGGTACTAATTTAGGTCAGGGGGTTAAAGAAAATTATGTTGGAGCTCCACATTAATCTGTTCCTGTCAGACATACTAACTGCACCAGCTTCATGTCAGGACAAAACTTTGCAGTTACTGAAACCCTTAATCCTAACCCAAAAAGAGAGCTCAATTTCAAATGAGGAATATCTATAATTCTAAATGTGGGTGGGTTTTGGGTTAGATTCATGGATGACTCGTAAAAATTGCTTTAGAAAAAAGACCTTAATTATACGATGGATGTGATTGAAGGCATGAAGACAAGAGGTCATATATTTGTACCATAAATCTTCTGGATGCCCAGCAAATCGTCCATGGGCAATTTAAAGTTGTCAGTATCCATGTACTGGTAAAACGGAGCCATGATTGCTGTTGGATCGTTGGAGTGTTCCAGACCCAGAGCATGGCCAAGCTCATGGACCGCTACCAGGAACAAATCGTTACCTAGAAAAAGAGAAGAGAGAGCAGGTCTGTCAGTGCTGCACTTTACAGTAAATTTGTGTGCAAGAGTTCATGTTTCTCATGAGCAAATGCAAAGATGAGGGTATGTTCTATCACCTTGCAGTTTGTCAGCATGTCATCACTGGTAAGACTGCTGTGACTCATGCTGTTTAGACTGGCACACTGGCCATCTGTGGGATTCTGACAACCTGATTTAAATCAGATATTATGTGCCTCAAAACAATGAGCATCCTACTTCATGTAAGAAGAACAAGGATGAAAACACATCCTCTGGGAAAAAATGTCTCTTTCTTAATAGGAATTAAAAATGAATGTTTTTTGTCAAATTAAAAAAATGCTGTATTTCCATACTCTCCCTGCTGCCAGCTTGCTTTCAGTGATTTCTTCATTATCCTTATCACAGCATTGGTGTCGACCGGAATGAAAAAAAAACAAGGACTTATTAATTGCAATTCCTACTAAACGTAGGTTCTTGTATAGACTGAGTCAAATCCCTTAACAGGCACAGTACACTGGATCAGATTTTAGAGAAATTGCATAATTGGGACCTTGTGAAGAATTTTTGGCTGTTTAACTGGCAGTGAGACTTTGCAGTGTTAATTTAAAGTCATAAAGGTTTAATTAATAAGCAGGGTTGTGTAGAAAAAGATTAATTTTTCAGCCAAAATAGCCATCTTGGGGTGAGTTGGGTAAGATACAGAAACTTGAGTCAAAATTTGCAAGCTTGTAATTCTGAACAAGTGTCTGGAGATAGAATTTATAGCAAATACAGGCAGAGAAAAAAAAGGACTATCTCAGTGATTTAGAACATATTCCATGTTTTGCCAGACAGGTTTTTAATATCAACTTTGTTTTCGCATTAAATGTGCTGTAATTCCTACAGCAGCTGCAGTCCACAGCTGTGATCATGGTTTAGTACAATTGGTGAGCACAGATCGTTCAATGTGCAAAAACATTTGTTATAGCATGTACATCACATGTAATTGCCAAGTCCTTTATTTCCAGACAAATGAACCACATCGGGGCTGAACATGTCCAAGTAGAGATGTTCAGGTCACATCAGCTACCCCTCCATCCCTCAGTCTTGAATCAGCCAGTCTGGCTCCTGGGGCCGTTTCAGGTCAGTGCTGTCATTTTGTGTTTTTTTGCTTGTTTGTCCTCTTAGCACCAGGGCCAGAAACAAACCCAAAGGAATATTACTGTCTGGGAAATTATCAGCTGGAGGATATACTGCACGTACAGTAGGTGAGGAGGGTCCAAGGCAGATAGTGGAGGGTGAAAGAGACAAAGAAGTAATATGAGGTAAAAAGTGCACAGGAGGATATGGTTAGGCAAGATACTAAGTTACAGAAGGGAGGGAAGGTGAGAGAGGGTAAATAAAGAGATAAAAGAAGGTTAAGTGAAGTGAGAAGAAAGGACATCTGAAGCGATAGCTGCATTATGAAATGTGGAAAAAGTACAGGATGATAAAAGAGAGGGTGAAAAACTGCAGTGGGGAAGATAAGACTAAAAAGGGCTGTTTGTTATCAAGTAAATGGAGCTGATGAATTATGCAACTGCAACCTTTGACCTTTGCATTGGTAACATGAAACAGTGGCCTTTTCTGAGGCCCTGAAAAGTGGGGGCTGATTTTTCATTAACCATCTATTTCTAGCACAGCATCACCAATTTGGGTAACAAAGCAGCTCTAGCGCTTATACATTATTGAAAAGTTTCTTTATGCCAGAGTGGATTTTACTGTTGAAATTTCAATCCATTAGAGCTGTGGAAGATATACTGCTTCTATTTTCTCTTTCACAATGTTGCGTCTGCTTGCTTGACTATAAACAAACATTCTTTAAAGAAATGAGACAAAGTGTTTTTGTGATATTCGGTTTAGACAGGTCTTGGCAGATTGTCAGTATTTTTTTTATTTTATTTTTATGTCTGCATTTGTCCTCATAGGTTAACACCACAAGGTGTGTATTGTGAGGTCCGAAAACTGTTGCCTCCACAGAAATTCCCCAGATCTCTAAGTGCCATCCTGGACCTTTATCAAACAATAAATTGCAGTCCATGCCACAATTCAGCATTCAGCATATTCCGATCAAATAAGAGACTGCAATCATGCCAACTGATTCCACCGCCAGGGCTTCACAGTTCGAACTATTTTTCTACAAAATAGTTTGGCTGAGATAGAATTTACACCGGACAATTAATATTCCAATTATGTAACAACAGCGCCACCTGAATGACGAACCACCGGAACTGATGGCATATTGCCTGTGCAGTGTAATCTATGTGCTTGTTTGTTGCTTATAACTGTTCTGTAAAAAGAAAAAGAAACTTCGTACACAGTCCACAGTCATACATTTCTGATTTTCCACAGCCAGTCAAGACATGCATGAAAATGTTCTTTTCTTAGTTCATTTGTTTACGTGCTCTGTGATGTTGTGATTACCGTATAACCATTTAATTGTGTTTTACAGTGAATCAGATAAAACCATGTCCACCGAAGTAACAAGCAGAGAAAACTGAAATTATATATAATATATAATTATATATAAAAACAAAGAGAAATTTATCGTTTTGATAAGTACTAACTTGGATGAATGAAAGGCGTAGTTAAATCCAAACACCGCCCTTGCCCTGAAGTTAAAGGGAGAAATTTGATTGGACCGAATTCGCACCGACAACCTGACAACACCAGTGGGTCGGTCCCCAAATAAAAGTAGTCAGAAATTTAATGTTATGGAGTCTTGGTAGAGTTGGTAGGAAGTTCTGAAGACGAGAGCTTCCCCAGGAGAGCTGATGAAGCAATAACAACCACAACAGCTACAAGGGCTCAGTTCCGACTTGAAGCCAGGCCACTGGAGACCGGAACAAGTTTGGCTGCACGGCACTCAGCCACCAGCGTCTCGAGTTGCCATGGTCACCAGGGCTGCTTGTGCTGCCCGCGGCTCCTCTGTTCAGGAAAGAGAAGAATAATTCAGATATTAACTCAATAACACTGCCGCTGAAGAGGGGCAAGCCAGACCGACAGCCACTTCAGCCAAGGACCAGTCTAGTTTGGGAGGCCACAATGAAGGACCTCGACGCGGCCGCTCTCGTCAGACACCTCCTGCTCTGCTTGGGCAGTTGAGTCGTCTACCAAGTAAGGTGGCGTTTATTTGCTTCCCCAGCGAGTTGTTCTGAGTGGTGCGAGGCATGGCTATTAGACAACAGAGAATCAAATTTTAGTTTTAGAGTGCTCCTTCCTCAGACAGACCCCCCCCCCCCCCCCCATGTATTTTGATAAAAGATCTGCCATTCATTCGCCCAAATCCTCAAGAATAACCAGCCGCTTAAAGATGATATACACAGATGGAATTCCATCTCTTTTCTCAATCTTAGCCACAGAATAGACTCGGAAAGGATGAACATCTTTCCACGATGCCAATATTTATTCCAAGCACTCCCTGTAAAAAAAGTCATTTAAACAGCTTTCTGAATTGAATAAGATTATTTCTGGATTCGTTTGGCAAGGGATAAAAACCCAGGGTGAAATTTAAAACCCTACAGCTCTCAAGGGGGAAAGGAGGAATGGCTTATCAAAATTTTAAAGACTATTTTATTACAGCCCAGACTAAACCTCTAATTAATATATGTAATCCAACATTTTACGCCAGGTGGAAAGATATTGAACTCTTCATTCAGAATGATCCCCCAATTCACACAATTTTAGCTTACAAAAATTTGAGAAAATTAGTTGATTGTCTGCAGAACCCATGGATCAAAGCTCAAATGAGAACGTGGATCATGATGAGAGAAGAGTATAAACTTGACCATAAATTACAAATAATCCAATGATGTGCTTATGATCCTGACTTTAAGCCTAATACAATGGACCATAGATTCAAATGCTGGGTTTCAGAAGGAATAACAACATTCTACTCCTTAACAAAAAAGGGACAATTAAAGGGTTTCGTAAATTTAAGGAAAGAATACTGCCTTGAAAAATCAGATTTTTATAGGTATCTTCAAATACGTAACCATTTTGAACATAATATTGAAAACAAAATATACTTAAATGACCCCATATTGAAGATATTTATTGGTGCCTATCAAGAAGACTTCAATAAAGGTGTTATCTCCAGAATGTATAAAAACCTTAGGACAAAAAAAGCCCACTCTCCTGAATATATTAAAGAGAGGGTTTAGGAAGAGGAAGGTAATTTCTCAATTACAAATGAAGAATGGCTCGAAAAATGTTAATTCCAGTGGAAGTGCACAAATTCTTACACATGGCGGGATTTTGGGTGGAAATGTCTGGTACGATTTTTCATTACACCAAAACAGAAAGCATATACTGGAGGGAGTAATACCAAATGATGGAGACGATGTGGGCTTCAGGGAGCTAACCACCGGCATGTCTTCTGGGAATGCCTTGGGATACAACCCTTTTGGACAGAGTCACTGAAAGACATATTCAATGCTGATCTGACTTTTGACTTTTCTACGCTATATCTAGGAAAGGCCAACTTCCTGGTGAGACGGTCAGATGAATATCTACTTGGTGTGATGATTGATTTCACTCGCCACTCCCCCCTTCCACCCCTCACCTGCCATGCACTGAGAACTGCTTCTGCTTCTCTCTAGTCTAGTCTGAAGACCCCCCCCGCATCACCTAGCCAAGAATCATATTGTTCACTTCTCTCCTGTAAGGACACTATGGACATGTATGTGCACACTTCTCTCCCAAACTGTACAAAGTTCTTTATGGCTTATCTCTTTTTCTTCTTCTCTTTTTTTATTACTATTTTGTATGCCTATTGACTTAAAATGTAAAAATTGGATGGCGGAGAAAAATGGTAATGCCTTTACCTTTGTGACATGTACTGCCGTACCTAAATAGAGAATTAAAAAAGAAAAAAGAAACGCTCCATTCAGTCAGATAGGACCTGAACCAGCTTAGGGCACTACCTGAAATGCCCACATACTGCTCGAGTAGCAGAATACTGTAGCAGAATTCCATGGTCGACTATCAAAAGCAGCTGTCAAGTCTAAAAGCAACGACTGCAGGACCTGAGTTAGCAGCTAAAATAAAGTCCTTACAACTCTCAGCAGGGCTGTTTGGGTGCTATCTTTGGTTTTAAAGACACTCGAAATTGTTGTGGATGTTGTGTTGAGCTAAAAATGACTGATCAAATCAAATTAAATCAGATTTATTTGTATAGCACCAAATCATAACAAAGTTACATCAAGGCACTTTACATATAGAGCAGGTCTAGACCAAACTCTTTATAAAATAATTTAAAGAGACCCAACAGATCCCCCGATGAGCTTGGCGACAGTGGCAAGGAAGAACCTCCTTTAAGAGGCAGAAACCTCGAGCAGAACCAGGCTCAGGGGGAGAGAGAGTGAGATAGGCATTGGGGGGAGGGTAATGGCAGGAACATGTTACTGCATGAAGTTTATGGAGTTGAGCTGTAGTACAGAATTCATGAAATATGGGACCAGCAGGTGTTGCAGGAACATGGGATGGTGATGAGTCACCACCTGCAGGATGAGGACAGGGAGAGAGAGGTGAGGAACTGGGAGAGACAGAGACTTTGGCAGAACATGGTTAGTAAATGCAGTATAAATGCTTAAAACTGGGTGAAACTGTGTTTTTTTTAAGAAGGATGGTTCTTATCAGCGCATGCAAGGGGGGAGGAAAGGAGAGTGAGCGAGAGGGAGGGAGGGAGAAAGAGGGAGAGGGGGAGTGAGGGTGACAGGGAGAGACAGACAGCGAGAGAGAGAGAGAAAGAGGGAGAGAGAAGGGTAAGGTTTCTTACAGTGGAGCTGGAAGCCAAAGTGATGCCGTCCAGACTGATGAGATGATTAGATAGTATTTTTCTGAGGTGCTTAGGGCCAATTACAATAACTTCTGTTTTGACAGACTTGAGAAGTAAAACATTTCCAGTCATCCAGACTTTTATGTCTTCAAGACATGCCTGCAGTCTGACTATCTGAGTGACTTCATTTGGCTTCATTGATACGTACAGCTGAGTATCGTCCTGCATAGCAGTGGACTGGAGCTGGATAAAAACTAATCTATATAAAACCTTGGATAAAAAGGAAAGCTATTATGTGGGCCTAAATTTAGAAAGAATGGAAAGTGTTTTTTTTTTTTTCTTTTAAATGAAATGTTTCACCACAGCATGTTTAAGGACTGTAGGGACACAGTGCTAGTGTTCTGCTGCTGATTAACCCCAGCCTCAACTCAGGCTAAGAGTCAAAGACATCCCTAAAGAGGTGAGTAGGGATGCTGTCGGTGGGGCAATTTGTAAGCTGCAGATGCTTAACTGCATCAAAAACTGAAGAGGAGGACACAGGCTCAAATTGGTGGAGGGTAGCCAGGCAGTGAAAAAGATCATGGTCTGAGACAGGTATAACTGTGGGCATGTCTGAGGGAGGAAACCTTATTGATAAGACATTTTGAGAAATATTCAGAGAGTGTCTATGAATATTCTCATTCGTCCAGGTCATTGTTCTCTCTCTCAAAATTGATTCGTAGGCAACTGTACTTGTATTTGTCCATGAAGCCGTTTCGCCTCTTATCCAAGGGGCTTCATCAGTTCATGCTTGTTGGTCTACTAGTCGATATAACCAGTACTTTCACAGGTACTTTTTGGATGATGGTCTCCATGTCCAGTTCAGCCACATTGATACTGCGTAGTGTGGATATCCGTTGCTCCGGCTCAACAGCCTTCTCTGCGAGGTGGAAACAGTTGACACAGCCAAATGGAGAGGTAAGTGGAACCATTGTTGAACCAGTGTGGTTCGCTGCAGGACAAGGAATAAAACAAGAGGCCAGTACAAGGGCAAAAGGGGTTGATTCAGACTTGGTGATGAGGGTGGTGGGTAGTGGCGGCTAGCAGGGAATGCACACGCAGGGACTCCAATTTTGAGCCTGCAGTTGAGGAGTCTTTGCAAGCTGCTGTTCGCCAACAGAAGCAATGCAGCACTGACAGGACATGAAGCATGCAGTGAGACTTACCAGCACAGGCCCAAGAAGTGGGCCCACTGCTGAGTTCAGATGTGAAGTTGGCAATTGAAGTGTTTAGAGGGTCTTGACGGTCGTTGAGTCCTAGACATAGTTGGATGTCCTCCCTGATCTCCAAGATGAGAATAGCTGTTATTAGCTCCTCTGCTGCTAAAAACAAGCCAGTTGTGCTTGCTCTAGTCGGTGTAAATCTTGTTGCATTGTTGGAACCAAAAGCCTGATGGCTAAAATTATTTGCCCAGGTTTAAATACATGCTTAAAATAACCACAAAGGTAAATCATATGATAACATAAAACCTGTGTTAAAAGTTGCTATTTTAAGGGCTGAAGTGACACAGATTCCAAGGATGCCACATGTGCTTTTTCCTGTCATGCACAAGATGAGGTTAGGCGTTAGTTGGATTCTGCAGTCCAAGATGGAGGAAATTGTCTGTATTACTGTTGACCAGAAGTGCTGCACAGGTGAATGGGGCAATAGAGAATGAAAACAGTCGTCCGACGTGTTCTGAGTGCACTGAGTGCATATATTGATATGAAAGAAGCCCATTCTATGCATCTTGTATGGAGTTATGTATGTTCTGTGTAGTACGATTATTGAATTGTGTCGACAGATCCTCCTGCAGCAACATCCAGCAGTGGTGCACCACCATTACTGGTGCAGACTTAAGCAAACAAAAGTACATGGTACAGTGGCTACTGCTCCCTAAAAGCATGAGGTGTATAGTATTGCCTCTTATCAAGTCTCAATCTAAAAGGGATGTTCTTTACTGTGGATTAATTTAAAAAAAATAGTGAAGGAAGGAGTGTAACAATGGCTTAGTTTTTTGGGGTTTTTATTTATTAATAAGGGATAAATCAAAACGTGCTCATTTTATATATATATATATATATATATATATATAGGCGCAGATCAAAGCATAAACTAAATGAAACAGATTTTTCAGAGGAAGGAGAGATTTTAAAACAAAAACTTGGGTTAGCATTGTCTAATACCATTCAGAACAACCAGGTAGGAGAGCACAACCTTACTTTGGGTTGGCGATTCACCTGGCCAAGAAAAGGGCAGAGATGATGTCCGACGGGAGCGGCCGCGTCAAGGTCCTTTGTCATGGCTTCCCAAGCTAGACTGGTCCTCGGCTGAAGTGGCTATTGTTTTGGGTCTCCTCTTCAGAGCTTCCCCAGAACTCCTCTCTCCGACTTTTTTTGAACTTCTGCCTATGATAAAATTTTGTATTGACTATTTATTGGGGACCGACCCATGGGTGTGGTCTGGTTGTATCAAATTTCTCCCTCTAGCTTCACAGCATAACGAGGGTGGTTTTTAGATTTTAACTACGCCTTTCATTCACCCAAGTTATGTATAAAACAAAGATAAATGTATAATTTTGATGAGTATAAGTTTCTGTGCATGTTGTGGTTACTTCGGTGGACATGGTTATCTTATTCTCTGTAAAACACAATTAGATGGTTATAAGGTAATCACAATATCACAGAGCACGTAAACAAATTAACTAAGAGAAGAACATTTTCATGCATATCTTGACTGGCAGTGGAAAATCAGACTGCGGACTGTGTTTCATTTTCTTTTTACAGAACAGCTATAAGCAACAACCAAGCACATAGATTACGCTGCACAGGCAATATGCCATCAAGTCCGGTGGATCGTCATTCAGGAATAGTTCATTGTTCAGTGTAAATTCTATCTCTGCCAAATTATCTTGTAAAAAAATGGTTTGAACAGCTGTGAAGTCCTCTTCTCGTGGGCGAATCAGTTCGGCATGTTTACACTCTCTTATTTGATCAGACAATCCAATTTCTTATTATATGAATCTTTGGGTCCTTGTTGGCCTGGATGAGCGGCAATTTATATCCATTACCAGATAATGTTATCAGGCCAACCCGAGTGGAAGGCCAGAGAAGGGATACCTCTCTTGAAGGTTGGGCAGGTTTATGCTGATTTGTGACACGGACTGCAATTTATTGTTTTGGGAAAGTAGGGTCTTTCAATGGCAAGTTCAGATAAAGGGCCAGGATGGCACTTAGTAGAGATCTGGGAAATATCTGTTGGAGGCAACAGTCTCTTTGGAGTCTGAGGGGTGTGGGAGATCGGAATCCCCCCACCCCTTCCCGGACCTCACAACAATACCTCAAATGCACCACTTCTTCCAGAACATTGTTATGATTGTAAGTTCTTTGGTATTTATGTTTGTTTGTTGCATTGAAGCAATACAAAAACACAGCTAAAAGCCAAACCTGAGTTTATTCCACACCAGAATAAGCATCATCCTAAAATGTACTGGATGAAATTATTGGCATCTTTTCAAAATTTGTTATGTGTCCATTTGTGCCACTCTGAGCATGAATAAGAGAAAGAAGAGCAAAGAGTTGTGTGAGGATTTGAGAACAAAAATAGTGGAAAGTATGGACAGTCTCAATTTCAAGGGTACAAGTCAATTGCCAGAGATCTTGATGGTCCTGTGTAGACTGTAACTGACCTCCCTGGATGCGGAGAAAAGTTGACTTCAGTGAAGGACTGTACGAATGTCAGATAAAGAATCTTGTTCAGCTTGTAAACAAATTCAAAGTCTGCTGACCTGCAGACACATGGTAAAATAGTGTCAGCTCACACCATGTCAAAGAAAGGGGACACAATGGTAGAGATCCAGGGGATCCCAATGCTTACAGAGAGACAAATGAAAAACTACAAATTTTTAAGACAAGTGCATTTAGACTCCTTCTAGGAAAACACCTGTTGGACTAATAAGACCGGAATGCAGCTGTTGGGTAAAGCACATTGTGACACTGCATACAGAAAACAAAGTCAACACAGTTCCTGTTCCAACAATGAATGGGCCTCTTCCTGTGGTGGCGCTCCCCTTGGCAGTAAGCATGTTGTGTCATTTCCGGTCACTGGTGGTTGTGCTCTCTGCTGTGCTCTGTGTCACCTCGTGCGTTGTTTCCACTGTTCTTCTGCTATTATTTCCTAATTAACTCAATTAATCCGACAGCAAATGATTGTCACACCAACACTAGGTTTAAAAGTCAATATCCCTCCTTTCTCCAAAGATTATAACCAGTTCTGCTCCTCCGCTAATCAAACTAACCAATTAGCAATGTCCTCTAGCTCTCTCTCTCCACTCATTCTTCCTCTTTCTCCTTCTCCTCTCCTTTTGTGCAAGACCCACACGGTTATTTTCCATGTGGTATTTATGTAATTTTGCCTATTCCATTTCATTATTCCTGCTTATTGGGGTCCTTCAACAGTATGACAGTTAGATAAATTGATGCTGACTGGAATGGTGTGACTTGTGGGGTCAGTGACCTACTGTATTCATGTATTCACAGATGTGTTAAGTGCCTCTCTCCCTCTCTCTCTTGCAACCCAACCGGTTGAGGCAGATGGCTAACACTAACCCTAACCCCCAAGCCTGGTTCTGCCCAGGGTTTCTGCCTGTTAAGGAGGTTTTTCCTTGCCACTGTCGCTAAGTGCTTGCTCATTACATAGACCTGCTTTATATGAGAGGTGCCTTGATCTAAGTTTATTATGATTTGGCGCTATACAAATAAATGATTTGATTTGATTTAATGTAAAGATCCTTGCCAACGTCTTAGCCCACAGATTGGAGGATATTCTGCCTTCTGTAAAACCCCCTGATCAAACTGGATTTAAAAAGGACACCATCCATTCTACAATATCTGTTTACTATACAACATTTTATATTCCACAAAACCCATAGACCCACAGTGCTTCGTCTATATGGATGCTGAGAAGGCATTCAATAAGAGTGGAAATATTTAAAGTCGGGAGAGAGGGACTCTTAAAGTGGGAACATCTAACTGGTCACACGTTTTTGCCGTTGTCCCACGATGCTGGAATATTTACAGAACATTTAGTTGGAGGAGGAGCAGCTGATCTACAACAGATCTGGGTGATGATGGAGCTGTGTGAGCTGTCAGTGGATCACTAACTTCCTGATATACAGGAGGCAGCAGGTGAAGCTGGGGAAGATCACATCCAGCACCTGGACAATCAGTAAGGGCGCCCCCCAGGGATGTGTACTCTCCCCACTGCTCTTCTCCCTCTGCACCAACGACTGCACCTCAAGTGACCCATCTGTCAAACTCCTGAAGTTTGCAGAAGACACAACAGTCATTGGCCTCATCCGGGTCGATGACAAGTCTGCCAACAGGCAGGAGGTGGAACAGCTGGCCCTCTGGTGTGGTCAGAACAATCTGGAGCTGAACATGCTCAAAACTGTAGAGATGACAGTGGACTCCAGGAGTAACCCCCCCACACTGCCCCCCATCACCATTCTGGGGTCTACCGTCTCTCAGGACTTAAAGTAGGCACCCAATATTGACTCCATAATCAAAAAGGCCCAGCAGAGGATGTACTTCCTGCATCAGCTCAGGAAGTTCAAACTGCCCCAGGAGCTGCTGATCCAGTTCTACTATGCAATAGTCCGGTCCGTTCTCTGCACCTCCATCATCGTTTGGTTTGGATCAGCCACCCAACAGGACAGGAACAGACTGGAATGGACAATCAGGACTGCAGAGAGAATCATCTGTGTTAACCTGCCCTCCATCCATGACTTATACACATCCAGAGTAAGGAAACGGGCAGGAAACAACTCTGCAGACACATCACACCCAGCACACAACCTGTTTTAAACTTCTTCCCTCTGGCAGGCACTGCAGAACACTATACACCAAAACATCCAGACACAAGAAAAGTTTCCTCCCCCAGGCCATCACACTGATAAACACTTGATCAGTCACCAAGTATCAGTAACCCCCAGACCCCAAAACAAATCACTCACCTGCACTTTATATGTCGTGTCAATGTCATATTATGCCTGTAGATAATTGTATTTTTCCATTCCTCAACTTTTTTTGTTGTCCTTGTTCTTTGTTGAATGTTTGTAAAGTTATGTCTATTTATTTTGCTCATGTTTGCTCATTTAAGTACAGTGAGCAAAGAAAAAACAATTTTGATTCTGATTATTTATGACACTTGGAAAATTTGGTTATGGTCCGGCCTTCTCTTCCTGGGTTAGAATATGTCTCATGTCCTTCAGCTTCTGTTTTGACCAATAGCCACTACTCAAAATGTTTTGATTTACACCGTGAAACCAGGCAGGATTGGCCACTAAACCCACTACTTTTCACAATTGCCATTGAGCCTCTTGCAATTGCCTTGCAATGGCAATGGGAGGATACAGGGAATATGGAGGGGGGGAGTTAAACATAAGGTCTTGTTGATGACTTTTGTTTGTCTCAAAACCAACCATGACTTTACAAGAAGCCCCCACTGTTTTGGAGTTTTTCAGTCAGTTTTTAGGAAATCAGCTCAACTTAAATAAAATCTAACTATTTCCTATTGATAAAAACACCCTCAAACTTAATTATGCAGATCTCCCATTGAAAATGGTGAATGATCACTTCAACTATCTTGGAATATGTGTAACTAGAGAATTAAAAGAGAAGAAAAAGACTTACTTAAAATCAAACTTTCTCTCTATTTGATCAGGCAAAACACCTTTTATCTAAATGGTCTCCTTTGTCTTTGTCCCTGATTGGAAGAATAAATTCAATTAAAATTACACAGCTTCCAAATTTCCTATATCTATTTCAGTGCCTCCTCATTCTTATCCCAAAATCCTTTTTTATGGCCCTCGACTCCTTAATTACATCTTATATTTGGAATGGTAAACACCCATGGTTACGGAAAGCATTTCTTCAAAAACCTAAGCAGGTAGGGGGAATGGCTCTGCCTGACTGCCAGTACTATTACTGGGCAGCAAATATTCAGTGTTTAATGTGCTGGATGCATTTCCATCTTGAACCCTCTTGTCCTGCCTGGGTAACAATGGAGATTCGTGCAAAGGCCCTGTCCCCTTACGTACTCTTTTGGGCACTGCACTTCCACTTGTTTAAGTATCCTCAAGAGTAATCTAGTAGTAAAAGATTCCTTATTCCTTGCTAATTTGGGCCTAATTTAGGAGAAGTTTTGGACTGCAGTTTACCATTTATTTGTTCCTTTGATGGCAGATAGCGCATTTAAAATCTGGCACAAGAAAAACTTGAAATGCTTTGAAGATCTTTATACTGATAATCAGTTTACTTGTTTTTCTCAACTGACAGAAGACTTTGGTCTTTTACAAGTTGGGAATTACATGCAGTGTGTAACACCTCCATTTTTTCATAAACCTCCAGTCAATCCTCTTGATATGTTTCTATCTGTCAACCCCACATCTAGGTACTATATGTAAATTATACGACCTTATTTCAAAATTACACAGCTCCTCAATGACAGCTATAAGAACGGCTTGAGAGTAATACCTAAATTATACTTTTACAGATTACATATGGGACTCAGTACTTCATCGGTTACATTCTTCTTGTGTGCTCCCAGCATGCACTTTTGCAAGAAAAAATTTTACAAATTGTGGTGCACCTTCTTGGTGTTTTTTGAGAAACCCCCAACAGTAGTCTTAACGTGCATTTACTTATACTTTCCATAAATTGCTGTCTTTAATTTCACTATGCTTGATTTCTGTCTATCCACAATGTTGTTTATATCGTTTGTGGTCAGCTGGGGTTGTCTGTTTGACCTTGTTTGTGCAGCAAGTTGTGTTGTGCTCTGGGTGGGTGCTGATCAGTAAACAAAAAAATCTTCCTGCAAAGGGATTTTTTTTAATGATGGCTTGTCATTAATAAAAAGACCTTTGAAAGAGATGGGTAGATAAATTGGCGAATAAGTCACGAATAAGAAAATTGTTAGGGGTTAATGGGATTTTGCGGTCCAAGATGGTCGACCAGAAGTGCTGTGCAGGTGAGCAGATCCAGAGAGTGTCGAGATAGAAGTCTGATGATGATGAGTTCTGGGTGCATTGTATGCATTTATCGGAGTTGAGTTGTGTGTGATCCGTGAAGTAATTTGAGCTCAGTCAGTAAGAAGTTTTTTGAATTTTAAATGTGTTTTGGCAGATCTGGGTACAGAAAAAGTCAGCAGACAGGGACAGATCTGATTCCCATTTTGATATTGGTAGATGCATAGAATGGGTGTTTGAGAGTAACTGATATATTTTAGAGAGGTTTTTCTTCACTTTTGGAGAAAGCTTTGCAATGTTGACAATAAATTCTTGGGGCTGTATGGTATTTTGGAGCGCTGGAATTTTTTTCTTAATTGTCTGGATCGCCTGTAGGTACTTAAGAAAGTTTTCTATTCCAAAAGCACTGCTCCTAAGTGCTAAGATGAAGAGGGACTTTGTTAATTACAAAGTCTGGGTTGTGCCAGATCGGGAAGAACATACAGGGCTCTAGGGTTTTTGAAACATTTATGATGCTTAAGGGTCATGATAATTAAGGGAAGATCAGAGATACTGATGATGTGACAGTCTGCCTCTTCAAGTTCATGTCAGGAGTTGTCATCTGCTTTTGGATTTATCCATGTAGCGATATAGTGCATCTGATTTGCCAAGTAGTAATTCATGAAATTAGGTGCATGCAATTCTTTTTGTTCTTTGAGTAGATTTTTATCATGGTACTATCAAAATTCTGGAACCACTTTGCTGTGGATTTGAATAGGATCACTGAGAATTATTACTTTATTTGTGGTAAAATTTTATTTTAACCGTAGCTAAATGCCCCATAAGAGTAAGAGAGAAATAGAAAGATTGTTCCAGTGCCTCAGGTCATCCCAAATGTTTTTCCAGGAGTGGATCAAAGTGGACTAATTCTAACAATTTAGGTGAGATATTTATACCCAAGTATTTAATATTGCCTGTGGAGAAGGAAAGTTAGTTTTTGGTCTGCAGGATCCCATGCATTCTCTGTTATTGGTAATATTGTTACGCTGAAAAACGGAGTGAAGCTTTGTGATGCTTCTCTGATTTTACATTGTGGTTTTGCAAAAAGATTGTAGCCTGTCTAGGGTTGGGACACTTAATTATTCAGATTTCTTATCGATTTCTACATTTATATCTATATTACTAATACAAGTACATAATAACCACACATGCAATATTACAAATACATAAACTACTGTATATTGTAACTGTTTCATGGAACAATCATGAGGTGATGATGTAACACTGCTCTCGGCTGAGATAGTGAGGGCTGTGGCATTGGTGCACATTTTTTCAGGTTGTCAAACACTGTACATTCCCTGAGATTAACGTATTTTAGGAGATGTTTCATCATAGCGGATGTGCTACCACCAGTGCAAGTGATGACTGCATTGCACTTAATTCACTTTGCCTCGTTTTCTTTACAATTGTTAAAATACAACCACACTTTAGATGTGTTCTGTTTTGCTTTGTAGCTTATTATATCTGTTCTGCTTGTGATCTGAGATCAGTGGGTGGATCCACTCAACTCACTCATGTAGATGGACGTGACATCACCACAGTCACTTCAATGCATGGGCACAGCCAAATGAAAGAAGAATTACACAGCTGTCAACAATCTAATACCCGTTTGCGGGAACCATCAATCCAAAAGTGATGGACTCCTCTCTCTTCAGGGTGAAACTAAAGCAACTGGGCCACATACAGATCCTTCACTATCGTTTGCATCATAGTAATTTGTCCTCAGTCAGTCCATTGCCCTGTCTATGACGATTGTGTATGCACATTTCATTCAGTAAATGCACTGAAAATTCACTTAACGCAGGTACATACTCAGACGGTTGTGCTGAAGGTGCAGCGTTGTACACTGCTAAGTGGAGGAAGGAGTAAATCTCTGGTAATGCTGGTACAGAATGCCGTGGATTCCACTGTGCACACAGCAGTCTATGTTCCAGTATTACAGATGCTTTAAACAATGTTTATAAATACAGATATTCTCAACAAGATTCAAGAAGCTAAACCATTGCCATCTGGAATGTGCATGTCTTATGAGGATGGAAAGTATTTCAAAGAAAATCACTGTTGTCAGCAACAAGAGAGATGAACTTGTCACTGGTTTTGTATGTGGATGACATTCAACTAGCTAATCCTTTCAGTACAGCTAGAAAGACCCACAAGCTTGATGCGGTATACAGTATAGCCAGTATACATCGGTCCACCCTTCATGTCATACAGCTAGTTCTGTTGTGCACGTGTACGTGATCTGCAGAGCTGTGGCTTTGAAAGTGTTCTTTCATCTTTGTTGTAAGACATTCTTGAGCAGGATAGCGTTTTTAATGAAGCGCTCAGCCACTGTGTAAAAGGCACTGTCATGTGTATTCCAACTGATAATTTGGCAGCCCATGGTCTTGCAGTCTTTGTGCAGTATTTCAGAGCACCCTATGTCTGCAGATTTTGTTGTACAGCATACCCAATACAGTCCAAAGAAGTTTATGAAGGAGAGTTTAACGTGAGAACAAGGGCCCACAATGATCTTCATGTACAGAATAGTGTGCAGGGAGAAAATGCATCTCATTTTGGTGTTAAGGGTGAATGTGCTCTCAGTAAGACATATTTTCATCCCATTTTATTGTGCCAGTTGAGTTGGCCCTGTGCATCAGTAAGATGATTCATCTTAAGTATGTCAGTCTTGAACATCTCAACACAGAAATTTCCATATCAGCACTCTGATAGACTTGATAAATCACAAACAATCCCTGAAAACTTTTCAGCCAAACTAAACATTGTCGTGAATGGGCATGAAAATTCCACTCTGCTGAGGTTATTGCCTCTTATGGTAGCAAGTAAGGTTCCTGAAGAATATGAAGTATGGGCCATATTGGCACACCTGAAAGAAACTGTGCATCTGGTGGTCCCCATCTTTCACAAAGGAATCCATCCAGTACATGCAGACAAGAAGAAGTGATCACAGAAAGGATCTTCAAGCAGTGTTACCAAACTTAAAGCCCGACCCGAATATCATTACACTGAGCACTTCCCAGAACAGACAAAGCATTTTGGGCAGCTTGTTCATCTATGGACCATGAGGTTTGAGGGAAAACATTGCTTTTTCAAAAGGGTGATACCTGACACTCAGAATCTCAAGGATGTCTTAACAAAAACAAAACAAAACAAAACAAAAACAGACAGAGGCTTGTGTGTGTGGTCTGAAAAATTATGGTGCATTGAGGTAATATACCATCATGTGCTAATGCCTGTTTGCAAGAGTTTTCAAGACTTTCTAACATACCAAACTGCCACAAGTAGGCAAAGAATCATAGAGACAAAAACAGCCAAAACATGTACAGGACATCAAAGGTCACCATAAATGGCACAGACTTTGTTAATGGGATGTTTGTTGCTGCAGGCAAGACTGGTGGACTTCCAAAATGCAGCAGGATTGAAAATGTACTGCTTAAGTATATTCTTTCTTTCTTCTTTCTTTGCTGGAACTGCAAATGCTGGTACAATGAGCATTTAAAATAATTTGAGCTGACATCCACTGGCAACTTCTCTGTGCACCAGCTGTCAAATGGCATGGCAAGTTTTACAGCATACAATATTGGTGGACACTTGATGTCAATGCAAAAAAGATTTATTTTGATCAGACATTTGCAAAATTAAAATGTATTTGGAAGTGGGTACCTGTACAGTCCTTTGAAACAGTGGAGAAAATTATCTTCCCTCTTCTTAAAATAATCAATAAACACAACAACTGTTCAGGTAGTCTTTATAGGGCTGTTGTGCTAAGCAAACACAACAAAATTGATGCAAATCAGAAAACAAGCATGTCTTGAATAACTTTTCCACTTATAGATGTCTTTCAAATTAACACTGAAATGCAGTAATCCTGAAGAGGATTACTTTGATATCTGTGTTGTGATTTGATTCAATTAAAATGTGGCATGGAAAATTCATGCCACAATGAAAAAAAGGTTAATTCAGTTATTGAAAACAAAGTGCTATATAACTGTCATTTAACATATTTTAACTTATTTATGATACAATAAAAAAACAATATGTATTGTGGTTCACATCCCCACATACGTTATCCATATCTGGCAAATACTGAATTAAAGTGAAACATAATTAGTCACTCGGGCTCCGCACATAGTCACTATTGCTTCTTATAGCATTTGGCTATTAAGACAATAGTGTCCCAGAGTCACTATTGTTATCCTGCGCGTTTATTATTCGTGACTCAGGCTCCGCACAGAGTCACTATTGCCTCTTATAGCCTTTGGCTATATATTATAAAAAAAATATATAAAAAAAAATAAAAATAATATCTATCTATCTATATATATATATATATATATATATATATATATATATATATATATATATATATATATATATATATATATATATATATATATATATATATATATATATATATATATATATATATCTATATATATATCTAAATATATCTAAATACTATATATCTAAATACTATATAATTAATTTGTTATATAAATAATATATATCTAAATACTTATTTTATATTTTATATTTTATATTTTATATTGTTTTTATTGAGATATCGCGCTTTTGTGTTTTTCTTGTTTTTCTTTCTCGCTGCCATGTGGAGCTGCTAAGCATATTTTCACAGTTAATGTTGGTGACAATGTGAACAGTGACAATAAAGGATTCTATTCTATTCTATTCTATCTATCTATCTATCTATCTATCTATCTATCTATCTATCTATATATATATATATATATATATATATAATTTTTAGTTTTTGTATTTTTTTTTTCCCCCCCCCAAGTAAGAGATTCTTGTCCTCTCTAAAAAAATGTGTCTACTTTAACAGTCAGACAAAGCAAATTTGAACTGTGTCCCTCTAAAGGACATGCTCACCCCTCTTCTCTCCTATTTTTTTCCATGTATTTTTCTCAGGCTGGAAGGAGAGGAGTTCACATTTTCATGTTTTTAAGTCGCTCCCATGTCCTCATTTTACATCCTAGAAACACCAAAATACACACATAGCTTCACACTCTTGTTGTGGCCCTCAGCATCTGCTCCATTTTCTAATAGGAGTTACCGTTTTGTCACAAATTGCCCCAGAGTGCCAGGCTCACCTAAAAAGATTAGCCTGTTATCAAATGGGCTTTCTGAGAAGGATGATGCAATCCAAGCGCAGACACACAGCTGCAGTCAATGATGTCATCAGACTGCTGATCAGCTGTTACTACCGGCATTTATGTTAGACTGGAGGACACACACACACACACACACACATATATATATATATATATATATAGATAGACGGGCACACTAAACAACTGCCAGACACATACAAAGAGACACAAATATGGAAACACACGGCCCTATACATAGGCACATACATACATACAGAAACACAAATACAGGCATACATAACCGTATCCAGAAAGACACGCAGGCAAAAACAGCCAGAGACACAGACACACAAACACAAACACACACATACTGACATGCACACAAACTCAGAGACATACAGAGAAACACGCACCCAAAAACCAAGCCAGACGCAAAGAGACACAGACTCACACAGACAAATATATAGACACACTCACACACACACACACCCCGACAAATGTAACGATGCACACAAACACACACACAGAAACACAAACAAACCCAAACAGATACACAAACACACAGCTGATGAATAATATGACTATGACCATCAGTTTAAATGATTTCTTCTCCGACTCTGACAAATCAATGCAATCATCCCTGACTCCTCTGATATGAGAGCAGCTGATCAACTGTTACTACTGACATTTCTGTTAGACTGCAGAACACACACACACAGACAAATATACAGACGCACACACATAAAAGAAAATAAACAAACGCACACAGACACAAATTTACGCACAGAAACACACAAAGAGACACAAAAAGAAATGACTGGCACTCACAGACACACACAGACACAAATACACACGCAGGCACACACAGACACAGATACACACGCAGACACACACGCACGTAACAGATAGACAGCACTTGTTAGTTTTTACAATAGCGTCACAGGGTGTACGTGTGAAATAGATGTCTGAAATAAATAGTGTGTTTAAAGACATACGTCTGTCTGTGTATATTGTCATTCACACAGGTCATAGTAATGTCTGGCCAAGAATTGAATTGAAAGCAACTGAACTCAGGACTTAGTTTTGGTCAAAGACGTTTTGTCTCTTAACCAAAATGCTTTGTCAATTTCAAACACCTTGGTCTGACCAGTCTGATGCACGAACTTGCACACGCAGATATGCACACTTCTGGAATTGCGCCGAGTCAACGTCCCCATCCTGGTAGCAGCCCCCCCACGTCACTCTCTAAATGTCTGCCAAGAAATTTTCTAGTTCAAATTGTAACCTGCATGAAGGCATGGTTTATTACACGGCTGTAGGATTAGACTGTTTTAACTTTAAAATGTGGAGTTAAAATACATCTCCAGGTGACCACACATGATCACCTTAGACCTTCCCAAGATTTGTAGGGCTAGAATGAATTATTAATATCTACACAATGCAATCAATAGTTGTCTATTTTTATTTTGTTAAAAAACAATGCCTCCATTGTGTATATGAATGCAAAGCCACATCTTGCACAAAACAATTCCTAGTACATTTCGATTTTTATACATTGCATGGATATCGATAGTTGTGATGAATTTGTAACTGCTTGTACTTGTAATATTTGTTGGTCTGAATCATTCCTATTCTCTATAATGTACTACATTGTAATAATAAAGCTGAACTAAGTTTTAATAGCAAAATGATTTGCTAGACCTGTAGCTACAACCATTGAATTCTGAGCGTCATGCTTAAATGTGAAGCAGCTGTTTTTCATCGACATTCAGCAGCAACAAGTTTAGGTTAGTTAAATTTATAGCTACATGACAAAAAGATTTTCTTTTTACTGTGATGTAAATGGAAAAACATGGAATAAATTGCTTAGCACAGTGTCAAGTGCGAGAGCCCTAATTAGGTGAAAACTTAAGGAGGTTTGTAGGAAATGATTGAGGGGAGGGAAGGGAGTGTTGCCTTGCAGAAATATTTGTTTTAGAACAGTGTGGGAACCATGTCTCCTCACCCTGCAATGGCAATGAGCTGCACAGAGTGCAAGCAACTCACTGAGAAGATAACTGAGTTTGAAAAGAAGATTGAAATGCTGCCTCTTATTTGTGAGAACAAGCAATTGATTGACTCTATGGCAGCTTCTGTACAAGCCATGGAACGTTCAAGCGCTAGTAGACAGACTCAAGTCTGTCACAAAGGGTGGTACGGGAGTGTGAGGACCCAAATGCAGGAGCACAAGAACCAGTTTGAAGGTGAAAAAATTATATTTTTAAATGACGAAAACACAAACTGAGAACATGGATTAGGAAGTGACTACAACGCAGAAGACAAGGAACAAATGACAATGACAGAAGACATCGGAGAGACAACAAAGACGAGGATCTGAAGGTGCCAAGGCTGTGAAAGCGACAAGGATCTGACCAGGACAAAACAGAAGCCAGAGCTTAAATACACCTGAAACAAGACACAGGTGAAAGACATTAAGGCAGAGACAGCAATCAAAAAATCGGGGCAAAACAAAACAGGAAGTAAACCAAACAGCAACACAACAGAAACAAGACTACAGAATAAAACAGGAAGTGGACACCACAAACAGAGCAAACTCAAACCGTGACAGAACTCAAACCCTGACAGTGAAACTGAAACCTCACTGAACTCAAACCATGACAAAGTCTTTTACATGGGATCACATCCGGAGAGCCTCCTGCCACAGACCTGTCTGACACACTCCTGTTGATGTGTGAATGATATTGGAATAGCTGGAGAAGATAAAATATGACATAAGTTATGATGAGGCTTTATTGCTCCCACTGGGGAAAATTGGCTTGTTATGACGGCTCTGTACAGACAGATAGAATATAAACAGAATAAACTAAAAAATAAGCTCATAAACAGACTTTCCAATTGATTCCTACTACGGTCACAGCACTGGTGCAAGACCAAAGTCATCAACCCCAGCCAGGACTTGGTCTGATGTCCTCCATTGCAGAGGAAATTAACTCTGAAAGCTCCAATGTTCACTCGATCACCTGAGGTTGCATTGGAAAAAAAACAGGAAAAGCCCCAAACCTACCACCAGGCTGAGAACTGGAAATCACACCAGCAACACCAGATCAACTGAAATAGACACATTTCTGATTGGTGATTGATTATATTACCCGAAATGTAAGAATAGCAAAAATTGAAAATACATCATGGATCTGACAGTAATATTTGTGACTATTCTATCAACACACCCAGATGGTAAGGGTTATTATCCACATAGGGTCTTTCGACATCCTACACGGGAAAACTGGTTCTGAGATCCTTAAGAAAGACTTTTCTCTGCTACTGAAGAGACTGTGCCACTGTGAAGCACATCATGTGTCCATCTCAGGCACCCTTCCTTCATTGGGGAAAGAAATTTAACTTTGAGCAGACTTAAGTGCATTGGCCATAGCATGAAGTTTATCAACAACTTTGATTCATTTTGGAAGTGTAGATAATGTTTCAGACCTGACGAAGTATCCAAACTCAACTAGAAGGATTGCATCCTGCTTTTGGGATGGCAAACTCAATCATGGCTGCGCAGAAAACAGCGAAGGATACGTGGGAAAGAAAAACGTCTGTTGTTGCAAGACAAGATAGCTTCTCCTAGCTCCTGCTTTTATCTGGTTTTAAACAGGTTCTGAATGCTTTTATGCATTTATGCGTTGAGCTCTAACTTTTGCTTATGCAAAATTAAAAAGGTTTTAGTCATCGGAGATCTGGATTTTACACTTTTAGCAACAGAGCTACAGCTCAAACATGGCAGCCATAGACACCATCACTATGAACACTTCTTTACCTGCAGAGGTAGGAAAACGGCTCACTAAAGCCCAGAAAAAGATTGCTGGCTTTCTGGAGGATACTGGATGGCTGTCCGACGAGCTGCAGAGGAAGGACTCACTGCTGACCTTCAAATCTCCGCAGACCGGTGAGCAACAACAGCATGGCGCTGCTGCCACACTGGGGGACACCGGCCTCTGGGAGCCTTCCTCCTCCACCTGTCAGAGGCCCTCTTGCTCTATTCGGAGCAACAGGACTCCTTGGACCAAAGTAGTTGTCCGCAGTCTGAAGAGGGCTCCTGGTGGCGCTCCGAGCGGGCGCCCTCCTCCTTCAGCATCCCCCTCAGCAACAAATACTTTTTTATGACCGTGGAGCCAGTCAGGGTGCTAGAACAGGAGACTGCCCGTGCCAATACCGATGCCTCCCCTCCGATGGGTGTCATGCCCCAGCTGACAGACACCACAGCCTTCCTTTCACTCACGGCTGCCTCCACCCCAGCGGAGGGACGTCTAGCATCGGGGCGCTCGCCCTCACCACTCCGCTCCTCAGCCCAGCCAAGGCGGCTCCTCAGGGATGCTGTGTGGTGGCACTCCCGGTGTCCTCCTCACTGGCATATGCAGCTCCACCAGGCCCCAACGGGGATGATGGAGTCACCGAACCGGCCACCCCCTGGACAATGGGCTACCACACTCCTCATCAGAGACTCCATTCTCCAGAATGTCCGTCTGTAGACATTACCTTGTCCTTTCCCAGCGCCACCGTTACAGATATAACGGAGAAAATCGCAAGCATTCTGGATTCTCATCCCCAGGTAAACCGAGCCGTCATTCATGTGGGCACCAACGACACCTCCAGACAGCAGTCCGAGCTTTTAAAGCAGGACTTTATGCAGCTTTTTAACAGACAGCATTGTACTGCGTTCACTAACCATGTTCTCCTGCAGTCTCTGTCTCTCCCAGCTCCTCCCCCTCTCTCCCTGTCCTCATCCTGCAGGTGGTGACTAGTCAAGATCCCATGTTCCTGCAATGCCTGCTGCTCCCTTATCTTCATGAATTCCATACTACAGCATACAGCATCATGAACTTCACACAGCATGACGTTCCTGCCTACACCTGTTTTGAATATCCCCCTCTCCTGCTCTCATTCTCACCCTACGCTACCCCGCCCCCATTTTCACAGAGACATGGCTTGGCACCAGTTGTCCTCACTGAGGCCTGCCCACCAGACTTTAACTTTTTATTTTCTACCAGAGGGGGTAAAACGGGAGGCGGAACTGCCTCAATTTCTAAAAATATATTCAACTCAAAGGAAGTGTATTTTAACTGCTACTCATTGTTTGAGCTTCATGCCTTTGTTTTTAGCAGTCCTATTCTCTGCATTACTGTTTACAGACCACCCCACCACTCCACTTCCTTTGTCAGTGGATTTTCTGAGCTTTTATCAATCATAAATGCCACCTATAACAGAAATTTAATAACTGGTGATTTCATCTGCACATTGATAACATCTCAGACCAATTGCCGAGGGAATTTTTTAATCTTTTAAACTGTGGGGTGTCAAAAGGGTCAAATTTAGGTCAAATTGTTTTTAATCTTTACATGCTTCCCTTAGGGGACGTCATCAGGAGACATGGCATCAGCTTCCACAGTTATGCTGATGATACACGGCTGTACATCACTGTCTCCTGATGACTCAGGGTCAATTGATGCCCTTTTTAACTGTATTTTAGATATAAAGTCATGGATGGCAGATAATTTCCTACAGCTCAACCAGGACAAAACAGAGGTTTTAGTCATTGGTCCTGAAGGCCAGAGAGAGAAACTTTTACCAAAACTACTAAGATTTTAAACCCTAGCAATACGTAAAGAACCTGGACGTGATTTTTCACTCTGAGACTCTCTTTGTTCCACACATAAAAAAATATTACAAAGATAGGTTTTTACCGTCACCAAAATATAGCCAGTTCTCCTGTTTCTCTCTCAGGCTTGCACAGAGGTCAGTGTGTAAATTACTGGGATTATTATATTAATTCTCCCACATCTGCAAGATTAATGTATGAAAACATTTTTTCCCCCACCTTATTTGACAATTTGAAACTCATTATTTCAGTTACAACCCTCATGGAGCAAAAAGGACTTGGAAGCAAATAAAAAACAAATATAAGATCATACAGAGCTCAAAAAAAGGTCTGGATTTGGAATTATACTCAAAATAAAAGTGGAAAATCACATTCCAGGCTGATCCAACTTCAGGGGAAATTCCTCAAGACAAGTCAAAATGAGGCTCAGTAGTGTGTGTGGCCTCCACATGCCTATATGACCTTTCTACAATGTTCAATGGTTATGCTCCTGATGAGGTGGTGCATGCACTCCTGAGGGATCTCCTGGACATTTTATTATTCTTATGCCATAATCATCTTTATTTAATTATTTACTTTTATTTGTATTTATTTTATTTTAAGTCCTGTGCATTTTATTACTTTACATCTTTTAAACTGTCACACTTCTAGATATTTTATTATTTATTTATTGTTATTTTAATTCCATCATCTTAATCTTTTAGTTTTTAGCTCCAGTGTGTCCTCATGGGAGCCCACCATGCAGGGAGTTGTGTCTGGTCTGCGCACAGGGATGTTGTCGTGGAGATCCCTCAAACCTTTGAGACTAGGGGAGCTCTGCAGTTGTTGTGGAGTCTGCCCAGGCGCGGGGGGTCTCTGTGGCAGCGCTCCCTGTGGTTGTGGACCGTGGTGCCTCTTTGCATGGACAGCCTCACCTGGCTTATCCTCAGTGCGATGCCACTCTTTTTACTGTGTGTGTGGGGGGTCGGGTCTATATGTGGGGGTGGGAGAGGTGGGCTTTTGTTTTTTATTGTATGTTTTATGTTGTTTGTTATTCTATTCTATGAAGCACTTTGGGTTGCATTTTTTATATGCATGAAAAGTGCTATATAAATAAATACAGTTTAAAGTTGTTATAAGAACAAGTTGGGACACAGTTCCAATTCCTTTGTTAGTAGAAGAAGGAATCAAATAAATTCAATTTATGGTGTGAATCAATCTAATCTGTTAACTGTACCATGTAAAGCTGAGAACACCTTTTATCTGTGAAAAACTAGCTTTACTTAATATCAGATCTCCAACAAATCACTGTTAGAAAATGGAAACCTACATTTTGGGAAATGATAAAGTCATTAACTGACAGAAATATAGTTAGCAAAAGCCACAAGTGTTACTGTTCTTAATGAAGAAGCACTCGCAAATTTTTGGTTTGTATATTAGCTCCAGACACTGACACAGTGAGTCTAATTGGTTGCAGTCATCCGGTGACATTAGTACCTCGGGACCCTGCACAGAGTCAAGGGGGTTTGATGGCAAATCTTAACTGGGGATTTAGACATTTACATAGATAATGGCATTGATGGGAAATCCAAAGAACTTTGTATTAGACACATACGGTCTGGCCCAACATGTATAGCCTACTCACCTTCCGGGTCACATTCTGGACCTGGTTATTTCTAAAGGTGTTGACACTTGGTGGTTAATAATCTGTCCTTGTCTGGCTAATTCTCTGTTTTGATTTACTAATCACTCAGAATGTTCAAACTATCCTCTTGTCCGTGAAGAAAAGGTACATCAATGAAAGTGCATGAGTGCAAAGTTGAAAGACTCTTGAATGTAATGGAGGCTTTTGCACTGTGTTGCATGATTAACAAATATTGTTTTTGCACTCTGTTTACTATGGTTGATAAACTTACAAACCCTCCAAAACAGATAAGCACAGAGCTACTTTCCACCAAGATTTTTTTGTGAAAAATCAAAGCCATATGACTAAACATTGCCAGAAAGTCAAACACTTTTAGAGAAACACAAGAAACTTGTGCGACAAAAAATGGACCAGACTCAGTGAACACCCTCCTAGCAACAAATTTTCACACTGCTCTATGCTCCCTACAGATGATATCCAACTAGGCCAGTGAGCGGTGATAGCTATCATGTCTTCGGGGTCATCAGGTGGGAACCTCCTTTCACCGGTGTTTCGTCTAGTTAGGCCCACAACACCTCCAGAAGGCTAGACCGTGAACACTGGCGTCCCAGCGTCACCCCCCTAATGCCAGCCATCACCACTCCTCATACAAAGACAACTATCTCAAACAGCACTACTATCACCTACTCTGACCTCTCACCAAATGCACCAGTGAAAGCGGGGTGGGGATAAAGACACCAGCAGATTCAGCAACCAAACTCACCTGAACAGCCAAAGCCAACACTCCAACACTAGGCTAACCGCATGGTGTCGAAAGGCACCAACACACAGCACTATTTCAAACAACACCACTGTCAACTACTCTAACCTCTCACCGATTGCACCAGTGAAAGCGGGGTGGGGATACAGACCCTGGTTCGGGTAGGGGGAGAAATAGAAGAGGTGGAGATAAAAGTAGGGATGGGATACAGACCCTGGTTCAGGTAGGGGGCATGAAAGTATAGAGGGTGCAGGAGGTGGAGGCAGTACAAGCTACACTAGCAGATTCAGCGACTAACCTCATCTACACAATCCTATATTCAAGTAAAATCAACACATCAACACAAGTCGACTCACCTGGACTAACCGCATGGTGGCAAAGAGGCTCAAACAGCCCACACCCCCGACTTAAATACACTTCCCCTTCCTGGATTTCTTCCTCTGCTTCTCCCTAGAGTCTGTCTATCTTAAGAGCTCCCCCTGCTGGGCCCCCAGCTACTATTACCTCTTCTAACCCAAATCCACTGACTAGATCTCACTGCCTCATCTGACATTTCCTTCACTATTTTCCTCACCCTCTGGCTGCTTCCTCCTAACTCCCTCAACAAAGCAACAGCAGATCTTGCTGCAAACCCTCTACATCCTACTTCCACTGGACAAATCCTAACCTTCCATCCTCGCTGCTCAGCATCCTTACCTAAATCTGCATACCTGAGCTTTTTCCTTTCATAAGCTTCTTCAACTAAATCCTCCCAAGGTACAGTCAGCTCTATGAAATATACTTTCTTTCTACTCCTAGACCACAAAACTTTATCAGGCCTTAGCTTTGTGCAGGCTATTTCCTGGGGAACCACAAGCTTTCCTCCTAAATCTACCTGCATCTCCCAGTCACTAGCATCCTCTAAACTGCCTTGCTTCCTCATTATCCTATTAACTTTCCCTCCTTCCTGAACAAACTGTATTGCAACTCTTTTTGTCTTAGACCCTCCTAAAACTGCCTGCCTCCGTATATCTTCAATACCTGCAGCTAAGCTTTTTAAAACCTGGTTATGTCGCCACGTATATCGGCCTTGTGAGAGACTAACCGTACAACTGGACAAAATGTGCTTTAGAGTTGCAGTACCTGAACACAATGAACATAACGGGTCTCCATTTACCCAGAGCTTTAGGTTCTGGGGAGTTGGCAAGACATCATATGTTACCCCTATCAAAAATCTAATCCTACTTTCCTCCATACTCCACAGCTCTTTCCAACTAAGCTTCTTCTTCTCTACACCTTCCCAGTTCAACCACTGTCCCTGCTTAGCCTGAGCCACTGCCCTCGCACTCCTTAATATTTCCTCCTGTCTACGCACCTGCTCTACAACCAGCTTCCTCTTCTCTTTGGGACCTGCTCTACTCCACACCGGTTTGCCTGAGCCAAGCCAAGCCCATCTATTACAAACTTTCGATCACTTAATCTTCCTATACTTATTGAAATACTTCTAGACTTACTAGGCTTGATTCTCATACTAGCCCACTTTAAGTTTTTATTAAGTCTCTCCAGTATTCTTTTCATACATGGCTCCGACGTAGTTATCAACGTCATGTCGTCCATATATGCCCTAATTGGTGTAAGGCGCATCCCATCCTGCCACCTCTCTCCACCTACAACCCACCTAGAATCTCTAATAATTGCGTCCATTGCCATTGTGTATGCTAATGGAGAAATCGTACACCCTGCCATAATACCTATTTCTAACTTCTGCCAACCTGTTGTAAAGCCTGCCGTACTTAAACATAGCCTAATATCCTGGAAATAGCTTCTTACTAAATTGACAACTACTCCAGGCACTCTAAAATAATCAAACACCTCCCAAATAAGACTATGTGGCACTGACCCAAATGCATTTGCTAAGTCCAAGAATATCACATGCAAATCTCTTTTCTCACTCTTGGCTGCCTGAATTTGATGCCAAATCATGCTAGTGTGCTCTAAACACCCTGCGAAACCTGGTATTCCTGCCTTCTGTGCTGAAGTATCTATTAAGCTATTCCTTTCTAAATAACTAACTTGTCTCCGTGCAACTACACTAAAGAAAATCTTCCCCTCTACATTCAGGAGAGAGATCATACGAAACTGACTCAACTCTGAGGACTCCTTCTCCTTGGGAATAAGAACACCTCCTGCCCTACGCCATGCTCTGGGAATAGACTGTTTTTTCCAAACTATTCTTAACTGCCTCCACAAAAACTTTAGGATATCAGGTGCGCTTTTATAGACGGTAGGGGACGCCATTTGGCCCGGGGGCAGAAGAAGCCTTCGCACGCCTGACTACCTCCTCTACCTCCTTCCACCTAGGTGGTCTAACATCCATTTCTTGATCTATCTCCCCTAATGGTGGCATGTCAGGTGGAAGTCCTACGCTGCCCTCCCTTTTCCTGGCTAAACAATCCTTTAACAAACTTGAACGGGTCCCTGTAAAATGCTGTTCTTACATATTCTTTCCTTTTTCTCTTTTTCCTAAGATTTTCAGACCTTCTAAGCAAAGCTAGCCTATTTCTCAATCCCTCTTGCAACACATTAATTCCCTCTCTCTCTTCCTCTGTAGCTCTTTTCCACTGCTTTCTTAATTGTCTTCTTTCTTTAACTAATTTCTCAATTTCTCTTTGCCGTCTAGACTTAGCTACCTGTACTCTTTCAACCCTCTTTCTATCTTGCACCCCAAATCTTTCGACACCGTAAAAGTAGATTATATCTCCCATTTTTTCTAATCTATCACTTGCGTCTCCTCCTAGTCTACTCAGAATTATTGACAAGTCCCTATTGACTGTCTCCCATTCCTTGCTACTATTTGCCCGTGGCCATCTAACTCTAGCTTTCTGCTCCATTTCTCTCTCTATAACTGGCCTATTCACCTCAATGTCAGCTGCATCCCTTCTTATAATCTCCTCTTCCCCCCTGTGGCTGTGTTGTTGATATCCTCCGAACTGTGGTTTTCTACCTGTCGCTGGATTTCATCCGACTTACTCAATCGACTTCTTAAAAAGTTCTGATCGATGCGGCCACACTGCCCTTCCTTTCCCACACATCTCATTCTTCCCACACATCTCACTCTAAGGCCTCTGACTGATGTTATTTTCTGCCAACCACAAGGACAAACCTGGAGCATCTTTCCCTCTAATCTACCGTCTTTATTCCCTCCAGCCACACTCGCTATGCCCTTCAAACTATTCTGCCCAGAAGCTAATCTGTGTCTAAAAGCTAGAAATAACTTAAAGATGATGTCACCAATTAATTAATTAATTGATTTAAAAATTCTTACCCTTTTCTCATGCTCTAGTTTTCCCACCTCAAGTTTAATTTCTCTGATCTTCAATTTTTATATCAAGCTGCAATTTTTTTTGTGTGCTCTCACAGTATAAGAAACCACCTGCAACAAACTAAGAACACCATACATTTCATAATAAGTACTTAGCATGGTTCACTTTAAAATAATGCCAATGTCACACTGACAATTGTTATGAAATAAAATTATTTACATTTTGTGACCCCCCCCCCCAAAAAAAAAAAAAATCTGCAGCAAGAGATTGTAAATGTATATGGCAGGTGAATTTACTGTTGTTGACACCATTTTCGTCAGATGGGGTAGCAGGCTCACTGTGAGGGTCTTCTCTTCACTATGCAAAAAATACATCTTACAGTAAATAGATAATGCGTTTGTGCAGTCCAGTGTTTTAACAACACTGCCACTGCCAACTCCACCAGGGTCTGGTATGATCCCCTCTACAGCCTCCATCAAGAGAGAGCCTCATTATTTGTAACAAAAAACAAGAGTGTAATCCATCCACCAATGCCACGTTTCACCACAGAATGTCCAAGACTGATGCTGATGACGGGAGGAGTCCCCCTCCCCCACCTTGCCGGATCTGACCATCTCTGCCTGTCCCTCACCCCCACCTACACCACCCTGCTGAGGAAGACAAAGCCACAGCAGAAGACAATTCAAACACGGCCTGAGGGACCCTTCTCTCAGCTACAAGACTGCTTCCAACCGACTGTATGGGATTTATTCTCTAGCCACAACCTGCAGGAGTACACTGACACCGTACTCAATTACACGAAGAACTGTGTCAACACAGTCGCTGAAGACAAAAGAGTCAGGGTTTTTCCAAACCAGAAACCCTGGATGAACAGTGAAGTCCAGTCCCTGTTAAAAAGCTGTAACACCACCTTTAAATCAGGGGACAGAGCCCTGTACTGCGCGGCTAGGTCTAACCTGAACCCAGCCCCACTTTACATCTATGGGGACTGTGTGGGTCAGCTCCATCAGATTCCTGGGAGTGCAGCTGTCCGACAACCTCTCGTGGACTGCCAACACCACAGCAGTGGCGAAGAAAGCCCAGCAGTGACTCCACTTCCTGAGGGTGCTCAGAAGGAACAATCGAGAGGAGAAGCTGCTGGTGATGTTCTACAGAGCCACCATCGGTTATTTTTCAGTTATTTATCTTGTACATATGTTTCTTATTTCTTATTTCTACCTCGTAAAAGCACTTTTTGGAGTTGCACTCAAATCTCGTTGTAATGTAATTTACAATGACGATAAAGGCAATTCTGATTCAGATTCTTATGTGAAGGCCACACACACTACTGAGCCTCATTTTGATTTGTCTTGAGGAATTTCCACTGAGGTTGGATCAGCCTGGAATGTGATTTTCCACTTTTATTTTGAATATGATTCCAAATCCAGACTTCCATGGATAATAAATTTGATAATTTTATTACTTTGATCATTTTTATGTAATTTTTTTCTCAATACATTCCACTATATATGACCTAGGATGTGTTATTTAAAGTTCCCTTTTTTTCTTTGAGCAGTGTATTGCCTTTTGTTTTCCATTTGCTTCCTGTCACGGGTTTGTTTTTGATGAGGGACCAATGATGGCTCAGACAACAAAACTTCAGCGTGGTGATTTCATTCACACATAGTTCCCAGACCGCAGTAACAAAATGGCAAAAAAAATTTACAATGCAGAACAGAGAAGAAAAAAAACAACAACAAAAAACACAGGTTTCGTATGGCTTACACTGGCAGCTAGTACCCCACATACTAGGCCAAGACAAAAAAAACCCAAAACTCCTAAATGGGCAGAACTCCCCCTTAAATACCCTTAGCCCCTCCCCTGGGCAAACCATAAAACATAAATTCAGAAATAAATGACAGACATCCACTCAAATGAAATTGGCACTAATCGCCCTCCATATGGCTGTTGCCAAATACCCCCACACCAGAATAATTCAGAAAATATCTGTCCATTCAAAATTAATGGAGTGGTCTGTGGTCACCTGACCCTCTGAAGCGTGCCACCCTCTTTAGGGCGTGATCAGAAAGTGCCTCGCTTGGGCAGTGCCATGAGGCAACCAGAGGCAGCAGCAGCGGCAAGTAAGTGTGTATGTGTAGGAGTGTGTATCATGTTGGCGCAAAGTGTGCACCCTCGAAAGCCTATAGCAGGGGAAAAGAGGACCGTGGGGCATAAGGGCGGGCCTGCAGGAGCCGGTTTAACCGGAGTGTGGCTCTGCCGGAGGAGTGGGAACACTGTGTGCTGTGAGTTCCCGATCCTGGTGTTCTCTAGCCAAGAGAGAGAGCAACACACGCCAGTAAGCATGAAGGAGTGTTCACCAGCACCCCGTCACACATCCAAGTCCTTTTTGCTAGACCAGGGTTGTAGCTGAAATAACGAGGTTCAAAGTGTCAAATAAGCGGGGGGAAAAAAAATCTGAAACTTACTGGGGAACGTACATTAATCTCGCAGATGTGGTGGAAAATTAATATAATAATCCCAGTAATTTATGCATTGACAGAGTCGCAGATTATTTTCCAGCATTCTTTGCGGCATCTTTCTGTTGCAGCGGTTACATTTTTGCTTGAATAATGGATTTGTAAACCTGATATATCCCCCATCATAAAATATGCTGCTCCTTGCGTCTTCTCCATGCTGATTTGTCGGACACAGCAAACCCCACCTCTTTATGTGAACACGCACTGATGTAGATGGGAAAATGTTTGTGTTAAATTAGCAAGTTGATAACCGGCTTTGTGATACCAATTATCAGTTGATGTCTGAGTAAGTGAAATCAGGTAACGAAAAGAGATCCTGGGTATGCAGCTTTGTGATACAGACCCTGGGACTCCCGATCCTCTTCTTAACAGGGCGTAGGGAAAAAAAAACACATATCACTTAGTCCAAGGGGCAAATGAGAGGCGAGGGTCAAGTACAGGCGAAGTTGGCAACAATGAATAAAGCCAGAGAAGAGAGCGCAAAGGTCTTGCATGGTGCAAAGAACAATCTGGCGCAGAACAGTGGGAGAGTGAAGTTTGTATAGTGATCAGAATAGAATAGAATCTCTGTCTATACCTATATGTATGTCTAGGTCTATAGAAACTGTGTATAGCCCTCATACCACTGGTCGGGAGGGGGGAGTGGCTGCGATAATTCAGTAAAGCTTATTAATCAACCCTGGACCAAACTCTGGCTATAGGTCTTTTGAAAGCCTCACTCTCAGTCTTTCCCACTAAAACTGGAAAGTTCTGTTAGTTACAGTATACAGTATACCTGGTCCATACTCAGAATTCCTATCTGAGTTTTCTGAGTTTATATCAGAGTACACAGTACAGATAAATCATTATACTGGGAGATTTCAATATTCATGTAGATGTAGAAAGTGAAGTTCTGGGTTTCTTTCCTTACTACATTCAATTGGCTTTTCCCAGCAACCCACTCACTGCTACAATCATATCCTTGATCTTGTTCAAACATATGGCATTGAAAATGACAAGTTAACAATTTTCCTCAAAACTCTCTCTTGACTGACCATTACCTTATTACATTTGAGGTTACATTAATTGACTTCACAGCATTGAGGAATACATTTGGCTATAGAAGATGTTGAGCTGAAGATGCTGTGGCCAAATTTAAACAGAACATTTAGTTATCATTTGCAGCAGTGCCATATCTAAAGTCAATGGATTTCTCCCATACACAGGTAGATGACCTTGTGATTAGCACTATGGCCACACTGTGTTCAAATCTTGATGCTCCCCCTTTCATAAAGAAAGTGATAAAACAGAGGAGGCTGGCTCCATGGTATAATTCTCAAATGTCTTAAAGCAGACGTCAGGGAAATTAGACAGATGTGTGGCGTTCCAGTAACTTGGAAAATTCTCACCGAGCTTGGAAAGAAAGCTTAAAAACGTCTGAAAAAGCTCTCTGCAGTGCAAGAAGTTCATATTACTCAGCACTAATAGAAAAAAACAAGAACAACCCCAGGTTTCTCTTCAGCACTGTAGCCAGGCTGACAGAGAATAATAGCTCAGTTGAACCAGTGATCCCCTTAGCTCTCAGTACTAATGATTTTATGGGTTTTTTTTTTTTTTTTTTCAGATAAATTCATAACAGTCAGAATTAATCAGCTCTTACCTGCATTAGAAAGTAATCATCTACTGAATATAGCAACTCCTGAATCAACTGCAACGCTTATTTTGGAATCATTCTCGTCTCTGAATCTCTCAGAGGTAGCTTCTATCATGTCATCATCTAAATCATCAACCTGTCTATTAGATCCAGTACCAACTAGCCTCTTTAAAGAGATTTTCAACTGAATTCAGCCATTCATAGATCTAGATCTGATTAATTTGACCTTATCTTTCTCTCAAGACCGCAGTTGTCAAAGTCCAACTTAAAAAGCCAAATCTTGATCCAGATGTTTTGGCTAATTACAGACCCATATCAAACCTTCCATTCATTTCTAAAATAATTGAGAAAGCAGTTGCACACAAATTACATGACCATCTACATAGGAATGGCTTGCTCGAAGAGTTTCAGTCAGGATTTAGAGCTCATCACAGCACGGAAATGATGCTGGTTAAAGTCTCCAATTATATTCTAATGGCTTCAGACAATGGATCAGCCTCCATACTTCTCCTCTTTGACCTCAGTGATGATTTTTTGACACTGTTGACCATAATATTTTATTATAGAGACTGGAACATGAAATTGGCATTCAAAGAACTGCACTGAGGTGGTTCAAATCCTATTCATCGGATAGACAACAGTTTGTTCATGTTAACAATAAAGCTATGGAGTTCCACAGGGCGCAGTACATGTCCACTTAGGCAGTGATGGAGGAGTTCATTGATCATGATGATGAACTGTTAAAATATCACAGAAAAGAAAGAGTTCAGACTCTTCAATGAAAAGTACAAATGTCAAAAAGTTAATTAAAGAGACAAAAACTTTTGCAGAGTCCCAGAGTGACCTGTGTTTGATTCAGGAGGAGCACCGCATCTTTTCTCATGAAATTAAATCATTTTTGGAAAAAAGAAAAGGTGCCAGAATCCCAATGATTGAGGAGTCCTTCCCTGATCTGGACCTCTTCGTTTGGTCAGCCAGGCCCCTGACCTGTAAGTCAGGAAGTTTTGAAGAGGTGCTGACAGATCAGGAGAGCTACAGGCTGAGCACTTGTTGTGAACTTGTGAGAGCTAAAGCGCAAATCCTTAGTAATGATGATGACTGTTAAGCAGTTTTTATGCCCATCCCTTCTTTTTTATTTGAGTTTTTACTGCAGTTTCCTTTTTAATTTCTCCAGTCATGGGTGATTTTAAACTCGGCAGCCTAAACCTGAACAAAAAAGAGCTGTTGTTTTTAAAATGATAAGAGATTAAGAGGCTGAGCGTTTTGTTAGTACAGGAGACGCAGCAGTGCGGACAATGAGAGCAACTGGAGGAGGGCTTTTAATGGGGGTGTCATTTAAAGTCACAAATGCAGCTGCATTGGGGGAGTGGACATTTTATTCAGGAGAAGTTTTTTACCTTTATCCAGTTAGGTAGAGGATATCATACCAGGGGTTTTACTGAAGGTCAGAGCTTTTTATGAACCCATTAAATTAGTATTCATAAATCTATGCACCGAACAGTGGGTTGGACATGATGGGCTTTTTAAATGTTTTATGTGATGTTCTTTGAGCCAGCGGGAGTGAGGAGTATTTATTTTCATGGGGGGATTTTACCTGTACAGAAAACCCAGAGCCTCACCCCGGATCATAACACAGGCTCAGACAGCTGGTACAGGCTCATGAGCTCCAGGATGTATGGACAGTCCTCTATGGAAATGACATGCAGTACTCCTGGACCCACTACAGAGAAAGGTTTTTATCCCTGGTCAGACTAGACCAAATATACTCTTTTAAAATCATTTTAGTGTTTATAAAGACTGTCACATTCAGCCAGTAAGTTTTTCTGACCACTGCCTTGTCTCATGTTCTGTTTTTATTAGAAACATTCGCACATGCAGCACCTACTGGCATTTTAACAGTGCTCTGCAAAGTGACAGTTCTTTTCAAAATGCTTTTAACTTCTTTTGGGGTCTTGACAGAGAGAGCAAACCTGAGTTGCAAAGTTGGCCATAGCAATGGTGTGAACGGGGTGAAATGACGCCTGAAAACCTCTGACCTGTTGACTTCAGGTCTGTCCCGTCCAATATGACGTTGTCAAGGTGTAAAATATGAACACGGAACATGGTATTTTATTTTGAAAATACACCAGATGTTTTAATTTGTGTCTGTGCACGATTTTCCGTCTCATGCAACCTGCTCTGTGCTTAATTTATGCACCATGCTCCGGCATCTGGCAAAATTAGAACTCTGCGTATCTCTTGGCGAGGGCTGCCAG
This sequence comes from Echeneis naucrates, assembly GCF_900963305.1. Taxonomy (NCBI): domain Eukaryota; kingdom Metazoa; phylum Chordata; class Actinopteri; order Carangiformes; family Echeneidae; genus Echeneis; species Echeneis naucrates. The sequence goes on along the minus strand of NC_042530.1, from coordinate 18,956,475 downwards.
ATGCTGGAGCTATTCCGCATCCAGTGGAATTTGGGGGTTACTGTGTGCCCGGCAAGATCATAAGTGTCAATGTCAGTTTAATTCAGCATGTTTTGGAGTTCTTCAGCTCATTGGATGTGGATACTGGTCTTGTTTCCATAGACCAGGAGAAGGCTTTTGACCAGATTGAACACTAGTACCTGTGGCAGACGCTTTGTGCTTTTGGGTTCAGCCCAGGTTCCATAGCCGGGATCCAGGTGCTGTACCGTGATGTTGCAAGCACACTGAAAATCAATGGTGGTCTGGCAGGGATGTCCCCTGTCAGGGATGCTATACTCCCTGGTCATCGAGCCCCTGCTACACATGCTGAGGGAAAGGCTGACAGGGGTGGTCTTCCCCTGTCTGTGAAAGCACAGACACAGGAACATCAGATAAGAAGGTCAAAAGCATAAAGTTTATTGAACAAGGCTCCCCCAGAATCAGACTACTTGGGTAAGAGTAACATAGAAAAATAGTCTCTAAATGTTATTCTATTTTTTTTTTTTTTTTTTTGCTTTATTGGAATAGTCAAATTCAGTAGAAAAGGGCAGGAAAGTTGGGAGAAAGGATGTAATGATGTTACATGCTTCCTGTTTCTGACACGGTGCAGACGTGTCTCTGCCTGCTCCTTGCTGCTTGCTACTTTTTTCCCTTCTAAACTAAACTACTTCTACAAGTCTTGGATATGATTTCATTCTTTTTCAAGTAAACCAAGACTTTTTGAATGATTTTCTGCCTTTTACACATAAAATCCTCAGCACATAAGATCCTAATCATCTCATCAGTCTGGACAGCATCACTTTGGCTTCCAGCGTCACTGTAAGAAACCTTGGAGTAATTTTGTCCCTCACATAAAACAAGTTAGTCGGGCAGCTTTCTTCCACCTAAGAAACATTGGGAAAATCAGAAACATTCTCTCTCAGGATGATGCAGAAAAACTGCTCCATGCATTTGTAACTTCTAGGCTGGACTACTGTAACTCATTACTATCTGGATGTCCAAACAAATCTCTAAAAGGCCTTCAGTTGATTCAGAACGCTGCTGCACGAATATTAACAGGAACTAGGAAAAGAAATCATATCTCTCCTGTGTTAGCTGCTCTTCATTGGCTGCCAGTAAAATTTAGAGTAGAATTCAAAATCCTTCTTTTAACATATAAAGCTCTCAATGGCCAAGCACCATCATATCTTAGAGAACTCATGGTTCCTTACTCTCCTAGTAGGCCACTCCGCTCTCTAGATGGAGGTTTACTTGTGGTTCCTAGAGTCTTCAAGAGTAAATCTGGAGGCAGACCGTTCAGTTATCAGGCTCCTTTTCTATGGAACCAACTTCCAATTTTCAAGACCAGGCTTAAAACTTTCCTGTATGACAGAGCTTATAGTTAGTCCTCTACTCTTTAGCTATGCTGCTGTAGGCCTAGGCTACTGGGGGAAGGACTGAGCTTCTCTCTCTCGCTCTCTCTCTCTCTGTCTGTCTGTCTCTCCCTGTCACCCTCTCTCCCCCTCTCCCTCTTTCTCTCTCCCTCCCTCTCGCTCGCTCTCCCTTCCTCCCCCCTTGCATGCACTGATAAGAACCATCCTTCTTAAAAAAACAGTTTCACCCAGTTCTATGCATTTACACTGCATTTACTAGCCAAAAAACCAAAAAGTAAATCATGTCTCCTGGAAGAGGGACGACGTATCACAGGCAGGGCACAGCGAGCTGAAGTCTATGAAACCGCCTGGCCTTCACTTCCTTTGAGACAGAGGAGACCTTCTACCCTGTACATGGGAGGAAACAGGAACTGGACAATCGTGAATGGGAAGGTTAACAACAAACCTGCTACACCTCATAAAAATAATCTTGGTGTTTCCTGTCTCTGCCTCTCAAGTTGAGCAGCAGTTCTCAGAAATGAAGAGAATGCAGGGAGATTGGCGCTTAAGTCTGTACACATCCACAATTGAAGACCTACTCCTCATCAAATCACAGGGTTGTGCTCCTCTAGACTTTCAAAGCGAAGAAGCTGTGGCAAGATGGTGGCCAGCTGGCATCAACAAAAGGAGGCCAAATATTTGTCCATATGGTCAAAGGAACCCCAAAAGTGCAAATCTCCCTGACTCCCCATCTTCTAGTGACTCTGATTAAGGACCCACCTTCACATAGGCGCACCATAGTCTTAATTTATGCCACCACAGTCTAACAGTGAGCCATACATGTCTGTTAAATGTTTTGCAGAGTGCACATTGCACAAAGCATCTCACCCTGCACCAGGGTTGTCACTCTTCCCTAATAACCTAGATGAATTTCTAATAATCACTTCAGCTTTCTTTGTTTCAGAGCTGACATATGGACATTAGTCTTTTTCTTAGGATTGGAATATTTTTAAGAATTTCTTTCCCATGATTTGTGGGTGAGTGTCATCATCCCCATTCATATGTATACAACCAGTAGTTAAATTACTAAAGCACTAAATAGTTCAGAGAACAAAATTGTTATATTTTATAGATATAACTAGGGCTGAACGATCGTGTTCATGCATGTTCATATCTCAATATGTACCGAAGTACTGAACCCTGTGGGACTCCATAAATGGCTATAGTGCTTGAGGAGGAGCTATTGTTAACATAAACAAACTGATGTCTGATCTGATAAATGGGAGTTGAAACACCTTAGTGCAATTCCTTGAAAGCTAATTTCATGTTCCAGTCTCCGTAATAAAATGTTATGGCCAATGGTGTCAAATGCAGCACTGAGATCTAAGAGAATAAGTATGGAGGCTGATCCATTGTCTGAAGCCATTAAAATATCATTGGAGACTTTAACCAGCGCTGTTTCTGTGCTGTGATGAGCTCTAAATCCTGATTGAAACTCTTTGAGCAAGCCATTCCCATGCAGATGGTCATGTAATTGGTTTGCAACTGCTTTCTCCATTATTTTACAAATGAATGGAAGTTTTGATATGGGTCTGTAATTAGCCAAAACATCTGGATCAAAATTAGACTCTTAAGACCGCAGTCATCAAACCCAGGCTTAAAAAGTCTGAGGTACATAACCCAAAGATATGGGAAGGTATTCAGCAGACCACATTTAATTGCATTGTAATTTGAAACCAAATTTGTGGCTGTTTTGAATTCAATTAAGTTTCTGTTTTTCGTTCCTCTTCCATTTAATTTAGGTTACTTTTCCAAATTTAGGTGGTCAGGGGACAGACACAGTTTCTATAGACCTAAACATAGACAGAGACTCTTTTCTATTCTTGGGAGGTAACCGCTCTGACTGAGGCACAGAGGAGTGTGTTAAACTGCGGCTCTGCCTCCTGCTCTCGACTCAGGATTGTCAGGGTTTGGCTTTCTAATAAACTCAGCCGTATTCCTAGATATGAGAGAGGCCCCACCCAAGCTGGGATGGACACCCTCTCTCCTAATCAGATCAGGTCTCCCCCAGAAGGTCTTCCAGTTGTCTATGTAGTCCACATTGTTTTTGGGACACCACCTCAACAGCCAGTGATTGAATGATGACATGCAGATTGAATGACGACATACATGTCATCACTAGTCTGATTGGGGAGGGGGCGTTGTTACTGCCGACGTGAATAACAATTTTACCAAATTTAAGTTTATCCTTAGCCAGCAGTTTCAGGTAAGACTGGATGTCACCTGTTCTGGCCCCCGGGAAACACTTAACTATGGCCACCAGTGTTGCTAACTTCACATTCCTCAGCATAGAGTCACCAATCACTAGAGTCGGCTTTTCAGTGGGTGTGTCGCTGAGTGGGGAAAACCTGTAGGAACTGGTTTCTGAGGTTGGCGCTCCGGCTCCGGCCCCGGTCTTAGTGGTTGGTGCTCTAGCTCCGGCCCCGTGTACAGTTTCCTGGAGGAACTGTACGCGGCCTTGATGAGTCTACTGAGTGGCAGAGCTCCAGGCATTGACAGTCTTCCTGTAGACTTCTACAAGACCTGTGTGGAATTTCCTGTTTGTGGTGTCCCTTTTAAATTGTCTGCTACACGGATGATCTAATTGTCCTTGTCAGACCGACATCGATGTTTTGGTCAATAATGTAAAATGTTTTGGTTTTATCTCCTCAGCCAGAGTAAACTGGGGAAAGAGTGAGGCTGTCATGGTGGGGGACTGGCTGAGGGATCAGCGCAGGCTACCTGGAAGATTAGTGTGGAAAAATGGGGGGCTGAAATACCTGGGAGTGTTTTTAGGGAATTAAAAGAGGAACTGGGACATTGTTTTAGAAAAGGTCTGTGTCTTTTAGAGGTCGTGTCCTTATTGTAAACAACCTGGTGTCTTCTGCTCTGTGGTTCCAGCTGTCCTGTATTGATCCTCCAGCTTGTCTCCTGTCACAGGTTCAGCAGGTTATAGTTGATTTTTTCTGGGACAAGTTGACCTGTGTTACTCAGGGTGTTTTGTTTTTATGCAAAGAGAAGGAGGGACAGGGCTTGGTCCATCTGGCCAGCAGGGGCACCACTTTCTGTCTGCATGGTATCCAGAGACTGCTCACTGGGACAGACCTGGTGTGGAGGCCCTTTGCCTGCTTAATCCTGCAGCGGTGTGGCGGTCTGGGACTGGACCTACCTCTGTTCCTCATGGGAGGACTTTCACTGCCGTCTTTCTACAAAAGTGTGTTTTCTGTGTGGACTCTCCTGAGGAAACAGAGACTGAGAAAGACCACTTCTCTGTCATGGCTCCTCAGGGAACCAGTGCTGTTTGGATGCCTGATGGACTGTCCTGACTTGAGGGGCCCCACTCCATCCAGGAGGCTTCACGCTGCAGGAGTTTCCACGCTGGGGTAGGTGGTGGAGCTGGCTGGATCTCAGCTGGAGGATCCTGGCGGACTGACTGCTTGGCTGGGACAGAGGTCTGCACAGGTCGATGGTCAGCTGTTCAGGCACTGAAAGTCAAAGCTGACTGGACATCAGTGCACGCTGCTAGCCGACTTCTGTGATGGTGCACTGCTGCCGAACTGCTCTGGCCCTAAAACTGCTTGCGGATCTTAAAGACTGATCTAGACCTCTGCTTGGAGATGTTGACTCTGGAAGTGTCTCCATATAGGGTGTCTCAGGAAAGTCCTTCTACCAGGTTATGGTAAAGACTCTGAACCGGAGGACACTAATTGGGCGCAGCAACACCCCCTGGAGGTCTTACCTGGCCTGGAGGTCTTTGTACAAATCTCCTCTGACAAAAAGAGTTGGGGACCTGCAGTGGAGGATCCTCCTTAGGATTTTAACCGTAAACTCTTTTATATCTGTAATAAACAGGTTGGTTCAGGAGAACTGTCCTTTCTGCAGCCACAGAGAGACTGTCTTCCACTGTTGTTATGAATGTGCACAACTCAGACCTCTGTTTGTACTGCTGGGCCAGTAAATGTAGAAAAGTTTTTTCAGGACAGGTCTTTATCTTTGGTTTTAAATACACGCGCCAACAGAAAGACAAATGTCAGCTTTTAAACTTTCTATTAGGACAGGCTAAAATGGGGGTGTATGTGAGTCAGAGGATAAAAGTAGATGAGGGGCTGAATGTTGATGTGCTTCCTGTTTTTAAGTGTATTGTGAAATCCAGGTTGGTGGTGGATTTGAACTTTTACAAAACAACAGATGATGAGAACAGGTTCCAGCAGGTGTGGTGTGTTGGAGAGGTCCTCTGCTCTATGACAGAGGGGAAGCTCATCTATGGAGACCTCCTCCATTAACAAGTCTAGCTACTTTTTCATCTAGTCATGCGTTTGCATGTATATGTGTCATGATGGATAAGCTGTAAAGTATGGAGGACCAAAAGGGACAATGAAATATATAAATAAATCTTTAAATAATTACTTAAATGTGTAATTAATTAAAATACCAGTTCATGTCATGTAAAAATATATATAATTATTTTACAATGGATTTAATTATTTCATAGTCCTGTGTTGCGGCACTTCATTAATTAATTTTATCTGTCAAACTCACCCAGTGTCAATGGGCGGGGCTAACGCGAATCAAGTTTAATCGATTGGTTTGTTCATAAGGGTTTACCATTTGACATACCAACTGCAGTTCTGGAGTACAGACTTCTTTCTTCAAGCAGAACTCAGTTAAATACTTGTCCCAGTACAGAAATACAGGAATACAGGAATAACAACTAATGTGTGGTCATAATTGGAAAGCAAGCCGGCCGGAGAGTGTGTAACAGAGCTGTATGTAGCATTATGGGATGTTTTCACAGCAGTGTGGGCTGTATTAATTCTGCATAAGAAGGAGAAGAGAGAGTGTGTGCGTGTGTGTGTAATTGAAGGGGCTGAATCCTAGCATTTAATGACAGCTGGTTTTCGATCCCAAAGGCAAGACAGCACAGGCTCTGAGAGTGTGTGTCATTCACATATCTATCGGCATGTGACTTGCGTGGGAGACTGAAGCAGCAGATGCATCTTTAGCTGTAGGACCAATTCTTTTCAGTTTAATCAAACAGCCCTAAATAAAGCTGTTCATAATAGCAGCCCTGCTACTATTACTTAAAATGCAGTATTCTGCAGCAACTTCCTCACTTCTATTTTTGATACAGAGAACTCACCAGCTTCCACTCATATATGCCACTTTCCTCTTCAATTGTTCTCTATGCTACCTTCTCTTTCCCTGTCTGTCTGACTCTGTTGTGGGCTCTTCAACCTTAAATATTTGTCTAATGACTGCCACGCTCTCTCTTTCCCTGTCTATATATGTCCCTCGCCCTTTTCTTTTAAATTATGCCCTTCATACTGCGCAGGGTCATCTGGTCTCCTAATTGTGTAGAACAAACACTAAACAGAGTCTGAATTCCCCTTTATCTGCCTCAAATCAACTTCAAATTCATCACTTTTAACCCTGTGGAGTATATGATCATGCTGGTGTGATCAGATCCCCTGACGTCTTCAAAGCACTGCCAAGAGAGTGCTACCTTCAACTTCACTCAAAACTACAGATTTTAAACTTTTCCATTTTTTTGTTGATGTTGATGGACCATGTAAACTGCAGACATCATGATTTTATTTTCATAGTAAGAAAATAATAATCTAATCAGAGCAGTGGAATGGGATGGGAGGGGAAGGCATTGCATTTCTTTCCATACAGTGCTTTTTAGATGTTGTAGATCTAGTTTAGATGTTTCTGTTGTTTTACAATGAACATATATGTTCATCAATTGTATGTACTTATCTAGCCAGACTTGTTTAAGCTGCTACATGTAGCATGGAATTAGTGTATGTGCAAAAGCATTGGTTAAGTCTAACAGGTAACAGACTCACATGAAACACATTTGGGTGCTTAATTAATCCTTTAAGAAGAACAATGAAATGAGACATTCTTGGGAAAAGGTTTGGCCAGCACTAAATAAAAGAGAGAGGAGACAAACCAAACCACCGTGGTCCCATACAAATCAAAAATGCCAAGAGCAATGGCAATATCCAAGGACATGAAGAAGAGGGTAATGGCAGCCCATCAGTCTGGGGAGGGCTATAACACCATCTCCAAAAGATTCCAGCTCCATCCATACACTTTTATGACAAATAATAAAAAGAATAATAATAACAATAAAATGTCTTGCATTTCAGCAAAACAAACAAAGGTATGGCTTCAGAGAAAGATGATTCATATTCTGGATTAGCCCAGTCAAAGTCTGGACCTCATTCTAATTGAAATGTTTGATGAGACCTGAAGAAGTTGGTACATACCAGATGTCGCTCCAACCTCTGTTAACTGGCTGAGTTCTGCAAGGAGGAGTGTGCAAAAATCCCCATAGACTGGTTAGTGGTTATAGAAGATGTTCGGTTGTAGAAATGGCTACAAAAGGAGGAACCACAAGCTACTTATATAAGAATTCCCATACTTTTGCACATGTAAAATTTTCAGTTTTTGTGAAATAAATCACCTTTGTGTTTGTATGAGATTAATTTAATGCTTTTTGCAAAAACAGTGACTATGTCTGGAGGGTTCACAAACTTTCAAGCAGCACTGAATATACATTTTTTGTCGTTTTACAAAACGGAAAAGAATGGTAAAATCTGCTCATAATAAATAATTTGTATATTTTTTCAGATTATCAGATTTTACGATATATGTGTACAAACCAGGGTGTGTATCCCCACCCCGCTTTCACTGGTGCAGTTGGTGAAAGGTCACAGTAGTTGACAGTAGTGCTGCTTGAGATAGTTGTCTTTGTGCGAGGAGCGGTGATGGTTGGCATAAGGGGGTGACTCAGGGATGCCATTGATCACTGTCTAGCCTCCTGGAGGTGTTGTGGGCCTAACTAGACAAAACACTGGTGAAAGGAGGTTCCTACCTGCTGACCCCAAAGACATGTTAGCTATCACTGCTCACTGGCCTAGTTAGATATTATCTGTAAGGCACATAGGGCAGGGCAAAAGTTTGTTGCTAAGGAGTTAATCACTGAGTCAGGTCCATTTGTTGTCGCACAAGTTTCTTGTGTTTACTCTAAATTCGGGCAAAATGGGTTAAAGGCAAAAAATTATTATCAGACCATATATATGAAGTTGTGCTAAAAAAAAAAAAAAAAAAAAAGATATCAAGCATGGGTGTGTTAAACATTTTAAAGGCAAAATCAAAAGTATTCAAAAACAATCGGGGTCTCCTTTTAATGGTTGCAATTTATCTTTAACTGTCCAATATCATCAATTTTAACCATTTTTGTCCCCCTTGAACCATTTAATTTCATCCTTAATTCATCTTTAACTGTCTCAGTTCACCTTTGCCTTAGTTCGCCTGTCACCTGAAGTCACTTAAGTCAGCTTTTACTGTTCTAAGTCATCTTTAAATTTTTAGGTAACATTTATTCACCTTTAAATGTTTAAATTTATCTTTAACTAACTAAATTTATCTTTTAATGTCTCTTGTGCATTAACAGTGTTTTTGTTCATTCTGTGTTTTACAGAGCTGTCATCACCAGAGTGAAGCCATCCTGTTTAATGGGTAACCCGGAAGCTCAGTGGATCTACTGCCACTGATGCCCAGAGATATATATACACACACCCACACCTCAATCACATGCACACAAACTAATAAAAATAAAATAAATAAAATAAACCTACACAATTGGTCAAAATTCACTGCCCACGATACCCACACATAATCTAACAGGCCACATCACTAAGAGAAGAGGAAGGTGTGATTACAGAGCATTTCAGCACGTATAGGAAGGACAAAACTTTAGAGCAGACCAGAAATCTTCAATGAAGCCACAACAACCTTTTCTGAAGTGGCAATTTGCTTCCATTTATATCAGTCTGGCTGTCAGCACAGGCTATTGCATTCATACTGATCACATTAGACCTATTGTAACACGCGTATGCAGATGAAAGCAGACGTTTCAATACCCTGTGTAAAAAGACACAAACATTTTTTCCCTCACTGACCTCAATTCTCCTGTCTTAGGTCAGTTAGGAATACCAAAATTATTTCTATTTGTTAAACGCTGCAATAATGAGAGCAAGAATATTTTAGAGAGTGTTTTATTACTTTCTTTGAAGTCAGAAGTTTAAATACAAAGAAAATTCTGTCTTTAAACAATATGTGAAAGCCCAGATGATGATGGGATGGCTTTGGAAGCTTGTGATAGGTTAACTGACAACATCTGAGTTAATTGCCAGATTATAGTTTGCTAATGCACACGGGGACCATCAGCATCATGGTGTGGGGCTGTTCTGCTGCAGGAGGAACTGGTGCACTTCATAAAATAAAAGGCATCGTGAAGAAAAAACATCATTTGGAAATATTGAAGCAACATCTTACAAGCTTGGGCACAAATGGGTCTTGGGACAATGGGACAATGGGCCCTGATCTCAATCCAATAGAAAATTTGTGGGCAGATTTAATGCTACCAAATACTAGGGACATGTATGTAAACTTCTGTTTTTGAAGAATGCAATAAAAAAAATAAAAAAATAAAAAATTTCATCATTTATCAAGATAAAAGGGAGAGTCTGTGGAAGGAGAGCTCTAAAACTAAAATGTGATTCACTGTTGTCTAATAGCAACAACCCGTGGGGGAAGCAGATAAACGCCACCTTACTTGGTAGACGACTCAACTGGCCACGCAAAGAGCAGGAGATGGCCAACGAGAGCAGCCGTGTCGAGGTCCTTCATTGTGGCCTCCTAAGCTAGACTGGTCCTCGGCTGAAGTGGCTGTCGGTCTGGCTCATCCCTCTTCAGCGGCAGTGTTGTCTTTCGTGCGACTGGCTTGGTTATGAAGTTAATATCCAAATTATCCTGGACTGGAGACTGGAGCCGTGGGAAGCACAAGCGGCCCTGGTTACCACGGCAACTCAAGACACTGGGGGCTGAGTGCCGTGCAGCCAAACTTGTTCCGGTCTCCAGCAGCCTGGCTTCAAGTTGGAACTTAGCCCCTATAGCTTAGCGGCTAAATTCTGACTTCTGAGTTTATTTTTCTGTTGTGGTTGCTATTGCTTCATCAGGTCTCCTGGGGAAGCTCTCCTCTTCAGAACTTCCCCAGAACTCCACCAAGACTCCATGAAATTTACTTTTGACTACTTATTTTTGGGGGCCGATCTATGGGTGTGGTCTGGTTGTCAGCGCGAATTCAGTCCAATCGAATTTCTCCCTTTAGCTTTAGGGCATAGCAAGGGCAGTGTTTGGACTTTAAGTATACCTTTCATTCACCCAAGCGTGGAGTTATATATAAAACAAAAAGAAATGCATTGTTAAGTACAGTTTTCTCTGCTTGTTGTGGTTGCTTCGGTGGACATGGTTTTATCTGATTCACTGTAAAACACAATTAAATGGTTATTAGGTAATCACGACATCACAGAGCACACAAACAAATGAACTCAGAAAAGAACATTTTCATGCATGTCTTGACTGGCTGTGGAAAATCTGAAACGTATGGCAATGGACTGTGTATGAAGTTTCTTTTTCTTTTTACAGAACAGTTACAGGCAACCACCAAGCACATAGATTACGGTGCTCAGGCAATATGTCTTCGGTTCCGGTGGTTTGTCATTCAGGTGGAGTTGTTGTTACATAATTGGTATAGTTCATTGTCTGGTGTAAATTCGATCTCAGCCAAACTATCTCGTAGAAAAATGGTTCGAACAGCTGTGAAGTCCTCTTCTTACGGGGGAATCAGTTTGGCATGATTGCAGTCTCTTATTTGAATATTCAATTTCTTACTATATCAATATTTGTGTCCTTGTTGGCCTGTATGCTTTCCAGAGCAACAATTTGCATCTGTTGCCTGATAATGTCATCAGGCTGACCGAAGTGGAGGGTCGGAGAAAGGGTACCTCTCGGCGGGTCTAGGCAGGTTTATGTTGATTTATGGCATGGATTGCAATTTCTTGTTTGATAAAGGTCCAGGATGGCAGCAGATATCTGGGAAATCTCTGTCGAGATCAGAATCTCCAGTGTCCCCCCGCCCCCACTTTCCGGACCTCACAACACCTTGAAAGAACTGACTTTTAGATTCCTCCAGATACGTAACCATTTTGAACACATTAGAAAAGGAAACAGACCTTAACAACCTGATATCAATCATTTTTATTGACAATTACCAAAATAAACTGAATAATGGGCCATCCCCAGAATTTATAAAGGCCAATTGTCTAAAAAGCCTCACAGTACAGGTTATGTTAAGGAAAAGCGGGAAGAGGATTGGTTTGACAATTCTCATGTATGGCAGGAGTTCAGATGGTAGTGTGTGGCCCATTTCTTCACTACACCAAAACAAAAAGGCACATTTTACTGGAGGGGAAGCCACGTGCTGGAGAGAGTGCGGGGACCAGGAAGCCAATCACTGGCATATCTTTTGGGAGTGTCCAGTGGTTAAATCCTTCTGGACAGAGCTTCACAAAGTACTACGAGGCATATTTAACACTGCAATGCAATTTTCCATATGATTTTTAGGAAATTTAGATTTACAGATCAGGCAGGATGATGACTATTTATTTAGTATTTTGATAGTATTTTAAAAAGCACTTACAAGGCACTGGTTGTCCCCTGACCCACCCACAATACAGGAGTGGATAGGTATAGTAAATGACATTTACCTCATGGAAAAGGTTACATTCTCCTTTCGTCTCTAGAAAAACACATTTATCAAACTGAGGGCTTAATGGACCAGATATGATAGTCAGGATTACTGAATGGATGACCCCGTAATGCTGTTTTTTATACTTAACTATTAAATGTCAGAGAGTAATATGTACACCTTCTCGTCAAATTTTGACAGGTCCTTTGATCTTAGTTAACCCCGCCCCTTGAACGATCTGATTGGTTCTTTTTCCCCGCCCAGGCGAAGAGGTAACAACCAATGAGATCATTCGAGGGCGGGGTCGAGTAAAATGGCGGCAAATTCATTTTGAGGTTGTTGGTGAAAGAGGGAGGACGTGTTTTGTTAGAGTGAAAGGACCATATTGAGTATGTATTTAAAAATGTATTTCTTTACAAAGAGGGAGTACAAAACAATCACCATGTGTTTTATTGGTGTGAAGGGGTTACTTAGTAGGGTGTAATTTTCGTCCGTTGTAATGAAAGGAGAGGAGGAGGATACAGAGTGTTTCTTTTCAAAACAACCATCATGTGTTTTATCCGTGTGAAGGGGTTACTTACTAGGGTGTAATTTTTCGTCCGTTGTTCAAATTTCTGTTGTAATGAAAGGAGAGGAGGAGGATATTCCGAGTGTTTCTCTTTCTGTACTCAGGGTTGACTGGAGAGGAGGTAAGTTTTCACCCACCGATTTGTCCGTAGCCAGCCCCCTAGTGTGTCCACACCCCTGAGGTTAAAACCAATCAGATCATTCGAGGGCGGGGACGAGTAGAACGGCGCTCGATTCATTTCGAGGGTGATGGGCAAAGAGGGAGGATGTGTTTTACTAGAGTGAAAGGAGTACATTGAGTATGTATTTAAAATATATTCACAGAGTGTTTCTGTCTCTCTCTCTCTCTCTCTCTCTACAAAGAGGCAGTACAAAACAATGGTGTTAAATCAAAGTTCTGAAGAAGCTGTCTTCACAAGATAGACAGAGTGTGTTGAATAAGAGTCATTTTTAGATTAATCTGAAAGTTGTTATTCTCTTGATGCAAATCTTATAAAGAACAAGTCCATCTTCTCATTCCAGGAAAGGACAGCACCCTGATTCTAAGGTGTTCACAGCTGATAAATCACAGGGGCGGTGAGTCTAGGGACAAGAAAGTTTTGCTTATCTATCAGCTTGAGTCAGGGGGGACTGCAATTTATTACATATCGTAAAAAACAGTGCGAATGAAAGGTTAAGGGACTCTGTCTTCACATTACAAGATAGACAGAGTATGTTAAATTAATCTGAAATTTGTGTTAGGTAAAACTTTCAAAAACATAAAAGTAAGAATAAAAGGTCTTGACATGACAAGATAGACAGAGTGTTTCTCTCCAAAGAGGCAGTACAAAACAATAGTGTTAAATCATCTGAAAATTTAAGAATCAAAGTTCTGAAGAATCTGTCTTCACAAGATAGACAGAGTGTTTGTGAAATAAGAGTTGTTTTTAGCTTAATCTGAAAGTTGTTATTCTCTTGATGTAAACCTATAAAGAACAAGTCAGTCTTCTCATTCCAAAAAAGGACAAGACCCCGAGTCTGATGCGTTTATTACACTTGGTAAAAAAAAAAAAAAAGTTTTGCTTATCTATCAGCTCGAGTCTGGAGGGACTGTAATTTGTTTGTTACATATCATAAAACAGCGTGAATGAAAGGGTAAGGGGGATCTGCGTTTACCATAAAAAAAATACTCGCTTGACCATCAATCGCGGATGATTTACAACTACGTGACAGGAAGGGGATTAAAATACCCAAGATGCATCAGGATGGCCACAACGACCACGGCCTGTTTATTGACAGAGCGACTGATTGACAAGTTGTGATCAGCTGACCGCTCGGAGCTAACAAAGAAAAGAAATGAACAACGGTAAGTGATTTAAGACAACGCAGTTAATTGATTATTTCTGAAAAGTTTTTTGTTGTGATGTGTATATTTTCTTAAAAGACTTGTTTTTACAGACGGCGTTTTAGAGAGTGAGTTGGAGTGTCTGGCTTTTGGCGATTTTCCTGAGGGTAAGTCTGGCGTCTTTATCGAGATTATATTCACATTATTATTTTTATTTTTTACGATATTTATTCCCGGTAGTTTGTGCATTAGATCTGGACGAAATCGAGAGAGCTTTCAGAGAAAGTTCTCCCGCGCCAGCAACCGTGACCGGGCCCGTACCAGAGACAGCTCCAGAGGCCGGAGGCTCCCGGAAAGCCACGGCTGAAGAACCGCGACCATACGGGGATAAACAACTATTCCAGGCCCCGGAGGTCTCAAGAACGGAGGAAGCTCGAGGAAAATCTAGGAAAAGAGCCAAGGAGTCAAGGACCCGCTCTTCTTCTTCTTCTTCTTCTTCTTCATCTTCTTCCTCCGCCGCTAGCAGAAGAAAATGTAAGTTTATTTATTTATTTATTATATATATATATATATATATATATATATTTTTTTTTTTTTTTTTTTTTTTTTACATCAGCCTGTACTTCAAACTGTAGAGCAGCATGAACAGTGAAACAGAGCGATATATTATTATTTATTTATTTTTCAGACTATAGAAAGGAGAAGAGGAGGAGGAGGAGGAAGAGGAATTCGCGCTCCAGGAGCAGCAGCAGGTCCCTGTTCAGGAGAGCAAGATCAACCTCATTCAGGAGACCGAGGTCCTACGAGAGAAGGAGGTCCTCCCATAGGTCAACAAGAATTAGGACGCCGTCGCCAAACTGCAGGAGGATACCGTGCCGACACCTCGACAGATTTCTGGACAGACTGTATGAACTGGCGTATGAGGTTTGACATGGAACAAAAAGAGAATGCCGAGTGTAGGAGATTTTCAGACGACCCTTTCCTAGCCATAAACCTTGCTATAGAGGAGTTGAATCGCCCTGAAACTCTGAACAACGCTGTAAACGATCTTCGTTCCATAATAAACGAATTGAACCTTGAAAATGATTCTGCGACTGTGCCCCCCGTCTCTCCTCATTTCTCTCAGGTTGATTCACCTTCTCCACCGGTTGTTTCACACGCAGAGTGTTTGGATGCTATAGACAGAGCCGTACAGCTGTTAGAGGGAGGAAACGCAGGTGTACTTTCAGGGGCTGAGGAGAGGGAGGGGGAGGGGGAGGGGAGTAGAGAGGCAGAGCAAGAGGAGAGGGAGGGGGAGGGGAGTAGAGAGGCAGAGCAAGAGGAGAGGGAGGGGGAGAGGGGTAGAGAGGTAGAGCAAGAGGAGAGGGAGGGGGAGAGGGTTGTGATTAGAAACAGATTTAATAATATAGAAATTAGGCAATTTTTACATTTTCCGACTCCGACGGGCATACCCAATTATGGAGAATTTTACGGTTCTGTCATGGGAGCCGCTCATGATCTGTTTGAAAGAGCATTCTCGCAAGCGCAGCCTCGTGACATTGTACAGATGGAGCTGAGAGGGGACAGACTGAGCAAAACCGTGTCCTCAATAGTCAGAGCTGAGAACGCTGACGATGGTCTCTCCACTTTTCAGAATCTCCTGGACGAGCTGGTTCAGTCCAACATGTCTGTCATGACGGATGCCGGTCTTGAATTAGTGGTGCAGTTGATACGCAACCCTCGAGGCGGAGGCAAGAGAAGCGTAGATAAAATGTTGGATGAGGAGGTTTTGAAAAAGAGGAGAAGATTTTTTCTAAGTGGTGGAAAATCCCCGCAATAAAATGTGTTTTGCTATTAATTTGGCACACCTGCTGCATCCCCATCTCTGCGATAGAGAAGCTGAGAGAAAGGGCAGAGAGTTTCAGACGGCTGTAGGTTTTGATGATCAGACGGAGGTGACGTTTGATGATGTTTCAAAGTTTGAGAAGGCCTTGGATTGTAAAATTGTAGTGTCTTATAGAAACAAAGGCACACGAGCCCTCTCCAAATTCCTTACCCCTAACCCTAGAAAAGAAAAAACTGTGTTCATGTTTTTAAACCAGAATCACTATTACGGTATAAAAAATGTACAATCTTTTCTAGGAGCCCGTCACGTGTGCGAGCACTGTTACACAGGATACGACAGCGTTTGCAGCCACCGTTGTTCTGGGCGCTGCTCCGTCTGTTTGGACGGCTCGTGTTGTAAAGTCAGGTTCGAGCCCGTCCTTTGTGTAGATTGTAACAGAACGTGTCGGTCCGCTTACTGTCTGAGTAAACACAAGGAGCCTGTTGAGAGGGTAGGGGCTGGTTCGTACGTTAGTCAATGTGAGATGTACAAGCAGTGTGAAAAATGTCACAGACTGTGGTACGTCGCCATGAACGGCAAGAGTAAACCTCATGTGTGTCAAAAATTCAAATGCAGCATTTGTGGTGAGGTCATCGGTGAGGGGGAGGAGGAGGAGGAGGGGTCAGGGAGAGGGAAGCATCTGTGTTACATGCAGCCTTTACAGGCGGACACGGATCATAATCAAAAAATTGTCTTTTATGATTTTGAAACCTTCACGAACGAGCAGGGCGTGCACGTGCCGTATCTGGTGTGCACGAAAACCTTAGACGGGGTCAGATGGAACGCCCACGGCATGACGTGCGCTCTGGAGTTTGTCAGACATTTCAGAACGGCCTCTTATCAGAAAGCCGTCTTTATAGCGCATAATGCTAAAGGGTTTGACAGCTACTTGGTCCTCAACGCCATGATTGATCTCGGCATAAAACCCTCCTTGATCATGCAGGGTAGCAAAGTGATTTGTTTTTCAGAAACCGATTACGGGCATAAATACATAGATTCGCTGAGTTTTCTGGCTATGCCTCTCTCCGCCATGCCCAAAGCTTTAGGTTTTGCTGATAAAACCAAAGGCTATTTTCCTCATGCTTTCAGCTCTGAGCAGCGTTTGAAGTACGAAGGCCCTTATCCTCCGGCCGAAGATTACTGCACAGAGCGCATGACAGCCGCAGGGAAGAGGGACTTTGAGGCGTGGTACGACACGGTGAGGGGCGGGGTCTTTAACTTTGAAAAAGAGGCGCTGTTTTATTGTCAAAATGCCGTGGACATTCTCTCTGAGGCTTGTACCGTTTTCAGAAACGGTTTCATTCAGGAAACAGGTGTAGATCCGTTCAGCAGATCAACCATAGCCTCGGCTTGCATGAAAGTATTTCTCACAAATTTTCTCAAGCCCAGAACCTTAGCCATTCCTCCGCCCGATCATTACAAACGTCAGTTTAAATCTTATTCGCACGACAGCATACAGTGGTTAGAATGGGTTTCTAACACCCGCGGCATCTTTATACAGCACGCTCTGAACGCCAGGGAAAAACAGCTGGGAAAGTACTTTGTAGACGGTTACGCTGAAGCAGGAGGCGTTAAGTACATCTTTGTCATCCATGGATGTCGGCTATGTTTCCAAGTTCAAGAACGCTCTCCTCTCACAGGGACAACATTTGAGGAGCTCTATTCTAGTACAGTGAGGAGATTAGAGAGGTTGCGTTCGGAGCATGGCGTCACATCCATAGTCATGTGGGAACACAGGTGGGCGGAGATGAAAAACACACACCAGGGGATGAAAGAGTTTCTCAGACGTTATGACGCTCCTCAGCCTCTGTCACCTCGCGAGGCTTTGTACGGAGGCAGGACGTGTGCCATGAAGCTGAGGCACACGGCAGAGCCTGACGAGACCATCCATTACGTGGATGTGACCTCCCTGTATCCCTATGTAAATTGCAGTTTCCCTTATCCTCTGGGTCACCCTGAAATAATTCTTAAAGATTTTGAACACCCCAGCAGCTACTTTGGGCTAATCAAAGCCGTAGTGTATCCGCCCAGAGGTTTGCTATTCCCCGTTCTACCGTACAGAACTCTTTCCGGTAAGCTTGTGTTTACTCTGTGCCGCGCCTGCGCGGAGATGAATTTTCAGCAGGGTGACGAGGCCAGGGCCTTAAAGGGGGTGTGGGTTACGACAGAGTTTAACAAGGCTTTGGAGATGGGCTATCGTTTGGCCAAGATCACAGAAGTGTGGCATTTCGAGCGCAGGGACGACGCCGTCTTTCTAAAGTACATGCAGACGTTTTTGAAAGGTAAACAGGAGGCTTCGGGTTACCCGCCCGAGGTCGTAGATGAGGAGAGCAGGGAGAGATACGTCAGGGAGTATCAGACGCGTCAGGGTATTTTGCTGGACGCCTCCCAAATTAAACCAAATCCGGCAAAGAGACAAATTTCTAAATTGTGTCTCAACAGCTTCTGGGGAAAGTTTGCTCAGAGAAATAACCTCTGTCAGACGTCTCTCATCACAGAACCCGAAGAGTTTTTCTCGTTCATGTTTTCAGAAAAGCACAAAATCAAATACTTTAACTTTATCAACGACAGAGTGGCTCTGATCCAGTGGGTGCACGGAGATCGTTACATCGCCCCTCCCAACAAGGTAGACAAAGTGTTTGTAGCCGCTTTCACCACGGCCTACGGCAGATTAAAATTGTACGGTTACTTGGAACAGATGCAGGACAGAGTTCTTTATTTTGACACAGACAGCCTCATTTACACCACTAGAGAGGGCCAAAACACACTGCCTCTGGGTAACTACCTGGGAGAATTGACCGACGAATTAGACGGGGACAGCATACAAGAATTTGTCGCAGCCGGTCCTAAAAGCTACGCCTATCAAACTAGGAACAAGAAAAAAGCGGTGCTCAAAGTCAAAGGTATTACGCAGACGCATGACAGCTGTCAAAGAGTCAACTTTGACAGCGTCAAACGACTGGTGGAGAGCTATGTGCGACAGCGTGGTGGTGAGAGTGGGGAGGAGGGGGAGGGGTTCATTCAAACCCCCCAACAGAACATTGTAAGAGACAAAAGGGGATTTCTCTTAAAAAATTCTTCATTTCAGAAAAAGTTTCGCGTTGTGTTTGACAAGAGACGGTTGCTGCCTACCGGCCGTACTTTGCCTTTTGGTTTTTAAAAGAGAAATGTCACACTTTGTTGAAGAAATTGATTTTGATCCTAGATTGGTCCTACCCTTTTCATGTCAGATTGTGGGGCCCAGCGGTTGTGGAAAAACTTTTTTGTAAAAAATGTATTGGAAAATTGTCAACATGTGATGAACCGTGTACCTGAGAATATTGTATGGATTTATACTTCTTATCAAAGCATGTACGAAGAACTGCAGAAGAAAAATAAAAATATTAAATTTATCGAAGGACTGCCGGACTCTTTTGAAGACGCTCAATTATTTCCCCCTCAACAAAACCATCTTATTATATTAGACGATGTGTTATTACAAGCGGCGGATCATCCGGAAGTGGTAAGAATTTTCACGCAATACAGACACCATAAAAATATGAGCGTGATGCTGCTGACCCAAAATGTATTTTACAAAGGTAAATACAGTCGCACCATCAGCTTAAACAGTAATTACCTGGTGCTGTTTAAGAACCCGCGGGATAAATTGCAAATCAACGTATTGGCTCAACAAATATATCCCGGTCAAAAAGATTTTTTTATTCAAAGTTTTGAAGACGCTACTGGAGATCCTTTCGGTTATTTATTGGTGGACCTCACACCCACCTGCCCAGAAAGATTCAGACTCAGGTCGGGAATACTACCTCGCCGTTGGCCGGTGGTTTATTTGCCAAAAACAAAGTGACATCATTTACATATTGGGAAAAAAAACAAAACAAAAAAAAAAACGGTATGTCGGCGCGTATAAAAAGGAACGCTCCTTGAGGCCTTGAGTCGAGCCACGACGCTGATACGTATATTCTAAGTAAGATATTCTCCGGCACTGTTCCACAGACTTTCTTCAGTGTCTCAGCGAGCTTTGTTTAAACGTGCTGAAAGGAAACGTGCCGTTGAACGCTTGTCAATATAAAAAACTCAATAGCAGGAAGAAAACTATCAGGCTGCTGGCGGACAAAAAAACTAGTTTGAAGAGAAAACGAGGGGCTTTGATGAAACAGACCGGAGGTTTTCTTTTGCCTCTGCTCTCTGCCGTGGTGCCCATGTTCGGTCAGCTTCTCGGCGGTCTGATTCGCAAAAACTAAATCATGAGTCAGAAAACGAGCCAGAAGATGTTTTTGCTAAACTCTCAGCAGCTGAACCAACTGCAGCAGACGTCAGGCCCCACGGTCGTTCTGGGTACGGAAACTCCGGCTCAAACCATGAGACGTGAGGCCGAAAGTGATTTGGATGAAAAAATGAGGGCTGTATTAAACGAGTCGGGACTAACCCCTTACGAGAAAATTAAAAAATACAGCGCCCTGTTGCAAAGATATCTCACCCTGTCAAACAAGACGACAGAGAGGGGGCGGTGAAGAGACAACCTGCGCCCGATGCCGCTGCAGAAGAAGAAGAGGCGGAACCGTTGCCACAGCAACAACAACAACAACAACAGGACAACACGGTTTCTGAAGTACTGCAAAACCTCGCTCCTCGCGATCGTAAAAATGCTTCCTATATCATGAAGAAATTAAGCGAGAGCACCGGCGGGTGGACTCCAAACGGTGAATTTGTGTATAGGGGAAAGACTGTGAGAGGTTCTCATATGGTGGACCTGTTTAAACATTTGTCCTCGTCTAGAAAAATCTACAGACCGCCGCCGAAGGGTTGGACGTTTTTTTTTAAATACTCTAACGGAGGTTAACGTTCCCCTATCCTCCGTGAAAAACCCTCATGCTCGCAAACAATACAACCTACTCAAAACGGGGGGTGAGGTAGAGGAAGATAGCGGTGGTTTGGAAACCGCTCGGAAGAAAATCATCCTCTCCCCAAGATGGATCACGCCCCCCAAAGAGAGAAGAGACGATGAGGACGGTGGAGAAACAACTCTGACGGGGGAAAGATATAAAGAAATGCTGAAACATAGAGACATACATAAACATCCGTGGATTGAATTTTAATAAAGTTTATAGTTGAAAAATAAAAAGGCTCGAGACCATTTTCTTTTTTTGTGCGTCTTTTATTTCTTATCCAGCTTGTGACAATCTTTAAACATTTGTAAAGAGCAGACGGTGTGGTGACAGTCTTTACAACTCCTCGTACAGCTTTGATATTTTTTCACAAAACGAGTCACCGTGTCATCATTTTTTATTGCCTCGTCTTCACCGCCGTACAAAGATAAAACATTTTCAAAAGTTATACCGCAGGCTCTGTGTCATAAATAATAGACACAATGCTGGCCGCAGGCCGTAGACAAGGTGTGTTGCAGCTGTCTGCCGTGAGACGACACTGTTTTGCATCGTTTTTCTAAAAATGCTAAAATGTCTCTAGGGTAGTATATAAAATCAGGAGGGAATCCAAAAGAGTCGAAAAAAGTCCCCGTTCCGTCTTCTTCCAGAGTAAGGGCCAGCCAGTGTTCTCCGGGCATGTGTCCCGGATGTGTGTTCACAATCATGTAGGCGGGGCGTGTAAAAGATGACGTCAGTAAAGGCAACTGATCCGAGGCCCAAACCCCGCAGAAAACATCTCCCAGTAAACGATGCATGAGACTTTCCAGCTGAAGATTATTCATTTTTGACTTTTAGTAGTAATCCGCCAACACTTGTCGCTTGGAGTTGATTTCCAAAATAGATTCGTAGCAAGCGTAAACGATCAGGGTGGTGGTATGAGGTAACGGCGCCCTGAATCTCATTTCCAGCCTTAAATTTCCATTGGAAACAGGGGATAAGGCGTCGGCGTCTTCGGCGGCGTTGAGGTTAAAGACAAACAGAGAGTAGCCCTGCTCAAATTCTACCCTGTTGATGCTTAGAGGTAAATCTTTCAAATGTCTCCCCGTGGCGGTATACATGTTGTAAAACTCTCTGACGGACACGCCTCGATTAAATTCAGGTTGAAAAGCTTTGCTCGGAATTTGTCGGCCGTCGCGACACAAGGCCATGTATTCTACGTCGTTGTGGATAAAATTGAACGGAGACAGGTCTCTTCTTCCCGTGAAAGCCTCGTGGTGCACCATAGCCAAAACAACGTATTTGGGCATGGTCCCCAGAAATAGATTCTCTTGGTTACATATTCGAGAATTCTCCGGGATGGAATAAGTTTTCACGTTCACCCGGGCCAAAGGATAGAGAGCGTTTCCCTTTGCTAAGGCGGCGGCGTGTCCTAAACGCACTGCGGGGGCCACGGTGGCTTTTTTCACAAACAGAGAAGCTCCCAGCACTTTTAAACGATAGGTGGCGTCACCGGCGCACATGAGGCTGAAGGCGTCGCTGGCTCTGGTGAGCTTGACTCTCAAATCCACCGCGTTCAAAAGAAGCCTCTCGCTGAAAAATATGTCGGCGTGGAGAGGTCCCAGCAGGTGGACCTCTTTGGACTCGGAGGTAAAAGCGGCCCTCTCACACAAGCCTTTGTTGGGTCCGTTGGTTACCACCACCGAGTCCATAACACCCGCCGTGTCTTTGTAGAATAACCCGGCGCTGAACTGACTTTTTAAGGCGTCTTCCGAATAGTTTAATAAGGTTTCTATCACGGCCCTGTAGGGGTGAGTGGCGCTGGATTGCGATATCAATCTGTCTCCCAGAATAACGTTGCATTGAGTAAAAATTGTATTCAACGGGTAATTGATCAGGCCTACGCGGGCGTCGTTGGCCAAGTCCGTACCGTCCGCGTTGGTGATTTTTAACCTCAGGTGCAGCAAAGTGTCGTTCAGATCCAGATATTTGTCACCGTCTCCCGGTATAAAAAATTCTATGGGGCCGCCGTCCGTTATCGCGGACAAAGGCAAAACCTCCGTATAGAGTTTTTCATCGATAGATAGCTGGGTCATAGGGGCTGAAAATAAATCCAGCTCCGCCATACTGCATTCGCTCGATTTGTGGTGTAATAAGGCCATCCTTTATATTTATTTTCCTAATGAAATATATCTCCGGAGCGCGAGTTCCTCCCTTTAGGACGGTTTCTTCCGACTGATTTCTTCTTGGGGTCTCCTTTGCGTTTTTTTACCCTCGGCCTTCCTGAAACAACACGCTCCCCGGGAGGTCTCTTCCTAGGTCTTTTAGCCAAAACCATGATACCTCCGGCGCCCTCTTGAGATCCGGGGCTCTCTCCCCCGCCGCCGCTGGATAATTTACCCACGGTGCGGGTAAACACTTCGGAGGCTATGTTTTTGGCCGCCGTTTTGATGTGAGGTTTAGCGAACGCAAAACCCTTTCTCACCAAAGGCGCTACAAAACGAAATAACTTGCTAAATACAGAGCCTATACCTCTCCCGTACATCACGGGGGATCCGTAAAAGCCAGGCAAGGCTCCCCCTACTTGATTTTCGTAATAACTCACAAAACGGTGAGGGTCTGTTTTGAGACCCTGAATAATTTTTTTTATACACCAGAAAGACTTTTGACGGGCCTGAAATGTAATTTCAACACAGTCTTGCCGAAGGTGAAATCGACGGGTAGGTTTTGATCCGATTTAATCTCTATCCGAATGTTTTCAATGTGGTTCTTGGCCACGGGCAGATAGTAAGCGGGGTTGAAATATTGTGTGACCACGTCTCCGTACGTTCCCTGCACGTCGACGATTCTCAAGAGAGGAGCGTAAGCGTCACCCACCACCTGGTGTTGTACCACGTCTGTGTAACAGTAGAGGTGGTACATGCCCGCTTTTATATCCGCGGGATAAGGAGCCATCTTCGATTCAAACTTGATCCATTCTCCGGGCTTTACACCCAGGATGTAAGCCACGGGCGGAAAACAACGAAGATGAAACTGACCCCCGGCGTGATATTCAAATTTCTTGTGAACGTCGTTAAAGACTAGTTTAACGTCTGATTCGATACGTCTAAGAAACGTATTGAACTCGTCCGCAAATTGCTCGGCGCTTCTGTAATAACCTTCCGTAATTCTTTGACGACGACCCGCCGTCTCTTTCTTGGAAGAGCTCGCAACAGCCGCTACCTGTACGTTCTCTTTTCTCTTTATGAGAAGAACGGCCTTCACCTCTTCGTCCGCTTCCTCGTCCTCTTTAGGTTTCTTTTTCCAATCAAAGTAGCCTGCGCCTTTTGGTACGTTAAACCAGGTGTGCGGGTATGAAATTTCCGTCAAGGCCACCTGCCACGGGCCCTCTAAATCAATGTGTTGAGGTAAATCCACCTGGAAAACGGAGGCCGTATTATTTTTAAAGACGTCGCGGCTGGCGTTGGAGGGAAGGGTGATGTAAAATCCATCGCTAACCGCCCCGTTCATGATTTTTTGTACAATCCGTACGAGGGTTAAAGATGAAGTGCGTACACGGACGGCTCGCGGGTTTTATTTTATACGTTTTTCAGATCGTCGGCTCTGATCCAACTGTTGAATTTTTCGGGCCAATTTTTCCAGCGCACCAAGGCTTGCTTTTCACCCCCCACCACCCTCCTGGCTAAAATTTTTTCCACTCTATAGAGCTTATCGGGAGCCGTCTTTACTTTTTGCAACTCGGCTTCGTAAAAAGTGCCCTCGATAGATTCTCCATCGTAGTCTTTCAGTTTATATACCGGCGGTAGACGCGGTATGCATTCAGACACTGTAAATAGCTCGTCGGTGAAGCTCTGTTCGTATTTTTTATCAAACTTTCCCCTCAGTCAGGATATTCTCACCGTGTCCCCCTGTTTCAAGTTCATCTTAAACCTGGCTTTATATCTGAGAGGAAAAGAACCGTACAGGTTTTGAAAAACTCAAGAGGTATTTTCCTCGGTCACCTGCTGAGGGGTCATTTTTATACTTTTATGGTAGCTGTTGTTATAGCTTTTCACCAAATCCTGTAAAACCTCCAAGTATCTACGAGTGTTTTTAGCTGTAAAATACCTCCACATTCTAGTTTTCAGCGTGCGGTTAAATCTTTCCACCACCGAAGCTTTCAGATCGCTGGCCGTGGCAAAATGTTTTACCTTGTGTTTCTTCATCAGCCTCTGGAGGTTCTTGTTGAAAAATTCTTTACCAGAGTCAGTTTGTAACTTTTCCGGGGTCCGGCTCTCTTTGAAAACAGATTCAAAAGCCTTCGCAGTCTCCGAGGCGCTTTTATTCTTTAAAACTCTCACGTAGGCCTTTTTGGAAAATACATCTATGACCGTCAAGAGATAACGATAACCGTCGTTGTGCTCGGCCAAAGCCTGCATATCGCAGAGATCGGCCTGAAATTGAACCATCGGTCGTGGCACAAACACTCTATTCCTAGGAAAATTTACTCTCACCGGCTTGTGCAGAGTATAAGCATCCTGCTCTGATAGAAATTCTTTAACTTTTTCCACATTTACATTTTTACCCGTTTCATCTTGCAAGGCTCTGCGGAGTCTGTCCGCTCCTCCAAAGCTGCCCGGGTGAACCGGGTTATAATATGCTTTTTTCATAACGCTTTTCTCAGACATGTTCACACCAGCGCCTCTCCAGAGTTTATGAAAAAAATCAGCGAGACTCTACTTTTTTTAATACAATTTTTTTATTTTGTATAAAGCATCAGAAATACGTTGCAAATATATGATGGTTCAAAAATACATTGAAAATATATGATGGATCAAAAATACATTGAAAATATATGATGGATCAACACACACACACACACACATTATAATATTCAAACATCGAGGCTGTACAGGGCCGTCCTCATCGCCGAGGCTCCGATGGTGGTTCTAATAACACAATGCAGCTTCAACAATTCACTCGAGACGTGTGTAGGCACACTGTTTTCTACACGTTGATTTATGACATCTACAATCAAAGCATATATCATAAACAGGTGATCCACGTTGTCATAGTTCATCTCTCTGATCAGTTCACCAAATGCTTCGGGTAATGACCGTTCGTCCGTGAATTGCGAGGCTACCATGATGAGCAAACCCCACAAGGGTCCAGCGTGACTTCGAACCGAGTCCAGCCTCTTTCTCATTTCATTGACACAAATATCATTTGTTCTGTTTTCAATCACCCCTTCTAAAATATAGACTAACCAGCCGGTAGTCCAGTGATCCTTCAAATGCGCCGTCAGTTTTCCACAATAATCCCCCATGACTTCAACTCTTCTCCGTCGTTCCACAAGGTGAAGGCTTCTTCGATGCTTTTCAACTCCAGAGCGTTTCCTTTTTCAACCAGTTTGTCGTACAGGTCGGCAATTTTCTCCTTCACACGCCTTTTGAATTTCAGATCGTCGAGAAAGGCTTCTGCCAGACCTTGGATCCTCTCACCCGACACGTGGATGGAGCGATTTTTCAAGGCCGCGGCGATGGCGGGAACAAATTTAGCCGTCCAAAGTCTCTTGTTCACCTGCTCAAAGTACTTCAGGTAGAAGTAGTCCGGCTCATCCTCCAGACACTCGTGCTCCCTCTGACTGGGGTGGTTGGTGATACAACCGTAGCAGATTTCCGAACGAAAAATGGAGATGACGTGGTTCAGCAGATGAGACACCACGGCTTTCACCGTGTTCAAAAGAACACGCCGGGCTGTAAACCTCATCTTTTTCCAACTGGTAAAAACACATCTCTTGACAGGTATAGTTGAACACATACCCCCAGGCACCGCCGTCCGACAGTCTCCACTCTCTGTGGAGAGCCTCGGGTGCCGGAGTCTGAATCCGACACAAATACGTCACCCGCTTCTTCGGAGCTCCACGTAATTCGTGATAACTCGATACAGGAGTCTCGCAGATCACAGTGTTCGCGGCAGCAGACTCAGCAAAACTTTTTCCTTTCAGGGCAACACACATTCTCCCTCTTAACCCGTCGACCTCTATATGAATCGAGCGCCGTTCTACTCGTCCCCGCCCTCGAATGATCTGATTGGTTTTAACCTCAGGGGTGTGGACACACTAGGGGGCTGGCTACGGACAAATCGGTGGGTGAAAACTTACCTCCTCTCCAGTCAACCCTGAGTACAGAAAGAGAAACACTCTGTCGGAATATCCTCCTCTCCTTTCATTACAACAGAAATTTGAACAACGGACGAAAAATTACACCCTAGTAAGTAACCCCTTCACACGGATAAAACACATGATGGTTGTTTTGAAAAGAAACACTCTGTATCCTCCTCCTCTCCTTTCATTACAACGGACGAAAATTACACCCTACTAAGTAACCCCTTCACACCGATAAAACACATGGTGATTGTTTTGTACTCCCTCTTTGTAAAGAAATAAATTTTTAAATACATACTCAATATGGTCCTTTCACTCTAACAAAACACGTCCTCCCTCTTTCACCAACAACCTCAAAATGAATTTGCCGCCATTTTACTCGACCCCGCCCTCGAATGATCTCATTGGTTGTTACCTCTTCGCCTGGGCGGGGAAAAAGAACTAATCAGATCGTTCAAGGGGCGGGGTTAACTAAGATCAAAGGACCTGTCAAAATTTGACGAGAAGGTGTACATATTACTCTCTAATGTCCTATTGGGACTAATAATTAGCCAGTATTGCCTACATTTCATTTCAAAATTCCCTGGTGTACTATTCTATACTTACCCTTTCAGATGTCTGTCTTTCTCGGTTTGTTCAAAGTTTTCACATATTTTGTTTCTTGTTTTGTAAAAAAAAAAAAAAAAAATCAGTTGTGAGCCTGGATGTTGCCAGAAAGTAAACACTGTTTTATAATGCTCTTACAAAAGAAAAATAAAAAATATAAAAAATATATATATATTTTTGTAATCCAAACCAACCTAAAACAGAAGAAGTTTAGTCTGATTTAATATCAGACAGTGAGAAAAAAAGGTTTAGGGAAAAATTTATTTTTTTTTTTACACAGTGTATGTAATCTCCTTTCAATTGTATATGATGTGACTATCTTATTGGTCCACAGGTGACATGGGAAAAAAAAAAAAAAAAAAAACACCCAGATGGAAAAAAAAAAGTCAGCACTTACCGTCATGGTGAGGGTTTCCCAGCGTCCATGGCTCATCTGAGTCAAAGTGCGTATCCCCTCCAATTCCTGGCCCAGGGAAGTAGGCATGAGCTAGGAAGCCACCCTCACCATCAAAGGGTGAGCTGTCACCATGGAAACCTGAAGCAAAGATGATAGTGATGTCCACATCTTTCTTTGTCTTCTCCAGCTCACTGTACGGCACAGCCTCAAAGTGCAGAGGAGTCACATTTTGCCAAACATCAAAGGCTCGTCGAATGGCATCATGGGTCTCCTCAGCTCCGACTTTGGGTGTCACATTCTTTATACTAAAGGGATACAAGAGGAAGCATGGAAACGTTAGAGAAGGAAAACGCCTGATCATCTGTACACCAAAACAGATTATCAAGCCTCAGTGAGCTCTTCCGTCAGTTTCAAGATGAGAGCTGCTTGATACACTAGACCACAAGAAAAAAAAAAAGAAAGAACCCGTTTTCCCTTTTCCCGCTTACCAGCAGAGAACTTAATGGAGCAGTTTGTGAAAGGAAACAGCTGAGTCTCTTCCCGCTGCCGTTGAATGGCTTGCAAGTATGTCAAGGAATCAGCCTCTGGAATTTATTTTCTGATTAATAATTATCAACAGCCCAGCGTCCACTGAGACCCATTTGATCGAAAAAGCCTAACTTCACTTTCTGCACTGAAAGAATATTCCAGTGTCAGACTTCCACATTGTCTTCCAGGACTGAGTTCTTTACGTTGTCTCTGTCATTGTTCATTACAGGAATAAATGTTGTCAGACTATCTGGCCGAGTCCTGCTCATTCATATGGTGCATATTTACACTGCATGCAAGCTCACTGGCTGATAGCTGACTAAAGATGTGTTTCTTTTAATATAATTTTAAACACAACTGTCAGCAAAAATTTCCTTCACAGCTCATGATTTTGTGTTTGGACAGAGTTGAATTTACTAACAGACACAGGTCTGAAGAGACAGTGTGGGTGTCATTTTGAAAGGCATGTTTAACTGATGTGGCTATAGCTTGCAATGGGTGTGGTGAACCTCATTAAAAGGACTGAAATGGTTAATATAATTAGCAAGGAAAGTGTCAGTCAGATTATTAATTCATAATTATGATAAATTTGACATCTGGCTTGATTTGACATTTATTTCCATAGTGCTTCCCGAGAAAATTGGTTACAAGAAGGTTGAATAGCACTGAATTTGTTCAAATTTCCTACTTCCTACAACCTGTTCATACAGAGGCAATTGTTGGCAATTTGCGCCTGTTCTTACAAAAGTACTAATCCCACAACCGTGGCTGATGGCTTAAATGAAAGAAAACATTTGTCCCTTTACATCTATTGACTTCAAATATTGAATTGAGTCATTCCATAAAAAATAGGGCTAGTGAAAATACAATATTTTTTGGAAAAATAAAAAACGAGTTTGAAAGGCCAACAGCATTGACTGTGTGTGTCATTGTGTGCGTCACTGCGTGTGTTTGTCTTGTGTGCCTCAACTCCGGATACGCAGGGCTTATTTGGGGTGAAACATTTCCCCAATCACAAATTGTTATACTTCAGGGGATACCTTAGGGTCTCTACTATTTGATGAAAAACTTGTCACAACATGATTTTGATTGACAGGAGACCTTAGCTGCACATAGTGCAAATTGGCATTAGCACAAAATGTCATTTTCAGGAACTATGATAAAACCATAGAACCCTGAAACTTAAAAATGTTTGTGCATGTTGCTGAAAGTGTCCTAAAAATTTCTGTCGAAATTTTTACTAAGCCACTTTCATTGTATAATATGTTAATTAGTTTGTAACACCAGCATCCCAACCACTAGGGGGACTGAGTGAACAGATTAATAATAAGAGATGGTTCCATAGGTGGGGCAGCATGGTGGCATGGTTAGCACTGTTACTCCACAAAAATAAGGTCGTGGGTTTGGTTCCCAGCCTGGCGCCTGCAGAGTTTGCACATTCTCCCCATGTGTACGTGGGTTTCCTCCAGGTACTCTGTTTTCCTCCCACTGTCCACAGACATGCATGTCTAGATTAAATGGTGACTCTAAATTGTCTGAGTGTGAGTGTTTGTTGTTTGTATGTGAGTGTCTCTGTCTTTGCGTGTTGGCCCTGTGATGGACTAGCAACCTGTCCAGGGTGTCCAGTGTGAGCTGGGATTGGCTCCAGCACTCCTGCGACCCAGACAGAAAAGCAGTAGAAGATGGCTGAATGGATGGTTTCATGGTTAAGACTACATTTATGTTCCACAGATAGGAACATACTGCTCTATGTTTTGTATGATATTAGTGTCTGTCATATGAAGTACATTACTACTGACTTTGTCCTGGAAAATGATGTAGAATGATTTAGAAAAGAGTGGGAACCCCGCACGAGGTCAAAGGTTGGCCTGTGTATTCTAAAGAATTTTTGAATGTTTGTGAGAGTGAAAATTTATAAGAGTTTGTTTCTCTTATCTCTTTAAGGAGATAGGATACTGTTTTTGAAACTGCAGGGGTTCGGGGGTTTCAATCCCCCGAACCCCTGTTGTGTTATGTCTTTGCATCTCCTGTACAACTACTTCAAACTCAAAGGCTCAAAAAATATTCTTAGGGAAACAATGGCATTTGGAAAGTATGCACAAATGCAGTCTCCCCTGGCACGTGCTAGTTTCCATGAAGTGTTATGACTGGGGTCATTATGTTTGTGAAAAGTGCATGGTAGTGTGGGTTGGACCTGTGTGTGCCCTGTGTCTATGTTCTATCCCATATGTAAATAGGTGTGTTCCATAGCTGATAGCCGTTTGGTGGATGAGTTCCAGCCTGGCCTGTGATAGGTTGACGACAAGAGCCATCAGAGATAAAAGGAGGCAAGGTAGTGGACGTAAGGAGGCAGCTGGCATTCACTCATCTTCCCCCTCTCCCAACCGGACACACTAGATTGCTTGGTTTAACAATACGAATTTGTGAGCAGTAGGGGTGGACGGCTAGTTTTGGTTTATGGTGTTTTTTCTCCTGTTTTCATTAGGTAGGGAGGTAAGTCCTCTGTCTTTTCTTGGAGTAGTCTTGGATAGGGAAGCCCTTTGTTTTATAGTTAGGAATCTTTTATTTGTTGTTTTGCCCTTGGTTCACCCTGAAGCCTAGCGCTCACCTTTAGTTTATCTTTGTGTATGTATTGTGCATAGTGCACTTTGTAAATAAAATCCCATCCATTGTTACAACAACAATTGTTTTATCGTTGGCTACTTAGGCCTTGGGGAAGATGGGGCCTTATCATGTTGTGCTCTAGGCACCCCTAGACTGGGGCATAACAGTAGCCACATGCAGAACTTGCTGTAGGGAGGCACTAATTAGCATTGGCATGCCTACTGTTGTCTCTGCATGCAGGTACTATTACAGCACAAGTGACATCCTAAATCACACTTCATAGCATGGTGCTTAATATTTGATGTGGCCTCAGAGCAGCTTGGATTCTTTGTTTGCCATTCCCTGCATGTGTGTCTTTTCATATGTCTTACCTTTAAAACAGACAGGCACGCAGGAACACATGCACGCACCCCGAGTCAAATGAAACCTCTTCTTTTACTCCAGTGGTCAGTAGTAACTTTTGCATTCAGAAAGGGCTGAACGTCATGTTGTCGTGAAGATCGATGTGAACCTGATTATAGGTAGATTTATGGTGGCCAAGAGGTGCAAACCAACATTACAAAATCTGAAACACTTTTACAAAGTTCAGACAAATTTACATTTCAGAAAACAAATAAAAAAAAACGCGAATTCACAAGTCCCAAAACAAACCGGAAAGGGAATGTCCCAACTTCTTTTTCTTTGAGGTTTTAAGGCAGCTGGCATCCTGTTAGTTGCATTACTGCCACCTACTGTAAGTAAGTATATATATTATTTAAATTCTCCTTTTCAATCCTGTGCTTAAAAGAAATTCAAATAAATGTCTCCGGCCTTGCCCTCTCTCATCACACTGTAGATTTCTTTTAAGACCAAGTCCAACTTTTCCCATCCCTGTCATCATGTTCTGTCTTTCCTGGACATACCTCCTACAATTAATATTAGCATGCTCTATTGTTTCAGCTTGTTGACAGATATCACACATACCAGTTGGATGTTCTCCAATGATATAAAGTGTCCCGTTTAAATTACTTTATACAACAGTTAGTTCTGTAGGGGAAAGACAGGGTCCAGAGGCCTTGTCACATAGTGCTGCACTATCACTATGGTTTAAGTTCAAGATGAGGGTGAGGGCTATCCACACACCACACACACGTTACCTGTCTTAAGTATAAGAAGCATGCCACATGTTTTTCTGGTTGGTTCTGTCTCTGACTACGGTCACAGGGGTCATTGTCTTATTGGCTTTTAATGTCGTCGTAACTGTAGTTGCTTCCTCTGACTTAACATCACTTGGTATGGTCTGGGGTGTCACCCCTACCAAGCTGATATAGAGTTCAACAGCAGTGGGACTGTTTCCAGACATTATCACTCCACTGTAGAGGTGTTCTAAGAACCGTGGGTACAGGGGAGATGCTTTATATAAACGAACACAAGGTCATGCCGTTGTGATTATCTGCGGCCTCGTGTCTACGACCATATCACACCAGTGGTGATATTCACCACAACAGCACTCCCTCTTGTATGATATTGTTATGTCCTATTCTGATTCTACTCATTGCTACAACTAGTCTTCTATTTCCTCCTCTGTATCGCTCTACAGCCACTCTATTTTGTATTGTAAAAAGTGCACATGTTCCTAAGTTTTTGTATATAAGGAAAATATAAATAAAGGATGGATAACAATGGATAGCAAATAGCTTGTTTTGTGGCAAAAACATGAGCCGCTTAATGTGATTGTGTTTTTCATGTGGTCGGTCTTTAGAGTTTTTAAATGGCGCAGACCAGACATCATATGTTTGCCAAAGAACGGGTAAAACATCACTCGTTCACTATCCGTTAATTACATCAAACTCCAACTGGCCATGTCACTCCCGTTATCACTTCCAGCCCAATCCCGGAGTTGGTCACATTCCCTTTCCGGTTTGTTTCGGGACTTGTCAATTTGTTGTGGCGTTGTGTTTTGTTAATTTGTTTTCTGAAATGTAAATTTGTCTCAAGCTTTGTAAAAGTGTTTCAGATTTTGTAATGTTGGTTTGTACCTCTCGGCCACCATATAGACTGGTCTCCCTGAATTTATGACATGTACTGCATACTTTTCTTTTATACCCTCCATGAGCACTGAGGGCAAAGAATCAATTAGGTAGAGACAGAGGTACTCCGCAGCCAAGCATCTCATTCATACAACAGTGCCTCAGTTGATGTTTGGGAGTGTGGCAGTAATTTTAGGGTTTCCGGTGCTTGTCCTGAGATGTGAACATTTACTAATCATTCTATGTAGGACAGCTAAGGCCAAACACTTTGTTCTTCAGACCTGACTTTAATTTGCGTTTTTTTTTTTTTTTTTTTAGTTCAAGATACCAAATGGAACCTAAAACAGTTACAACCCTGACTTCAACACATTTACAGGATAATGGAACTGATATTCTTTAAAGGAGTGTTTGAAATTGTCAAACCTACAGCATATCATGCAATCTAAGTGCATTAAGGGCCAAACAAAATGAACCGCAGCCTGTTCAAGCTTGCTCAAAAGGTTCTCTGAAACTGATAATGATTACGATAGAACGAACCTGAAACATACAGTAGTGACAACTATCAAACGCTGATGATTCATCAACGAAGCGCCTTTGAGGAGACTGAGGAATTTTTTTTTTTTTTTTTTTGAGGGGAAAAAAAAAAATAAGGCAACTTTATTATACAGTCCCTGGTTTCCAAGCTCATTCCCTCATCAACTGAATGTTAGTCTGAATTAATATGTTAATTTCAATGAAAGGCCACTTTGGCACTAATTGGTGATCACAGGAAATAGACAAAGATTTTGTGGCTTCATTTGTTAAGTTGGTTTTATAAATCACAAAAAAAAAATCTAACAATGAAAATACTGTGTGGAACTCACGTATACTCAAACAGACAACAGTGAAAGATTTCTTCATTGGAATTCGTGACTCTCAGCCTCCACTCATGACAGTCAATCAACACGTTTTGGTCAGACTAATGCAATAATTAGTTTTATTTTAGGTGTCATGTAAACATGGTGACAGGTGTTAATTTTCCTTCTTTAATAGCATCAGATTGAGCAGGTCTTATTGCAAAATATCCCAGTAATTCACAAAACTCTTTCTAAGCCAGAGGAAAGTTTCCAGGCAATGATCTGGAAAATACAGGACCTGTAAAGCATTACCAGATGTGCGTCCATTTTCTAACTACCCCACTGAGAATGGAAATGAATGGAGCAGCTGCAGGCTCTTCTGAATGCTGACTGGAAGTCAGGCACAATTCCGTATAGGGCACAGACGCAGCATGCACACACACAAAAAATGCTCACATCCTATTACATAACCCTAATCTGTAAGAGTCCCCTCTGCCTTCCAATGGGGTTTCCTCTTCTCAGCTCATCTCTTTCTGAGCAGCTGCTTCTCCTTTCCAAGCATCACCTCCCACTCTTTTCATCATCCCTGCTTATCTCCCTGTCCTTTTCAGATCTCCGCCATCACAAATGAACCAAATGCTTAGGAAACTTCCTCCTCATCACAGCATCTTATTTTGAAAAGAAAAATACTCAGGCATGAACCTGAACAGCTCTGCCCTCAGTCAGTTCAGTTCAGTCTTACTTCAGCTTGGAGTCACTGATCCACTCAATTATAATCCATGTCATGCTGTTCATACATTTATTCTCAAAGTAGAGCAGGAATAAAAATCACAGCCACTTCTTCAGAATTATCCTATGGAACAAGGAGCATGTGCATATATGATTTGACAAAAACTACATCATCAGGAAAATTGTATATAATTGTAGCATGCTGTCTTTACACAGTTACAAAATTTGTTTGTGAATAATGAAACTAGTGAAGAGGCCTACACTGGTTCTCAGCAGTATGAGGAGTAAAGGATAGGGTCTGTTCAAGGTGTCAGAAAAGCTAATCTCAGGTTCAACTTTTGATTCTCCATGTATATCAAATATTGATTGTAACTGCTTTCTGCTACACATCAGTCCAAACAGGCCACAGAAAGGACATGTCCAGCAAACATGTTGTCTGACTCTGTTTAATGAAAAGCTCCATTACTCCTGTTAAGTCCTGTGTATGAAGTTTATTCTTTAGACCAGAGGTTTCCAAATCCGATCCCGGATGGCCAACGTCCTGCATGTTTTAGATGTTTCCTTCTCCAGCACACCTTATTCAAACGGATGATTCCTGATCAGACTTCAGCAGAGCTTGATGATGAGCTGATCATTTGAGTTGCCTTCCAGGACCAGATTTAGACACCTCTGTTCTAAACTATAGATTGAGGATTCTTTTGCAGAAGGCTGCTTGAGGTGGGTGTGGGGAACTCAACTGTTCTGCAAACTCACCCTCAGAAACTTGTGAAACTTGAGAAAATTGTGTATGTGTGTAGCTGGGGATGCTTACAGGGACTGGAAGGCTCCACTGTCCTTGATATTAATTTTTGACCATAAACATTTTGATGCACCTGCATCCACCCACCTGTAAGTGATATGTTTGTGTTGCCACTTCTGTCCTGTGAGAGCGTACCGCCGTTTCCTCACACTGAATTTGGATGCACCACCTATCTGGTCAGGTACCCCACACCTGGGTTTCTTCATCCACCTGGAGGAAAGTGTATGAGAATCATTCTAACCCTGCTCCAGGGCTCATCCGTATGTTCTTTTAAACACTGCAAACATTTACAAAACCTTTTAACTTTTAAAGAAGCTATATGCTATAAGATACACCAATGACTTCACTGACATTGAACATGCAACATTTTTTAACTACCAAGGGACAAACTGGTACATTGATATAAAAAATCCTCACCTTATTATGTTATCACTGCAACAATCAGGAGAAGCGGAGGGGAAACACATACAGAGTTAGCTCATCACACTCACTTTCAGCCCAGAGGTTGGAAATTTGTTAGTCAACCCATATCATACTGCAGTGGCAATTTAAAGTTAGTGATATGTGGAGAAAAGATGGTACTTCAGTGGTGCTTGGAAAAATTTCAGTGACCACTGTGATGCCTCACGGTGACTCACCACCTTTCCAACGTAGATGGGTTTATCCTAGGAGTGCCCTAGGGATCCTATGAGCTGTGTTGCCAGGGACAATATGCCCCTGAGTTTCCATAAGCAAAATGGTCCTTGGTGAAGGGTTAGATGAAGTGTGGTTCAAGAAGATCACATGTGGCAAGGATGGGCATGGGCCAACTATCCATAGGAGGAACTGCGGCATTCTAGTGCATTGCAGATCAGGCTTCGGACATGAGCAGACTTTGGCAGTCCAATCGCAAGCAGACAAACTGGCTCTTCATGAAAGAGCCAAAACTTGTGTGAAAGGATGAGAGGTCCACCCAGGGACCGACAGCTGTAAACAGCTGTTTACAGTGGACCAGCCATGTCATTAGCTGGCCCCAACAGGCGGCCGCAAATAAATAGATGAATAAATAAAATTAATAAAAAATAAAGCAGAGCATCATCAGGTGGCCACAAAAAAGAGGTGAAAAAGCAAACAAACAAACAAAACAGCCTGTTAACTCTGAAAAATAATACTAAACTTAATCATCACAAAGGTGTGAAATTTGTTTCCTGTAAAGGACAAATAGCCTAAACATATTTAATCTCTAATCTACTATAAGGTTTTTGTTCCATGTTTTTTGGTCGTCAGTGCATTTTCTTGCGATTGTTGATCTGATGAGATGAGGTCCAATGACAATTGAATGAAGGGCAATGAGAGCAGGTCAACAACACAGAATGAAACAAAATGGATCGAGGAGTGAGGAAACGCTGAGTAGAAAAGGGTGGAGCAGAAAAAAAGAGGGAGAAGAAGCGTAAGGCTTTACTGGCTAAAAGTGGGGAAAAGTGCAAATATAGTGGAGTTATACTCAAAAAAGCTTATGCCCGGCGATGGGCCCATCGGCTCAACCTGTATTTAAAGTATTTTTCATTTTCTGTTTAAGCTATTATATTATGTTCTGTGGCTGTGTAATGTTTATATTTCTGTTGGTTGCAGATGACCGGAGAATTAAATGTGGCCTCTCCCTGTCAAAATTGCCAGGGCCTCTTTTTTGAGCCAGTCCGTCACTGGGTCCACCTCAATGCACAGCTCTGGTTCTGAAACAAATCTTCTCAAGAGGGGCTGGACACTTTTCCAGTGTTGCATCAGATAAGAGGCTAGGGCAGATGTGGGCTTGCTTGTAGCTCCCTGGCTCTCTGCCAGTTCACTGACATTTACCCCAGTGAACAAGAGGGTTGCATCCCTGCAACTTCGAGTCAAGGAATGGGTCCTTACTGTGATTGATGTTTTGGTGAGTACTCTAAGCTGGTGTTTGGGCCAGGTCAGAGTACCACCCCCTCTTTTTGCAGTGGGATGGGCGCTGGAAGACATCCCCAACAGGGGCTCCATTGTTTTACTGGGTGACTTCACTGTCCTTGTGGGCAATGACAGCATGACCTGAAAGGGAAGGAAGGCCTTCCCGAACTGAACCCAGGCAGCGTTCAGTTGTTGGATTGTGCCAGTCACAGTCAGTGGTAAGGCTATGTTAGGAATGAAGAAGAAGAAATCTTGCAGGAGTACTCAGGCAGCTGACAGCTACCAGCAGGCCAAGCACTGCACATCTTTGAAAGTCAAGGAGGCAAAAACTCGGGATGGGGCTTTGGAGCAATGGAGCAAGACCTTTATCCGCTGGCTCGGGAAGAGAAATGTGGGATAGCCCACAGGCGCATATGCCATACCTGTAGGTAGTCCCCCCAGTAGACTGTCTGGACAGTGTCTGTGGAGTGTATGGGGAGCTGTTGACTTCAAATGACAAAATAGTTGTGAAGTGAAATGAATACTTCCAGGACAGGACTCAATTCTACGAACAAGAAAGAGGTAACAGAGCTGGGTGCCTCAGAGGTGGCCCACTCATCAGTGGGGCTGAGGTCTCTGCGGTCAAACAGCTGGATAGGATCTGCCCTGAGTTTGTTAAGGCTCTGGATTTTGTGGGATTGTCTTGATGACACAACTTTGCAACACTGCATGACCATCGATAATGATGCTTCTGGAGCAGCAGACATGGGTGGTAGTTCCCCTTTTCAAGAAGGGGGATCAGAGGGGATCAGAGGGTGTGTTCCAACACTCCTCAGCCTCCCTAGGAAAGTCTACACCAAGGTACTGAAGAGGTAAATTAATCCATAAGTCAAACGTGAGATTCTAGGTTCCACCCAGTTCATTAAATACTGCACTATAGGGTGCTTGGGGGGGGTACAGGAGTTTCCCAACCAGTATACATGTGCTTTTTGGATCTGGAGAAGACATAGAACTGTGTTCCTCTAGGGTATCCTGTGGCAAGTTCTCCAGAAGTATAGAGTGAATGATGCATTGTTACAGGCTGTTCAATCCCTGTATATTTGGAATCAAAGTTAGGGTCACATTGTGCGCACTGAGTGAGACTCATTCCCAGTCAGGTTTGGACTTCACCGGGGCTGCTCTTTATCACCAGTTGTATTTGTAAACTTTATGGACAGAATTTTTAGAAGCAGCAAAGTGGCAGGGGGTAGGGTTTGGCGTTTGAATCCTGATTCTGCTGTTCACAGTCTTACTGACTTCCCCGAGCACTGACCTCCAACAGGATCCACTGTAGAGTGGGAATGCCTCAGGATCCTCCTAGAGAAGCTGGTGGAAGTGGCCAGGAGTGTTTTGGCTTTCCTCCTGATTCTGCTGCCCCCGCAACCCAGAAATGGAAAATTTGTTTGAAGACAAGATGAAACGAGCACTGTGACAGGACAGCTGGGTAACACCTGTCTTCTTACCAGAATTTTAGCACCTAATCATGATGGAGAATCAGCACATAAACCCCTCACTGATGAATTCAGGAAAAAACAGATCTTCTCCCTGTTTCTCCTTTTACTGTTCTTCCACAAAGTATTAGCCTTTTGGCATTTATAGCCTTTGTTCTGACAGCAGAGGTGTACTCTCGATTAGGTGCCTTTGATCAAATGAAAAGGCCCCTCTTAAACCATGACAGAAAAAAGGATTGTTTCAACTTAAGTGTGTTCCTGCACCCTTTACCTCATGTCTACTGCTCCTTACATTGATTGATCTGGATTGTTGCAAAGATGATAAATATACCTACTATGACCTTTTTGTGTGAGGATACTTACTATGGAAAGGTGTTACTCACTCTATTGTGTTGCTGTCCAAAGCCCCTGTGACATTGAGGCCATAGTGGCGCTGCATGGCAGCAATAGCAGACTGCATGACTCGGGCAGAACGCAGCACTGACATTCTGGGGTCTGCAGCTGGGAGGTAGCCGTACCTCTGGAGCCATGCCTACAAACAGAAACAAAAGACAGAGGAGATATTATGATACAATATGTCAGCTTTCAGAAACATGATGTTTCATGTCTCGACAAACTACACTAAAAGGATTTTAGTCTAAAGACTGGAATTGCTGGTAAACAGCTACCCTGGTAAATCTGGATTTACATTAAGATTTGGGAATCTTAAAATAAATCTAGGTCAGCCCCATTAACACAACTTCAAGATCCTAAATTTTATAGACAGAAAGTCAGCAGGTTTCCATCCTGCAGTCATTCATCCTTTTCACTGCGCCTGACCCAGAATGATAATAAAGCATGGCCCAAAACACAACTATTACACCAACTTATAATTTTGATTTGCTTTTGTTTTGTCCTGTCTGAAGTGGCTTTTAAACGTCAACTTTAAACTTAGCCAGTTAGCTGCTACGCTAGCTAAGCAAAACAGCAAAGGTGATCAAAGAAAGAAAGGAGTTTGATGTGGAGAATCAGTCAGTCAGGAACAGCTGAAAAAACTTTCACATATTCAACACACTTAAGCTGCACTTGAGCAAAGTACAGTACTTAACCACTAACAGAATTAGAGGATGAGGTCACTGTATTTCTGCATGAGGAGAAGTTTCACTAAGCTGCA
The DNA here is from genome assembly GCF_900963305.1 of Echeneis naucrates. Taxonomy (NCBI): domain Eukaryota; kingdom Metazoa; phylum Chordata; class Actinopteri; order Carangiformes; family Echeneidae; genus Echeneis; species Echeneis naucrates. The sequence goes on along the minus strand of NC_042530.1, from coordinate 18,916,660 downwards.
TTGCATTGTCATCCGTTACTGTGTCATCTGACTTTGTTGTGATGAAGCTTTCAGAATCTGTCTCTAATTCAGGAGAGGTCCCAGCTCAGGTCTCTGGACAATACAGGAGACAGAGGATTGGCAGTTTCCCCACACAATAGGCTTCAGGGATTTGAAGGCCCAGCCTCACTGTATCCTCTCAGTCTTCATCATAAAGATAATAAACACATTTGCCAACTGCTGCTTTTAGCAACAAAACCAGATCATTAAAACCAGAGAAACAAGCGGACAACAGTCTCAGAGAGACAGATCCAACAAAGAAACATTTTCAATAAAATAGACTGCTGCATGGGACAGCGCAGTGGTATTGTGGTTAGTACTGTTGTGCCTCAATAAGAAGGTTGCAGGTTCACTCCCGCCCGACTGTGCAGAGTTTGCATGCTCTCTCCCTGCCTGCATGGGTTTCCTGTGTGTACTCCGGTTACCTCCCACCATTCAAAGATATGCGTGTATAGGTTAATTGGTGAGTCTAAATTGTCCGTAGGTCTGAGTCTGAGTGTGAGTGTGAGTGGCTGTCTCTGTCTGTCTCTGTGTGTTGACCCTACAATGGACTGGAGACCTGTCCAGGGTGTACCCCACCCTTGCTCAGTGTGAGCTGGGATTGGCTCTTGCACCCCCGCAACCCAGAAACGGATGGGTTGAAGATGAATGAATGAATAAACTGCAACATGTGATGGGCTTCTTGACTAATTGATGACAATTTGTATTAAGCTCATAAAACCGCTCTAAAACAGGGTGAGATCCCTTTACAGAAAAAATGCCTCCAGTATGTTTCAGAGCTATTTTATGAGTACAAATATTTTATTGCGTCACAGAGAGGACGTCTTTTATCAGAAAAACAATCTCAGAAAAGCCCATTATAAGTCTGTTCAAGAGTCAATTCATTCTCATTTGATATGTATTTTGCTTTCAATCAGGCTGTATTTCATTTCAATTCATTTCCTAAATAAAAATGTTGTCTAAAGCATAACTGATCTACAGTTCAGCAGAATAAAGAGTGAGGTGCACAAAGCCTTGGTCTTTGGTTTGCAAACTACACAATCAACTTATTTAAGGTGTTTATGAAGATATGCCATGAGTGAAAGCGATTGGTGAAGAAGATCCATCACAGTGACCTTCACTGACTGTAACTGTTGCTATCATGTCTAATAAATAACGGATCAGGGAAGGTTAGGTTATGATAGCATAGGACTCTAGATTCCTTTTCATTTATCATTTAAACATTATCTTGTTTAAACTTCATTTAGTGAAACAATTGACTCCCAACCACAAGAAAAAAATAAATAAAAAAACAATATTCCATTGAAGTGTGAGCTGAAGTTTTGTTTATCACAACATCTTACACTGTCCCTCGGATAAACAAGGGTATTTTAAAATTGATTAAAAGAATGGGATCTTGCCCTAAAACTGCAATTAAAACAAAATTAACTCATTTCCATATCAAAGAACAAGAAATTAAGAAAAGTGTGGAGTGTTTATTGTGTGGAGAGTTATTGCTGTTCAGTTCTTGTAGGTGACTTGCTCCCCCACTATTATTTTTCTTAGTAGCATAATTTCAAAGACCTTGTGTCATCTGAAAACACATGAGAAACCTACCTGCTTCACCTGAGATAACTCAAGGGCGATACCAGTTCTCGCCAGCAGGACGTAGGTGGCTGGCACTATAATCCTGCTGTAAAGGGAAGTAAGCCCAGTCGTAAAAGTCTTTTCTGTCGTATTTATATTATTTGTGGCACAATAAAAGCACTGGCAACTTAACAGACACAGTCTTGATTGTGTATGTGTAACATAACTTGGCGAGCCAGCCAGGGGAAGATGGTTAAGGCTCCTACACAAACACAAAACAAAGATGGAGAGACTCCAAGATGAGATCAGCACGCTGCTATGGACACTTGAGAAACCAGAGCTTATCAAGGTGTGTCAGCATCTAAAGTGCAGTGAATGAGCATGGGAGTGATTCAGAGGACAGTCCTGCCATACCCTGATTCGGCTGGCAGACAGCACTGTAGATTAAATGAAAGAGGGTGAGGAATCTCATACATTCCAGCAGGTTATTAGTGATCTCCAATTATATGTTCAGTCATTACAATAACATGTTACAGACAAGGAAGAGACACAACATACTGAGCCTTGAACTTTGAAGTTCTAGGGTCCAAGTTTAATAACACAACACCTGTATGAAAAAGACAAGTGAGTCAAACTCCACCCTTTGGAGCACCAGAAGTGGCGTTGAGGAAAGATCTGGGGTCAGATAGGGGAGGCCGGGCAGAAGGAAAAATTATCTTTTACCAGCCTGATTAATCAGATTGAGTCTGGGTTTAAGAAGGGCTACTCAGAGACTGAAATAATTGAAGTTGTAATTAAAGCAGTAAGCCCTCGCCTTCACTTTCAAGATCTGCTGGAAGTTAAGCTAGACCTCACACTTCCCACACTAAGAAGAGACTGCTTTAGAGACTCATGAACATATTCCCAAAGAATCAGCTCAAGACTTCCTGTTCAGGGCCATAGAGCTCAGAGAGAAACTGCTCTGGAAGTCTGGTGACGATGCTGAAGAGGAACACTTCAGCTCAGACCTAATACAACATAAATTCCTCATTAGCTCATTAGAGACTGGTCTACTTAGTGAGGCAGTGAAGTTCCAGCTGAAACCTCACCTTAGCAAACCCAAAGCTAATGAGGTTCTGATAGAGAAGATAAATGAGGCCGACAGCCTTGAGTTAGAATGAAAGAACAAGTTTCAAAGAAATACTATGGTCAAATCACACAGAGTAAATGAGATACAAACATTGCAGCAACCCAACCATGGACAGCTGCCTCAGAACAGAGAAACAGACACAAATGAAGAAACATCAATGATGGGGGGTGTGGGAGCAACCACAAAAGAATAACAAAGAGAGTATAGGGCAAGATCCAGAGGTGGCTAAGCTGATTGAGGATCTCAAGGCTGATGTTCCTGAAGTAAAGAAAATGCTTAATGAGACATTGGATGCAACAAAGTGAAGGCCAAGTACAGCCACCTAGCCACCACCAGCTACAAGATGGTCAAGAGGATGCCAAGCATGCAGAGAAGCTCAGGTTGGTGACACATGTAGACATTGTTATCGCTGTGGGCAGGAGGGCCATCTCTTTTGTAGCTACAGGCAGATCAGGTCAGGGAAATTGGCTCATGGAAACGGGAGGGGTCTGCTCAGGTGGGACCCACAGTAGCCCATCCACTCTTCAGGTCCAAAAATGAATTCTGTGTCCTTGCAAAACACCCTCACCTTCACAAACACCAATAAGTGACTGCATAGACACTCCCTCAACCACCCCACAGCCAAACAGCAGTAAGTCCAGCTATGACCCACCTAGTGTTTATAGATCCTCACAGCGCAAAACAGACCTCATTAGTCTCATCATCGGAGGATACATGGTCCATTGTTACCTTGACTCTCACAAGAGAAAATCAGGGCGAGTCAGGAGAAAGATACTGTAATTTGTCGTGTCCTGAACCTCAACGTCACAGACCATCTGCCGAACGGTTGTGCAGAAACAACCTTTCTGCACAACATCAGGATTCTGCTGAGACAGTGAAACAGATTGCATATAAATGATGACGGAGTTCTACAAAGGAGAGTGAAGAATGGCAGATATTAGCCCTTGCTTCCGAAAGAGCACCATGACACAGGTTCTATTGGCCCAGAATGTAAAGTGACATGGAACATTTTGTGACGCATGCCTGTGAATGTCTGAAGAGGAAACGACCCAGAAAGATTACCAGAGCTCCACTGACCTCCATTACCACTTCCAACCCCTTTGAGCTTGTGTCCATAGACTTCTTACATCTTGAGACCTGCTAACATGGGTAGGAGTACATCTTAATGGTAATGCACTACATACACTACTTACCTCAGCTGCAAAAGGTCTGTGGCTCTCACACAACCCACTACCACCCGCAAGGAAACGGACAAGAGGAGTGTTTCAACAGAACCCTTCTGTTCCTGCTGAGAACACTGACTGACATTGAAAAGGCAGACTTCAAGATCTCACTGGAAAAAGTAGTGCACACCTACAACTCGGAGCGAGGCTATAGCGTTTATTTGCTCTTTGGTCGCATACCCCGACTTCCTGTTGACAACTTACCATCACAAGAGCAGTAAGCTATGAGGACTATGTGGCAAAGTGGCAGTCACAGATTAAAGAGGCTTATGACATTGCATCAACAATGGGGGATGAGTGGTCATAACTCAACATTAATAGGCATATTGACCTCTCAGGTTGTCACAGGGAGATAATGAAGTCTGCAGTTTAGACCACCAGATCTTGTTGTTGTGTTAATGTTAATGAGAAGCTCCAAAACAAAGGAATACTGACAAAGTATTAGGGGCTGCACTGTGGGGACACAAACACACACACACACACACACAAAAAAAAAAAGAGATTTCAAGAATGAAAAAGACCAACAAAAAGTGGTTAGTGGTTCAATTTGGGAGAGGGATATCAGATTAGTGGTCTTCTGGGTTAAAATGAGGGTTGTGGAGCACTTGTTAAATTGTATTTCAGTATCTGTTTCACAAATAAGGAAATAATCTCTTGGCACATCAGCACCATGTTATCATCAATATCAGGACTTTAACCCTCGTATTATCCTCAAATATTACTAACACATTTTACCCTTGGGGTCAATTTGACCCCAGGTATATTTGCCTCCAGAAAATGATTTACAGAAAATTGTTGACCAAGTTTTTGTGTCAGGCACTTTGTTTATTTGTTGAATACATAAATAACCCCTTGATAATGAAACCTATCAGTGAGTTTACCTGCCCTCTAGCGCCACCATCAGGCAAAACTTTTAAATTAGAATTAATTTATCTTGAAAACTTTTCATACAAATCTTCTCAAATTTACTGACAACATTAATGACCACAAGAGTATGAATCCTATTGGTTTTGGTGATGATATGACCTTCCCTGTAGCGCCACCATCAGGTCAAACTTTCAGTTTTAGAGTTAGTGTATCTTGAAAATCTTTCATCCAAATCTTTTCTAATTTGGGGTGCACATTCATGACTCTCACAGAATGAACCATATTGACTGATGTTGATAAGCATAAGATGACAAGGGGCCAACGGGCAGTCATGCGTCGACAGCTGTATGTGGCTGTGACCTTGTCCAGGTTGTCCACCCCTCCCTTTGTCTCATTGTAGTCCAGCACCATTTGTGGTTTTTTGTCTTCTCTGCTGCTCAGGGCATCATCTTTGTGCATGGTGCTAAGCAGCAGGACATTTTTCCCTTTCTTGGGGCAATAGGAGACCACAGTTGCTTTATCAGTGAAGGCAAACACTGAAGATGTTACCTTCCTGTTCTTGACAGCAAGAAGTTCAGAGGGAAGCTCTGGTTTATTTTTTCTCACTGTCCCCAACATCGTTACCTTCCTTTTCAGCAGTTCCTCACCCAGGGCATAAGATGTGAAAAAATTATCACATGTAATATTATGCCCATGCAGTCCTTCAGCCATATCAAGCACAACCCTTGTGCCCTGATTTTTTTCCGGTGCTTCGCCAGGAGATTTGCCTGTGTAAACCTGCATATTCCATGCAAAGCTGGACTGTGCATCACATGCTGCCCATATTTTGATGCCATATTTGGCAGGTTTGCTTGGCATATATTGTCGGAATGGACAGCGCCCACGAAACGCAACCAAGCACTCATCGACAGTCACGTGGGGGCCTGGATTGTAAAGCAGGGGTAAACGCTCCACCCACTTGTCCCACACATCCCTTATTGCCGCAAGTTTGTCACGTTCGCGTCGGCCGTGCCTTGTTTGTTTGTCATCAAAGCGTATGACACGGGACAAAACTTGGAATGTCTTCAGAGACATTGTGGCTGGAAATATTGCCCTTCCAGTCTCAGCATTCCAAAGGCTTGCTGTTGCTTCACCTTTTGATTTATAAACTCCCGCCAAAATGAGCAAGCCAATGTAGGCTTCCAAGTCGACTACATCCAAGTCTTTCCAACTGTCCCCATACACACGCTTCCCCTCTAAATTTGTCATCCCAAGTACAATATTCTCAATCGATGGTGTTATGAAGAGCTCTAATGATGACTTGATGTCTTCAACATGGCTGATTGCATATCTGGTGGGGCCTGGAACCATTTTGATAATATTAGTAGCGCTAAGTCTACCTTGCTGTCTAAGTGGGGAAAGGGACCATATTATCTTTCCATTTTTGGAAAGGATCGTGTCTGCTGGTGGTTGAGAAGCAACAGGAGGGTCAACACTCTCATTCTCATCAGATGAGAATGCCTCAAAATCAGGGTCCTCCTCAACACAATCCTCTGTCTCAGAAACATTCTCCTCTATGTCACTTTCACTGTCAAAGAGCTGTTCCAAAACGTCATTGACAGTAAACCTTTTCCCAGAAGACATTTTCAAATGAGAGAGCGTGCAGATTGCAGTGTACACAGAGCACAAAGAAGAATGATGTGGATAGAGGGCTGCAATGCAAGCTTTTATATGTTTGCTCCTCCCTTATTTTGCATGAACTACCAATGTCCTTGCAGGAATACCTCGCCCTCCACAGAGCGGAAAAGTCTCCCCCCCCCCAGAGCGGGAAAGTTTCCCCCCATTATGTATCAACTCAAAAGTATCAACTCTGCACCTGCAGGTGTGGGGATGTTAGGTCACACACACAGACAGACAAGTTTTACACAGCTAAAACAGCTTGGGGTCAAATTGACCCCAGAGGAACACCGATGCGTGGAATATGCGTTCAGCACATTGAAAAAATATTATCATGATAATTTTACGCTTAATCAGTTGTCCCCATCAAATTAGGAAAAGTCATGAAATATGGAGCAAAAAAAAAAAAGCCAACTATTGTTTTTTGAATGATAAACATTGATTGGGGTCAAATTGACCCCAAGGATAATAGGAGGGTTAAAAAGAATATCCAAGACTTGATTGTGTGTCTCATAAAATCACAACCTTATTCTCTCAATATTACAACTTTTTTATTGTAAAATTTCAAGTTCATTCTCGTAATATTACAACTTTCTTCTCATAAGCTAACAAATTCATTCTCATAGTATTACAACTTTTTTCTCATAAAACTGACTTCATTGTCAAAGTCTCAAAAATATTTAGTTTCCACCACCAAATTTAAACTGATGCTTTGACTGGATAACAATGCCAGTCAGCAATGTAGTACTTTAAATGTAACCTTTTCACAAAAGTGCTGTATGACTGAAGTTTAATTGATTTATTTGTATTCATATATTGATTAGTGGAAGCCACCAGTGCTCCAACAGCCACTTGCAACCACTGAAGTGGCCTGAAGACTGGATTACTGAAATGTTCAGTGTCATCTGATTTGATGGTGTTGGGTTGGTGTGTGTGGGAAGACTGGCCAGCAGAAAATTGCTGTGCAGCTCAAACTACTTAAAAAGTTCTGTTACAAAGCTGTCAGAATACAGTAGCTATAGAGTGGTCTGAGAGTCCATGGTGGCCCCTGTCCATTAACAAAAGCTCCTGGCTGAAATCTGATGAGCCAGACCTGGGCTGGTCAAAAGACACTTCTTACATAGCACACAGCTAACAGCTCAGGTGCGTGTCATGCTTTGAGCATGGTTACCCAGCTACTTTTAAACCTAGAGACAGCGGGTCCTGAATCTGGAGAGGGCTCTTTAAATCTCTCTCTACCATCTTCATCCTTCCTCTCAGTGATCTGGTCTGTCCTTCTGTGATGTACGGTTCCCCAAAGTCTGCCGATGTAAGAGGCAGAAATATCCAGCTCGACAGGTTCTTTATTCGGTCCTACAAGACTAGATACATGTGGATCTCGTCCAATACAGCTACAGCTACAATACAGGTTGGGGGGGGGGGGGAGTGCCAATCCAAGCTCACTCTGAGCAGAGCAGGGGTACACCCCGGACAGGTCGCCAGTCCATCGCAGGGCCAACACACAGTGGCTGTGTCCGAAACCACCCCCTCACTCCCTAATCCCTAAATCCTAATGCCTACTCCCTAGATAGGGTGATGAATGTAGTGGACCATATAGTGAACTCATTCACCAAATGAACGATCACTTTCGGATACTAATTTCGGTGCCGTTAATTGCGTCATCATTGTTGCGCAATTATAACGTTCTTAATTCACAACTGAACTTTTAAATCATTGCATTATGTTAAATGCTTTTGATATTCTTGCACTGCATTGTAATTTTGGTGGTCTGGTCTTCTTTTATTATATTTTATTTTTTATTTATATATTTTATATTTATTATAGTCTCTGTGAGATTTTCCCTTTTGCCACGGGCGCAATGCATTGTGGGATACTTTCAGTGCCCTATATTTTGTCGCAAAAGATTTCGGACACAGCCAGGGACAAGCAACCACTCACGCTCGCATTCAGACGTACAGACAATTTAGAGTCACCAGTTAACCTGGACATGCACGTCTTTGGACGGTGGGAGGAAACTGGAGTATCCAGAGGAAACCCTTGCAGGCACGAGGACAGCATGCAAACTCTGCAAAGAAAAGCCCCAGGCCGGAAACCAAACCCAGGACCTTCTTATTGTGGGGCCACAGCACAAACCACTATGCAGCCATGCTGCCCTGTTCGTGACTAATACTTTATTATCACATAATTACTTTTAGAGGGTTAGGGTTAGGGTTAGATTTTAAATTATTACACAACAGTAAATGTAATTAATAAATAGAACTATTCTCTATATAAACACCTATTGGAGTAATGGCATGCTGAACAGAGAATGAATTCACACCCATTCTTTGTATATGGAAATCACTGGTCTTTGTTTTGGTAGCTCATCCAGTGGTGTGTGCAAAATATGTGCAGTAGCCATTTATGTCTATTTTGGAAGCAGTAATTCCCGAGTTTGAAAACTCACAGCTAATTTTTTCCCAAGTTGTTTAGAATGTAGCATCACCTGCTGCTGGATCTCAACCAAGTTTTCCAAGACCCACCCCCACCATACTTCTGATTGGCTAGTGATGTTAGTTTGGTGGAGAGGGAAAGCTGCATTATACTTCTTCGCCTCATACTTCTTTATTACTTACAAGACTGGACCTCTCCAAGAGAACTAAATGTTATATTAAGTTAAGTTAAGTTTGTACAAAAGGCTTTGTTAGTAATAACAGCTTCAAGTTGCCTCCTGTATGGAGAAACTAGCTCCACACAAAGAGTCTTCAAATCTTGAGTGTTCCGTGGGCCTCTCTTATGAACTCGAATCTTTAGTTCTTTCCAAAGATTTTCCATTGGAATCAAGTCAGGTGATTGGCTGGGCCATTCTAGCAGCTTTACTTTCTTTCTCTGAAACCAAGTGAGGGTTTCCCTTTGCTGTGTGTTTGGGATCATTGTCTTGCTGAAATGTCCACCCTCGTTTCATCTTGATTATCCTGGTAGATGGCAGAATATTTTTATCAAGAATGCCTTGGTACCTTTTTCCATTCATCCTTCCTTCAATTACATGAAGTTTGCCAGTGCCGTAGGCTGCAGAACAGCCCCACACCATGATGTTTGTATGGTGTTTTTGGAGTGATGTGCTGTGCCATTTGACCTCTAAACATGGTGTGTATTACGTCAGCCAAAGAGTTCACTTTTGGTCTCATTTTTCCAGACTATTCTCCCAGTATTTTCACAGGCTTGTCTAAATGTTGTGCAAACTTTAAACAAGCTTCAACATGTTTTCTTCTTCAGCAATGCAGTCTTGCATGGTGAGCATGCATGCAGGCCATAGCTGTTGAATGCGTTACTTCTTGTTTTCTTTGAAACAATTGTACCTGCTTATTCCAGGTCTTTCTGAGGCTCTATACAAGTGGTCCTTGGCTCTTCGACAACTCTTCTGATAATTCTGTTGACTCCTCTGTCAGAAATCTTGTGAGGAGCACCTGGTCGTGGCCAGTTTATAGTGAAATGATCCAGAAGTTTCCACTTCCAGATTATGGCCCCAACAGTGCTCACTGGAACATTCAGAAGTTTAGAAATGTTTCTGTAACCAATGCCATCAGCATCCTTTGCAACAATAAGGTTGCAAAGGTCTTGAGAGAGTTCTGTGCTTTTACCCATCATGAGATGTTTCTTGTGTGACACCTTGGCAATGAGACACCTTTTCATATGCCATTAGTTGGGACTGAACCAGCACTGCACTGACAAACGGCAAGATTGCTTTCTGATTACTGATAGATTTCAGCTGGTGTCTTGGCTTTTTGTGCCTCATTTCTTCATGTGTTCAATACTTTTTCCCTGTGTCATTCCATTTTATTACACATAATTTATCTAAGGTTTGATTTCCTTGCATGTGTGGGTTGAAAATTTCATTACATTAACACCTTTAAAAATATATTTACTGATAAAAATTGTGACGTCTAATCTAATGATGTAGCCCTGCTACAACGGTTACATGATGTCAGGGCAATATCACACAATCAAAGCATACATCTTATTTACATAGCACTGCGTCATCATTAATAATAATAAGAGGTTAAGTGATTCATCCTCCTCTTTATCATTGGCTGTTTCACATACAGGAAGGCAGAACAAATACAATCAGCTCCCTGCTGGAACAGACAACCAGCAGAGGAGAGCCTCACCCCAACTCCACCACAAATAACAGCTCAACTATTAAGTGCAGACTTAAACTTGAAAGAGTACCATATTAATCACTCATTCTGCAGTTTTGTTTTGTTTTTTCCAATATTTACAGCATTCCAATACTAGCATGTAGCATGATTTTCAGGGGTTGCTGCAGGTTATTTTTGGGGTTAGTGTAGGCCACTGAAAGTATAACTCACTATTTACGAAAGCTTTGGCCCATCCAATCCATGCAGAGTTCTGAGGTTGAACTTGTGGGATCATGATCCTTGTCTCCTGGAAAGGCCTGTGGCAGACTTCCCTGAATAATTCATTAGATCCATGCTGAACCACTGGCAAGTATACCAGTGTCATCAAGGTAACTACAGCCCTCCTGCCACGGCAGTAACCACAAACCCACACAAACAGTTCGCAAAGATGGACAAAGAAACACAGATTTGGAGTGCTCAGTAATCCGTTTGTGGTTGATGTGGAAAGTGCACCAGCCAAACTCCAAATGGAGCTGACTAAACTCCAGTGTAGTGACACGCTCAAGTCAAAGTATGAGTCTGTGGGTGCTGCACAGTTTCTATGTTTCTTCCCCGACACACTGCCTGTACTGGCCTCATGAACCTCACTTGTACACCCAATAGGCTGTTGTTTAGGTCAGGCCCTGAGAGCAACACATCGTTAAGTGGCATACCTGTGCGCTGGAATCAAATACCCCTCTTATCTGCGATTGCTTCTGCAGATGGCAGACTTTGAAAAAGAGCAAATGTCAGTACTCTTTGTTTTCCTGTACTGGGGGCGGAAGTTCAGCGTGTCCTTTGTCCATCATCTTTTGCATAACGTCTGTGAGGTGACTAACAGCATACTGGCGGCTGTTTGGCAGTATTTGCCTTGACTCACGGAAGGGTAGTGGGGCCACCCAGCTCTTTGAATCATCTTGTGTGAACTCATTGTCCGTAATTTTGAGGAACAACAGATCCTCCATTGAAGGTGCAAGCTTATTGTCATTTTTGGTCTGACAGAAAAAATCCTTCCCCAAGCTTACATTGCTTGCATTGAGCTTCATTTTGTGTTACTGAGAGGCACTACTATTACTGTCAATCTGGAAGACTAGTCTCTGACTTGACAGTGAAGTGGTTTTCACAAGGAGGAAAATAAGTGGGTCTCCCATTTGCTAGAACATGACTCTTTAGACCTCTGAAGGCTAATGAATGCTGCCCAAGCATACATTTCCAACTATCATCCAGCCTAGATCAGGTCTCTGTGCATATGGTGAATGGTGTGGGGCATTAATTTGACTGCGCACTTTATGGACTCTTAGAATGTCCCTTCTGAGTAAGAGCAGAATCTCAGCACTGTCATCTAGAGCTGGTATTTTGTGTGCAATACGCTCAAGGTGGGAATTTCCTCTCTTTTGTTTGGTATCATGTTGGTACATTGGTAACTGTATTGCGGGGGCACCATCTATGGAATCTATCATGTAACCAAAGGCTCTGCGACCAGCTTTGAACGTAATCGAAAAACTCTGAGCGTGCCTATGACAAGTTGCTCTGGTCGTCCAGCATGGTCTACATTCTTTTGCTCTTGCTGCGGTCATTAGCTGGGTAAACACTAACTAGGCATATTTTAGAACATGACTTTCCTGAAAATCCCTCCCCACATACCTCAGTGCAGCTTGTACCAACTGTTTCCTCCGGCCCATCTTCTTTCTCCTCACTGTGATCTGCTGTAGGTAGGGAGGACTTGGGAGAAAGAGAAGGCGTATCTGGATGCAAGGCAGTAGGGTGCTTGTCAGAGTCACATTCAGAATATTTGACTGCTGCTTCAGTTACAAGCCACGTCTGTTAGATGCACAGCACTTGTAACAGATATTGTGTTGCTTTAACAGTCTCTTCCTTTCTTGAAGAGGTTTTTCTTTAAAACCTTTTCATTGTTGTAGTGCATGTGGTTTGTTACGCGCAGGACACAATTTTTCGGGTCCATTAGTGGGTATGGTTGTTACATTTGTTTTATGTACCGAAACTGTTCTGTGATTATTACTGCGGTTGTCTCCAAACCTGTCCTTTTTAATTCTGTTGATGGATAGTGACTGGATATTGAAGCTGGAGTCATTGCATGCCTTTGCTTGTGTTGGAATGAACTGCAGAAAAAAAGTAAAAGGGAAGAAAAGTTACTTTATAATTCCTGTTTGTAGTGTGAGCCTTCCCTCATCCATCTGTCCTGTAGTCCATCCGGCAGTTTTTCCACAATTGGAGCAATGCCTCTTGCTTTATCCACATAGGGCAATCCATGCAAGTTCTAGCCTGTCCCCGATGAGTCGTAATGCAACTGATTATATTCACTGCTTTAATGCGACGTGCATGTTTGACTAGCTCTGGGCCCAGTGATTTAACCAGGAGGTCAATTTCTTCCCCAGCTTTAAGATCGAGACTCTCAGTAGCATTAATGAATGATGATTTTCAAGCTAAATATTTTTTCTGGCTTGTCATCAAACTTGGTGAGCTCGGATGCTAACAACTGACTCCTCACTTGATATCTGGAAAGTTCATTAATGTCACTAGAATGGTATTGAGCAGGTGAGTGATATTGGATGCGGACAGTAGATGGCAGTGTATACAAAGGCATGTTATGGGCACTGTTTTCTGGGGGTCATTGGGGCTGATAGTCCTTTGAGACTGTGGGCATCCTTTCGTCTAGTTTAGTGTCCTTTGTGTTTATTTTACCTGGTTCTTTGTCACTGGCCTCACTGCTGGGCTCACTGTGTTTTCTTATGTATTCGGATGTCCGCTCATGGGCACTTTCCATTGAGGGCAGATGAATTGGGTGTTCCACTGTTGTTTCCAAATTTGCAGCAGCGGTTTCCATTACTACTGCTTCGGTGACAGAAGCTTGCACTTCATCGTCTTTCTCTAGTGCGTTGCTTCTAATCTGGCTTTTTCTATCTTGATTTCTATTTCTTTCTTTGCAAATGCAGCTCTGGCCTGGGCAGCTTCTGCTTTTGCACGTGCTGTGGCAGCTGCTAATGTTACACTTGCAGTTGAAGATCTGCTTGCTGTAGATTTGGCCTTCTCCATCGTTCGTGTTAATGTACTGTGCCTTTACACTGACTTGATACTGCTGCATTTGTCATGCTGGTCTGAAAACAGTGTATGACCAAGCAGCCTGGCGTTCAGTAGTTTGTCAAGAGGTGTCCCTTTTCACTGTACCGGCCTTATGAAAACCTTTTCCACTATCCAGTAAGTTAAACACCCCTACACAGGGGGTCCTACACTTTGAATTATTAAAGTTCATTATGGGGAAGAATTCTTTCACACAGATAGTTGCCAAAAAGACCAATGTTCCGCTTGAACATCTTGGAAAGCTCAGGGAAGGTGGGGGCAATTCTCTCAAAAATTGTCCAAGCTTATCTGTTTTTCCACTCAACTCCCTGAACTTGGCTTTGAGTTCAGACATGCACTGCAGGTCAATTAGCTCCATCTGAAGCACAGGGGGGACATCTTCCACATCGAAAGAGAAGGGGTCAGCTAAATTTTGAAAAGTGGTTCTGTGTGTCTTGAAGTCTGCAAACCTGTGATCAAATTCTTCCTATAGCTTTACAATGGTATCAGCATACTTCTCACCACTGAATGGTGTGCCTGGATCCATGATTGCCTTGCATGCTGGGAAATGGCAGAGGTTGGTCTGGGAAAGCTGGGCTTTCCATACCACAAGTTTTGTGGAGAATGGTCTGACATTGTCATATGCAGCACTGACAAGCTGGCCCTGGCCTTGTAACTTCTTGTTCAGTACATTCAGCTCCTGTGTGATGTCAACAACAAAAGCTAAGTGATTTAGCCATTTGGGATCACTTAGTACAGGAACAGTCATCCCTTCCTTCTCCATGAAGGCTTTCACATCTGCTCTCAACTCAAAAAACCTCTTCAAGACATTCCCCCTGCTAAGCCAATGTACCTTGGTGAAGTAGAGCATATCCTCATATCCTGACTATTTCCTCCAAAAAAAAAAAAAAAAAAAAAAGCAGCCCTTGGATCTGATATGGTTGATGCATTTCACAATGTCAGACATCACATTGTCAAACTTTAGGCTTTTGCTAATGGATAATGCAGTGCAGAGCAATGGCCTCTTCCACACCCTGTTATTGATGGCACTCCATCAGTTGTTATTCCAACAAAACTCATAGTAAGCTGGCATCCACAATGGCATCAAACAGCTGGCGAAATATCTCCTGACCAGTGGTCTGGCCATGCATTGGAATCATTGTGAGCAACTCCTCCATCACTTCAAAATTGTCATCAACACCACGGACATATAGTACAAGCTGAGCATGTCATTCACTCTTGATGAGAGCACAGGTGTCACTGAGTATGAATGGAAATGTTTAGCTTTCTCACGCAGTTGATCCTAAATGTTAACTGATAGGTCAGAAATGCGCTCTGCCACTGTGTTGGCTGAAAGGCTGATGTTGCTAAACTGACCCTTCTTTTCTGGACAGACTATACTTGCAGCCTGTAACATGCACCGTTTGATGAGGTCTTTCAATGGCTTTCCTATCTTAGCTATCATCTCACTCACTGCGTAGCTAACTTTGATTGCCGCAACCACTCTTTGCTTGCTTTCTTGAAAAAAAAAAAAAAAAAAATCTTGTTGCCTGAATAGACACATTTTCAGTTTGGTGACCCGGTCCTCTTGATCACCTCCCTGGTATTTTGCATACTCCTCAGCATGTCTAGTTGAGTAATGATGTCTAATGTTATACTCACACTGCACTGCAACTTTATCTGTGCAAATTAGACACGTTGGGATGCCTTTGTGCTCAGATTCCGTCTCCCACTTCTGAAATTTTCTGTGCTCATCGTAAACTTTTCTCTTCACTTTTAAACAAACAAGAGAAAATAGGTGCTGGGAAATGTTGTCAATTTAGACAAACTACAACCAGCCGATAAATTGATTTTGATGATAATTTGGATTTTCAGCTTGATATATTTTGTTTTTCATGAAAATAAAGTACAGTGAGCACAGGGATGATGTTTAGTTCACTTTCTTAGACATCTTGTACAGAAACTCCGCTTTGACAAAAACAAAAATAAGAACTTTTGTCACTAAACCCCAATGGGAAAGCCCAGAAGAGAAAATCTAAATTAAATAAAACTTGATTTAAATAATTACTTTATCTTTTTAAGTCTATTTTTAAGATGAAAAGTTTTTATTAAAATCATAAACAAGTTTGGCGTGTAAATTTGAGATTTTATTTTAAAGGCATATTCCCCAGCCTGAGAACAGACTTTTCATGCTCAACTAACCAAAGCCCGCAACCACACTGCTACTTCAGTATCAACACAAATCAGTCAATACCATATTCACACACATCCAGATGAACACATCTATAACGGTAACTGTTTTGTAATTACTATTTACTTACTAATACTATTTTTTTGATAGTTTTACATATTGTTCTGCCCCAAAATAAATAATCATCAAAACAATGGATAATGCATGGTATCAATAGATGAAGGTCCCATCTGTCCTTCACTTTAGACACCTGGATACACACAGGCAGGATGTGTTCACATATATACTTTTACACTACCACTTTGCCTTCTCCCTGTTCCACAGCAGATCATCACATCATCTGAGCACAGCACTGCACCTGAGGCCTCTCTGTGAAACAGAATGTAACCAAGACGTACACATACTGCACTACAGAGCAGAAGGTCAACTACGACAGATTAATCACATGGCACTTAAACCATAAACTGTAGGGTAGTACCAATCCAATGCAGGGAAAGTACAGGGGTCCTTTAGCACGTTTGATGAAATGATCAATATTAAAACAGAAGGAAGAGCTCACACAACTTGAGATGGAATTTCCTCCCGATGATTTTGACAGTGTCAAAATATAATCCCCGCTGTAATGGTAGTAATCAGTCCCACATAGCTTTACCACTCCAGTATACTGAGGACAAGGATGGTTTCATCAGGGGTCATATATGTCTCTCTCTAAAGACAAGACTGGAGGCGCCTATCTGCTGTACCCACACATGATTAAATAAGGAAGCTCGGTGACACAGTTGACATATCTGTAGCTGTGACATTGTGAGCAGTGTCACTTAAGGCTTCAAAATACGCATTGCTATTTCACAAACAACCAATTACTAAAGAGCAGCATACAACAGTGCTAACGCTTGTACAGATCAAGTGGACAAGAAGTAGAGACCATTTTTAAAAGTGTAGCAACACTGACGGAGCTGCAGAGACATGCAAATGAAATTAACAACAAAAGACATTTTATTGACATGGTGCATCATGTCTTACCCAGACAACAAGGCTGGATCCCAATGAACAACTGTTTCAGTTAGACCAGCACAAACACTGTACAAAGAGACCGAGAACACAAAGGCCATTGTCCTCTGTCTGTCCTCTCTCTAATACGGCTCAGAACTGTATAACCCATGAACCTGTAGCATCTGGTCGAATTCTGCTGCCCCTCCGCTGTCCAGGGGGAACAGTGCAGAGTGCCAAGCTTGTAATTCATGTGGAGATGTGTATGACTGGACAGTGGACACGTCAGGATGTTCCTGGGCAATGTGTGTCTGTGGTTATGAGAGATACTGACACTCCAATTTAATGTACCAAGTTTTGAGTGAACAGCAACACCTGAGTCTGGAAATGAAAGAGGATGTAAAAGATTTGATAAAACTGACATTTCAGACTTTTCCCAAGGGAGTTGCTGGTAGTTCTGATCAAACTAGCAGAATAAACATAGATGAATGACAAATGGAGCCTAAAGGTTTGTCAGAAGTCCGATCAAAAGCCCACATTGTTTACCTTGGCCTTGGACCATGATGCTTACATTGTGTTGGCCAAAGTTATTCTACCTGAATGCTCTCAGGTAGAGATTTAGCTCATAATTTTCAATTCCTGGGTCCTTCAAAACCTTAATTTCTAAGAGTCTATGGAGCCACTCGGTCTGACTGCTGCGGTAGGATCCCTGTCTCTCTTGCATTAGTGCTGCACCCCATGTTTTTGTTATGATGGCGAGACCAGTATGAGACCTAAGTCCTGTGGACAGTGTGTTGGTGGAGTGCCAGCACGATCCAGAAGATCAGGCTCCGTGACTCAAAGACAAGGACGGACCACACCGCAGCTGGGCATTTCTCATAGAACCGGTTGTTGATGTTGAACCCACAGTAATTGCTTATCTACTGTGCCTCTCAAACATGTTTACCTTCATCTAACACATTAATACTGCAGACCATGGCTCCGTTACTCAACACACACAGTTCCAGGTTCGTACCTCCACGCTGAACGAATGCTCCTCTCCGTTGACGGAACATAACATCCACAACATCAGCTGCAAACACAGGGTCCCCACACAGCAGCTGTGAGCCCAGCTCCTGCTGTGGAGCGTCGGTAAAACCATGGTGGAGCCGCGGCTTTCCTGTTTTTCTGTCTCCGATAATTTGCAGTCGTTTCACTCGTGGATGACGGGCGTTAATCTGACAGCAACATCGCCGACGTGTCGGGAGGCTCACGGGCAGTAGAGGAGTCAGAAGCGGAAAACGTTACGAAGTTGTTCTGCTTTTTTCGGATGTCACTCCGGATGGAAATTCGCTTCTAACGGCTGTCAGCAGCCTCTACGTCCCGGGTCTGAGTCAGTCCGCTGGAACATCGGCCGATGTTCCAAGCTGCCGCTTACATCCAGTTTTCTGCACAGCTAGGCATAGCTGGCTGTTTTCTACTGTTTTCCCACAGAGTGCGCATGTGCACATTAAGCGCCCCCTCCCACTCCTTTTCCAAATGCGCCAATAAAATCAGTATCTTGAAAATCAGTCACTGCTTCCTGAAGTATCGTTCTTATCCTCCTCCAAAATGAGTCTGTCTCTCTAAAACCAATATAGGCTCCCGGAAAACCAGTCTGTCCTGTAAATCGGGACCCTTTAAAATCTACCTAGAATCCACTAAATCCATTCTGTACTCCCACAAGACTTTTTTTTAAAAGCCAGTCTGCTCTTCTGAAACCATTCTGGCCTCATGTAAAACCAGCCTGATTTCTGTAACAGTGTTCTGGTCAGAATTTAAACAAGCCAATTGGGAAGAGTGGTCAGTCACAGGCTCAGTTTGGAACTCAACTTAGACAACATCGATTGAAGCTCAACATCTAACATCAGCTGTGACTTTGACACTGCCAGTCAGAGGCAAACTGTCCTATTAGGCAAACCAGGCATTCGCTTGGAGCCCCAGGCCCCATACAATACAATAGATAGATGCAGCGGCCCCCAAATCACTGTTCGCCTGGAGAACCCAAATGGCTAAGTCCGCCATTGCTGCCAGTTCTTGGGTTCATCAGAAAAGTTTCTCTTTCTGTTTCTGTCTCTTCTAAATCAAATCAAATCAAATGAGATTTATTTGTATAGCGCCAAATCATAACGAAGTTACATCAAGGCACTTAAAATTGTTGTCACCACCTGCAGGATGAGGACAGGGAGAGAGAGGAGCGGAACTGGGAGAGACAGAGACTTTGGCAGAACATGGTTAGTAAATGCAGTATAAATTCCAGTGCGGAACTGCCTATTTGTAGGCCTGTCTGTGGGTGATTACTGTATTTTTTTTTTACATCTGTCCACCAAAGGGTACTAACAGGCTCAGAGCTCCCATCAATAAGCATTGCCATTATTGTGGCTAAGTGATCCTGCTCAGTCTCAGCCAGGTTTCCAGTGACTGATGTTACTGAAGAGAAATTGATGTGTTTAAGTACTCATGGCTTTTACAGGAAAAAGTGTCATCAAGCTCCCATTTTCTTACATGCATCGTGCCTCTTGTGTTGACAGAAAACATCAGATGTTTATATATATATATATATATATATATACATATGTATATGCCGACTATAAATATAGCACCTGTTCTTTCATACATCTCTCACTCATCTTCTACTGCGTATCCGTTTTCGGATCATCGAGTCTTTCATCCAATTAGAGTATAATTCCTATTTTTTCTTGTATATTTTTCTTTTTTTATTACATTCATTCAGTTCTCCAAGACAGTAGTTGTTCAGAGAAATATCATCAGAGCTGAGTAGAGTTGACTGCGTGAATATGGTCCAATAAGGACTATTGGTCTATTTTGTTGTTCCCGGAGTGCCCGGAGTGCCCAGTAAATCTTTTAGGGCGTGATGGGTTGTTATTGTTAGGATTAGCACTAATACCCACTCCTCACGGACACATTGCAGTAAAAAGACGAGAGGAAATAGAAAAAGGGGATCTCTATGTAATTCAGGGATCAGGCCAGCCACATTACTATTATTCACTTGACGTTCCAAATAGACCTCCACATGAAACGGCTACAGTATTGATGGAAGAAGGCAAAAAAATAGTTTCGTGATTACTGGACCAAATGACTAAAGACAGCTTACACATAACCCTCTGGTACAAGCAGACACCTGGACCAGATAAGGAATATGAGAAGAGGTTAGCAAAAGCAACACCAGCTAGAATCACAGGAAATTACATATATTCAGACGGGGAAAGCACTGCTGTTTTAGGCATAACGTTGACACCAGATTTAAAGAAGCTGTTAAAATTGTGGTCACCGCCTCATGTTTCTCTGTACAAAAGTAAAAATCAGCAGTGGAAAGATTTGGGAGAAATAGTGTATAGAGGTGAGAGAGCATCAGACTGGAAAGAGACCTCAACAGGAATGTGGACCAGTGCATCCACTGGCCTCACTAGGAAGACTTTGTTCTGGCAATTCTCAGTGCAAGAGGGAATACACCTGCACTCAGAAAACACATGAAACATAATGATACTCACTGAAGATGAGGAAGAAATGTTAAAAAGTGTACCAGAAAAACTATGGTCTAAAGGACCCACTGATGTTGGGTTGGTTAAAGGAGCCTTACCTGTACAAATCAGACCAAAGACAGAATATAGACCATGTGTGAAACAGTATCCATTAAAGCAAGATGCACATGAAGGAATAAAACCAGTAATTGATGACTTAATAGTAGCAGGTGTAATTATAAAATGTGAAGACTCTCCATGTAACACACCAATATTTCCCGTAAGGAAACAAGCACCATCAGTAGGATGGCGCATGGTACAAGATTTGCAAGCTGTAAACAATGCTGTAATACAAAGAGCTCCATGTGTTCCAGATCCTATACTTAAACACACTAAGGCCAGACGCTAAGGTATTTACCGTAGTTGATATAAGTAATACATTCTTTTCAGTACCAGTGGATAAAGATAGTCAATTTTGGTTTGCATTCACTTTTGACAGTCAAAGATACACATATACGAGATTACCTCAAGGTTATTGTGAGAGTCCTACTATCTACTCTCAGGTAATGAGCGCTAGCATGGCTAAGTTCCAAACTCCACAAAATAGTCAAATTTTAATTTATGTGGATGATGTTTTGTTGGCATCTCCTAATATGGAAGCATGTAGAATAGACACACTAGCCCTGTTAAAACATTTAGCGGAAGAAGGGCATAAAGTAAATAAAAATAAACTCCAAATATGTAAGTCGCAAGTGAAATATTTAGGACACAATTTGAGTGCTGGAGGAAGAACAACACTGGAAGACAGAAAAACCGCTATCCTCCAAGCTCCCAAACCATTAACAAAAAGGCAAATGATGTCATTTTTGGGCCTAACAAATTACTGCAGAAACTGGGTACCAAACTATGCAGACATAACCGCACCTTTAAATAAGTTAATGTATGAAGAAAATTTAAAGATGACCTCCCCCTTATGCTGGACCAGAGAGTCAGAAGAAGCATTCTGTAAGATAAAACAAATGTTGGTGTCCAGTACAGCGCTAGCATTACCAGACTATAGTAAACTTTTTATTCAAATGGTGGACTGTAAAGGCCACTTCATGACTTCCGTACTGGTGCAACAGCATGGTGCTAAAATGAAGCCAATTGCATATTTCTCGTCAAAACTAGATAGTGTGGCCTGTGCGCTACCACACTGTGTCAGAGCAGTCATAGCAGCATCTATGGCAGTAGAAGCGAGTGCAGCCATAGTATTGTTTCATCCACTTGTACTAAAAGTACCACATGCAGTCTCAGCGCTATTGTTACAAACTAATATGACTTTTCTATCACCAGCCAGACACTTGTCCTGTATGTCCATTCTCTTATCCCAACCTCATTTAACAATAGAGAGATGCATGGCTTTAAACCCGGCAACATTGTTGCCAGTACCTGATGATGGAATGAAACACGATTGTCAAGAATTAGCTGAACAAACAGCTAAAAGTAGAGCAGATCTTAAAGATCAACCACTAGAAAGAGGAGAAGTGTTATTTGTAGATGGTTCCTCAAAGAAGAATGAACAAGGGAAAACCCAGACAGGCTATGCAGTAGTAACACAAAACACAGTGTTAAAAGCAGAAAAATTACCCTCCCACTACTCAGCACAAGCTGCAGAGTTAGTGGCATTAACAGAAGCATGCAAATTGATGAAGAATAAGGAAACCACAATTTATACAGACAGCCAGTATGCTTTCGCTACAGTACACACTTTTGCACAATATTGGAAAAACAGAGGCATGGTTACCTCTACAGGTAAACCAGTAACTCATGCTGAATTGTTATCAGGCCTTCTGCAAGCAGTGCAGCTGCCAAAAGCCGTTGCAGGCACAGATGAAGTTTCTCTAGGAAATGCATTTGCAGATAAAATAGCAAAAGCAGCGGCAGCAGGACAGGTTCAAGTGCTGACTGTGGAAGAATGTACAACTTTAGAGGACACTACACTAAAAGATATGCAACAACAAAGTCCTCAATCTGAAAAAGATATATGGTTAAAAAATGGAGCGAAGTTACAAAACGACATGTATGTATGACCAGACGGCAAACCTATCCTACCAAAAAATTTATACAAGTGGGCGGCAATTGAGCCATGGTGTGACACATGTCTCAACAGGAGGGATGGTAGGACAGATACATCAGCATTATACCACTTATGGATTTAACTCTTATTCGAAAAATTTTTGTAGATCATGTTTAACATGTGCAAGACACCATCCTCAAGGGAATTTAAGGCCACGTAGAGGGGCGATTCCCTACACCTCAATATCCATTCCAAAGTATCCATATGGACTTTATAGAGCTAAATCAAAGTGAAGGAAAGAAATACTGTTTAGTCATAATAGACGCTTTTTCAAAATGGATAGAGCTTTTTCCAACAAAACATCCAGATGCAATAACAGTAGCTAAGGCACTGTGTAAAGACATAATACCAAGATATGGAATTCCTGAGAAAATATATAGTGATAATGGCACACATTTTGTAAATCAGACAGTGAAAAAGATTGGAATAATGTTCCATATCGATTTAAAGAATCATTGTGCTTATCATCCTCAAAGTGCAGGCCTGGTAGAAAGAATGAATGGAACTATAAAAAATAGATTAAAGAAATGTATTGAAGAAACAGGAAGACCATGGACACAGTGTCTTGATCTAGTGAAACTGTATATCAACATTACAAGCTCAATAGGTCTAACTCCATATGAAATGCTATTTGGAAGACCTTATAGATTACCACAATTCAAAAATCAATGGGAATCTGATGATGAAGCTAACTTGGCAGATTATATGAGGAAAATGTTAGAAAAGCAAAAACAGGCATCTGTTGATAATAATCCTTCTGTTTCTCAGCAGGAGGCCCAATTAGTACTACCAAGAGATTGGGTGCTGGTACGAAGTATTAAGAAGAAGTATTGGTATTCACCCAAGTGGGAAGGGCCATATCAGGTACTGTTGACCACACCTACAGCCGTAAAAAATAGCAGAAAGATCAACATGGATTCATTTAATGCACTGTAAAAAGGTAATTTCAGTTGAAAGCTCCGATAGGGGAGGTGAGCCAAAGACTGATAATAGGGTAGATCCAGACGTTTAGAGGCTGGATAGACCTGAAAGTCAGTGAAGTTTTTACAAGACACCAAACCAAGTACAGGAGATTGATTTTCGACTAAAATGACTCCTAAGTGGTTATCACGGGCCATCAGAGGATGGTTGGTGACTATATTCCTTATAATAACCTTTCTGCTAATATGGCACCTGTGGAAGCCACCCCGAGGGGATGGAACAGATACAGTACAAACGTTAAATCAGATGAAAGAAGGAATCAGACGTAGTTCAAGATCAGTTCAAAGACGATGGCCTAATCTGCCATACAATCCATGTAACCGTCCCCAAAATGGGGAAAGAACCACAACTGAACTTTATGTCTGTTACAATGCAAGTAAGTTTGTTAGCACTGTATACATACCCCGGAATTCATTTAAACTGGGGGGATATGCAGCAGATCAGTGGAAAGGATATATATTTTACCTAGACTCACAACAGGATAAAATTGAGAAAAGAGATAGAGCTTACCAGCATGTTGGAGGGAACAGATGGGGCCAAGTGTTTGCATATAGTGGAAGCGGATGGTCACATGGTTCATACGGGTACCATCCATGTGCACAGAACTGGACTAAACGATTACAACTTGGTGTACAATTAATAAAAATGCAGACAGGATCAACTACATCCACTACAACGTTCAAAAGTTAGGTAATTGGACACAGAGCGGCTTTGAGGCGGTACATGGACAGTTGTCTGCAACTTCTCTCATGGCATTCCTGAACAGTATAGCCCTGGACATGTTGTTGGCTGAGAAAGGAGGTGTGTGTGCTATGTTCAGAGAGCAGTGTTGCACGTTCATCCCAAACAACACAGCTGCTGATGGCAGCCTTACTAAAGCCATAGAGGGACTTCGAGCTCTCAATGGCAAGATGAAAGAACACTCTGGGGTTGACACCTCAATGTGGGATTCCTGGATGGATGTTTTCGGAAAATATAAAGCTCTAGTGTCCTCTGTTTTGGTCTCTATAGCAGTGTTTGCTGCAATCTTAACTTTGTGTGGATGTTGTTGTGTGCCCTGCTTGCGTTCTCTTATTAACCGTCTAATTGCTACAGCAATTTCACCCATGGAAGATAAAGTGGCTCAAATGTACCCCTTACTGGAAAGTAATTCTCAAACTGATGAGGAGAGTAGTGGAGAAGAAGACCCTATTAAAAACGTACTGGATTTGTTCTCAGTTTAAAAAGATTATAAATGTTAAAGACATTACCTCCAAGTTTAAACTTACTTGTGCTCATAAAAATTATCTCGCAGTTGAAAATCTTAATGAAGTGACTGAGCAGAGTGATATGAGAAGTTGAGCAAGAATCTAATAA
The DNA here is from genome assembly GCF_900963305.1 of Echeneis naucrates. Classification (NCBI taxonomy): domain Eukaryota; kingdom Metazoa; phylum Chordata; class Actinopteri; order Carangiformes; family Echeneidae; genus Echeneis; species Echeneis naucrates. The sequence goes on along the minus strand of NC_042530.1, from coordinate 18,891,808 downwards.
ACAGGAGGGAAATGTTAGAATAAATGTACATAAAGTACAGATCTCTACCTCCTCCTGCACCTGCTTCAGCCCAAACCTTTCCATCATCTTGCAGCCTCTCTCTCTTTTTGGGGAGTCGGTCAGAAGATCATTACATTAAGCTAACACATGGATTAGCTTCTCCTGGTCTTTTTGGGTGACAAAACTATTAATTCTGCTGATGTTCTTGAGTGTATGGCAGAGCTTATCGTTAAAAAGTTTAAGTCTTCTACTCTTTAGCTATGCTGCTGTAGGCCTAGGCTACTGGGGGAAGGACTGAGCTTAGAGAGTAATATGTACACCTTCTCGTCAAATTTTGACAGGTCCTTTGATCTTAGTTAACCCCTCCCCTCGAACGATCTGATTGGTTCTTTTTCCCCGCCCCGGCGAAGAGGTAACAACCAATGAGATCATTCGAGGGCGGGTTCGAGTAAAATGGCGGCAGATTCATTTTGAGGTTGTTGGTGAAAGAGGGAGGATGTGTTTTGTTAGAGTGAAAGGACCATATTGAGTATGTATTTAAAAATGTATTTCTTTACAAAGAGGGAGTACAAAACCATGTGTTTTATTGGTGTGAAGGGGTTACTTAGTAGGGTGTAATTTTCGTCCGTTGTTCAAATTTCTGTTGTAATGAAAGGAGAGGAGGAGGAGGATACAGAGTGTTTCTTTTCAAAACAACCATCATGTGTTTTATCCGTGTGAAGGGGTTACTTACTAGGGTGTAATTTCTGTTGTAATGAAAGGAGAGGAGGATATTCCAACAGAGTGTTTCTCTTTCTGTACTCAGGTTTGACTGGAGAGGAGATAAGTTTTCACCCACTGATCGGTCCGTAGCCAGCCCCCTAGTGTGTCCCCACCCCTGAGGTTAAAACCAATCAGATCATTTGAGGGCGGGGACGAGTAGAACGGCGCTCGATTCATATAGAGGTCGACGGGTTTAGAGGGAGAACGTGTGTTGCCTTGAAAGGAAAAAGTTTTTTCTTTTGCGAGAGTAAGAAAAAAAAAGAAAAAAAAATGGCTGAAAACATGTTGAGATCAGAGTCTGCTGCCGCGAACACTGTGATCTGCGAGACTCCTGTATCGAGTTATCACGAATTACGTGGAGCTCCGAAGAAGCGGGTGACGTATTTGTGTCGGATTCAGACTCCGGCACCCGAGGCTCTCCACAGAGAGTGGAGACTGTCGGACGGCGGTGCCTGGGGGTATGTGTTCAACTATACCTGTCAAGAGGTGTGTTTTTACCAGTTGGAAAAAGATGAGGTTTACAGCCCGGCGGGATCGAGAGCGACACTCACCTCAACAGACTGGTCGGCGTTGACGTTGGTGGGTGTAACAAATTTAAAAGTGAACGGTGTGAAAAAAGAAGAAGAGGGCTCATCAGGAGCTCCGAAAAAAAGAATTGCAGCCCACGTTGTGTGGGAGACCAAGAACACCCCGTCGGGTCGATGGTACTACAGAGCCGCCCGTTGGGTGAGTGAAGGGTGTGAGGACGAGTTTGTGTTGGAGTATTTCAACAAGAGCTGCGGAGTGTTTCAGAGATGTTTGCACATTCCGTTCAAGAACTGGCTGAGTGTGATGGAGGAATACACGGAGAAAATTAAGACTCTGTTTGCGAGCAGTCAGAGTTTCAGAGACATTCTGCTGGTGAGAAAAATTCTGGTGTATTAGACCCCACCCCTTCCACGCCATAGGTCTACGAATAACCCCTCGGCCTCCTCCTCCTTCTCCTCCCGACCAATTCTAACACAGCGTGCAAGTCACTCCTCTCATCCATACTTTAAAAGGAACGAGGAGAACGAGAAGTTAAAACCATGTCTTTCATACCCACAACGCTCCGTCCGCCGAGTCCTCCTGGGACGCTGACTTTGCGGCCTCGCAGGAAAAGACATCTGACCCGATCGCTCCTTATCCGTCGATCGGATATCACGCAACGCCGTCAAACTCCCCGACGGCTACGCAGATTGCTCCTGACACACCGCCTTCCCTGACGGCTACGCAGATTGCTCCTGACACACCAGCTTCCCCGCAGGCGAGCCAATCTTCGACGGAAAGCGCGGCGGAGAGAGGGGATGCGACCGACGGACTGTTGGGACGAGCTGGTTCAATCCAACATGTCTGTCATGACCGACGCCGGGCTTGAATTAGTGGTGCAGTTGATACGCAACCCTCGAGGCGGAGGCAAGAGAAGCGTAGATAAAATGTTGGATGAGGAGGTTTTGAAAAAGAGGAGAAGATTTTTGTACGTGGTGGAAAATCCCCGCAACAAAATGTGTTTTGCTATTAATTTGGCACACCTGCTGCATCCCCATCTCTGCGATAGAGAGGCTGAGAGAAAGGGCAGAGAGTTTCAGACGGCTGTAGGTTTTGATGATCAGACGGAGGTGACGTTTGATGATGTTTCAAAGTTTGAGAAGGCCTTGGATTGTAAAATTGTAGTGTTTTATAGAAACAAAGGCACACGAGCCCTCTCCAAATTCCTTACCCCTAACCCTAGAAAAGAAAAAACTGTGTTCATGTTTTTAAACCAGAATCACTATTACGGTATAAAAAATGTACAATCTTTTCTAGGAACCCGTCACGTGTGCGAGCACTGTTACACAGGATACGACAGCGTGTGCAGCCACCGCTGTTCTGGGCGCTGCTCCGTTTGTTTGGACGGCACCTGCTGTAAAGTCAGGTTCGAGCCCGTCCTGTGTGTAGATTGTAACAGAACGTGTCGGTCCGCTTACTGTCTGAGTAAACACAAGGAGCCTGTTGAGAGGGTAGGTGCTGGTTCGTACGTTAGTCAATGTGAGATGTACAAGCAGTGTGAAAAATGTCACAGACTGTGGTACATCGCCATGAACGGCAAGAGCAAACCTCATGTGTGTCAAAAATTCAAATGCAAAATCTGCGGTGAGGTCATCAGTGAGGGGGGGGAGGAGGAGGAGGAGGGGTCAGGGAGAGGGAAGCATCTGTGTTATATACAGGCCGACACGGATCATAATCAAAAAATTGTCTTTTACGATTTTGAAACCTTCACGAACGAGCATGGCGTGCACGTGCCGTATCTGGTGTGCACGAAAACCTTAGACGGGGTCAGATGGAACGCCCACGGCCTGACGTGTGCTCTGGAGTTTGTCAGACATTTCAGAACTGCCTCTTATCAGAAAGCCGTCTTTATAGCGCATAATGCTAAAGGGTTTGACAGCTACTTGGTCCTCAACGCCATGATTGATCTGGGCATAAAACCCTCCTTGATCATGCAGGGTAGCAAAGTGATTTGTTTTTCAGAAACCGATTACGGCCATAAATACATAGATTCGCTGAGTTTTCTGGCTATGCCTCTCTCCGCCATGCCCAAAGCTTTAGGTTTTGCTGATAAAACCAAAGGCTATTTTCCTCACGCTTTCAGCTCTGAGCAGCGTTTGAAGTACGAAGGGCCTTATCCTCCGGCCTAAGATTACTGCACAGAGCGCATGACAGCAGCAGGGAAGAGGGACTTTGAGGCTTGGTACGACACGGTGAGGGGCGGGGTCTTTAACTTTGAAAAAGAGGCGCTGTTTTATTGTCAAAACGACGTGGACATTCTCTCTGAGGCTTGTGCCGTTTTCAGAAACGGGTTCATTCAGGAAACAGGTGTAGATCCGTTCACCAGATCAACCATAGCCTCAGCTTGCATGAAAGTATTTCTCACAAATTTTCTCAAGCCCAGAACCTTAGCCATTCCTCCGCCCGATCATTACAAACGTCAGTTTAAATCGTATTCGCACGACAGCATACAGTGGTTAGAATGGGTTTCTAACACCCGCGGCATCTTTATACAGCACGCTATGAACGCCGGGGAAAAACAGCTGGGGAAGTACTTTGTGGACGGTTACGCTGAAGCAGGAGGCGTTAAGTACATCTTTGAATATTTAGGCTGCTTCTTCCATGGATGTCGACTCTGCTTCCAAGCTCAAGAACGCTCTCCTCTCACAGGGACAACATTTGAGGAGCTCTATTCTAGCACAGTGAGGAGAATAGAGCGGTTGCGTTCGGAGCACGGCGTCACGTCCATAGTCATGTGGGAACACAGGTGGGCGGAGATGAAAAACACACACCAGGGGGTGAAAGAGTTTCTCGCACGTTATGACGCTCCTGAGCCTCTGTCACCTCGCGAGGCTTTGTACGGAGGCAGGACATGTGCCGTAAAGCTGAGGCACACGGCCGAGCATGACGAGACCATCCGTTACGTGGATGTAACCTCCCTGTATCCCTATGTAAATTGCAGTTTCCCTTATCCTCTGGGTCACCCTGAAATAATTCTTAAAGATTTTGAACACCCCAGCAGCTACTTTGGGCTAATCAAAGCCGTAGTGTATCCGCCCAGAGGTTTGCTATTCCCCGTTCTACCGTACAGAACTCTTTCCGGTAAGCTTGTGTTTACTTTGTGCCGCGCCTGCGCGGAGATGAATTTTCAGCAGGGGGCGTGCACTCACAGTGACGAGGCCAGAGCCTTAAAGGGGGTGTGGGTTACGACAGAGTTTAACAAGGCTTTGGAGATGGGCTATCGTTTGGCCAAGATCACAGAAGTGTGGCATTTTGAGCGCAGGGACGACGCCGTCTTTCTAAAGTACATGCAGACGTTTTTGAAAGGTAAACAGGAGGCTTCGGGTTACCCGCCCGAGGTCGTAGATGAGGAGAGCAGGGAGAGATACGTCAGGGAGTATCAGACGCGTCAGGGTATTTTGCTGGACGCCTCCCAAATTAAACCAAATCCGGCAAAAAGACAAATTTCTAAATTGTGTCTCAACAGCTTCTGGGGAAAGTTTGCTCAGAGAAATAACCTCTGTCAGACGTCTCTCATCACAGAACCCAAAGAGTTTTTCTCGTTCATGTTTTCAGAAAAGCACAAAATCAAATACTTTAGCTTTATCAACGACAGAGTGGCTCTGATCCAGTGGGTGCACGGAGAGCGCTACATCGCCCCTCCCAACAAGGTAGACAATGTGTTTATAGCCGCTTTCACCACGGCCTACGGCAGATTAAAATTGTACGGTTACTTGGAACAGATGCAGGACAGAGTTCTTTATTTTGACACAGACAGCCTCATTTACACCACTAGAGAGGGCCAAAACACACTGCCTCTGGGTAACTACCTGGGAGATTTGACCGACGAATTAGACGGGGACAGCATTCAAGAATTTGTCGCAGCCGGTCCTAAAAGCTACGCCTATCAAACTAGGAACAAGAAAAAAGCGGTGCTCAAAGTCAAAGGTATTACGCAGACGCATGACAGCTGTCAAAGAGTCAACTTTACCAGCGTCAAACGACTGGTGGAGAGCTACGTGTTACAGCGTGGTGAGAGAGGGGAGGAGGGGGAGGGGTTCATTCAAACCCCCCAACAGAACATTGTAAGAGACAAAAGGGGATTTCTCTTGAAAAATTCTTCATTTCAGAAAAAGTTTCGCGTTGTGTTTGACAAGAGACGGTTGCTGCCTACCGGCCGTACTTTGCCTTTTGGTTTTTAAAAAGAGAAATGTCACACTTTGTTGAAGAAATTGATTTTGATCCTAGATTGGTCCTACCCTTTTCATGTCAGATTGTGGGGCCCAGCGGTTGTGGAAAAACTTTTTTTGTAAAAAATGTATTGGAAAATTGTCAACATGTGATGAACCGTGTACCCGAGAATATTGTATGGATTTATACTTCTTATCAAAGCATGTACGAAGAACTGCAGAAGAAAAATAAAAATATTAAATTTATCGAAGGACTGCCGGACTCTTTTGAAGACGCTCAATTATTTCCCCCTCAACAAAACCATCTTATTATATTAGACGATGTGTTATTACAAGCGGCGGATCATCCGGAAGTGGTAAGAATTTTCACGCAATACAGACATCATAAAAATATGAGCGTGATGCTGCTGACCCAAAATGTATTTTACAAAGGTAAATACAGTCGCACCATCAGCTTAAACAGTAATTACCTGGTGCTGTTTAAAAACCCGCGGGATAAACTGCAAATCAACGTATTGGCTCAACAAATATATCCCGGTCAAAAAGATTTTTTTATTCAAAGTTTTGAAGACGCTACTGGAGATCCTTTCGGTTATTTATTGGTGGACCTCACACCCACCTGCCCAGAAAGATTCAGACTCAGGTCGGGAATACTACCTCGCCGGTGGCCGGTGGTTTATTTGCCAAAAACAAAGTGACATCATTTACATATTGGGAGAAAAAAACAAAAAACAGTATGTCGGCGCGTATAAAAAGGAACGCTCCTCTACTGAGGGCCTTGAGTCGAGCCACGCCGCTTAAACGTAAAGATATTCTCCGGCACTGTTCCACAGACTTTCTTCAGTGTCTCAGCGAGCTTTGTTTAAACGTGCTGAAAGGAAACGTGCCGTTGAACGCATGTCAGTATAAAAAACTCAAGAGCGGAAAGAAAACTATCAGGCTGCTGGCGGATAAAAAAACTAGTTTGAAGAGAAAACGAGGGGCTTTGATGAAACAGACCGGAGGTTTTCTTTTGCCTTTGCTCTCTGCCGTGGTGCCCATGTTCGGTCAGCTTCTCGGCGGTCTGATTCACAAAAACTAAATCATGAGTCAGAAAACCAGCCAGAAGATGTTTCTGCTAAACTCTCAGCAGCTGAGCCAGCTGCAGCAGACGTCAGGCCCAACGGTCGTTCTGGGTACGGAAACTCCGGCTCAAACCATGAGACGTGAGGCCGAAAGTGATTTGGATGAAAAAATGAGGGCTGTATTAAACGAGTCGGGACTAACCCCTTACGAGAAAATTAAAAAATACAGCGCTCTCTTGCAAAGATATCTCACTCTCGTCAAACAAGACGACCGAGAGGGGGCGGTGAAGAGACAACCTGCGCCCGATGCCGCTGAAGAAGAAAAAGAGGCGGAACCGTTGCCACAGCAACAACAACAACAACAACAACAGGACAACGTGGTTTCCGAAGTACTGCAAAACCTCGCTCCTCGCGATCGTAAAAATGCTTCCTATATCATGAAGAAATTAAGCAAGAGCACCGGCGGGTGGGCTCCAAACGGTGAATTTGTGTGTGGGGGAACGCCTGTGAGAGGTTCTCATATGCTGGACCTGTTAAAACATTTGTCCTCGTCTAGCAAAATCTACAGACGGCCGCCGAAGGGTTGGACGTTTTTTTTAAATACTCTAAAGGAGGTTAACGTTCCCCTATCCTCCGTGAAAAACCCTCATGCTCGCATACAATACAACCTACTCAAAACGGGGGGTGAGGTAGAGGAAGATAGCGGTGATTTGGAAACCACTAGGAAGAAAATCATCCTCTCCCCAAGATGGACCACGCCCCCCAAAGAGAGAAGAGACGATGAGGACGGTGGAGAAACAACTCTGACGGGGGAAAGATTTAAAGAAATGCTGAAACATAGACACACAGACATGCGGAAACGTCAGTGGGTTGACTTTTAATAAAGTTTATAGTTGAAAAATAAAAAGGCTCGAGACCATTTTCTTTTTTTTTGTGCTTCTTTTATTTCTTATCCAGCTTGTGACAATCTTTAAACATTTGTAAAGAGCAGACGGTGTGGTGACAGTCTTTACGACTCCTCGTACAGCTTTGATATTTTTTCACAAAACGAGTCACCGTGTCATCATTTTTTATTGCCTCGTTTTCACCGCCGTACAAAGATAAAACATTTTCAAAAGTTAAACCGCAGGCTCTGTGACATAAATAATAGACACAATGCTGGCCGCAGGCCGTAGACAAGGTGTGTTGCAGCTGTCTGCCGTGATACGACACTGTTTTGCATCGTTTTTCTAAAAATGCTAAAATGTCTTTAGGGTAGTATATAAAATCAGGAGGGAATCCAAAAGAGTCGAAAAAAGTCCCCGTTCCATCTTTTTCCAGAGTAAGGGCCAGCCAGTGTTCTCCGGGCATGTGTCCCGGATGTGTGTTCACAATCATGTAGGCGGGGCGTGTAAAAGATGAGGTCAGTAAAGGCAACTGATCCGAGGCCCAAACCCCGCAGAAAGCATCTCCCAGTAAACGATGCATGAGACTTTCCAGCTGAAGATTATTCATTTTTGACTTTTAGTAGTAATCCACCAACACTTGTCGCTTGGAGTTGATTTCCAAAATAGATTCGTAGCAAGCGTAAACGATCAGGGTGGTGGTATGAGGTAACGGCGCCCTGAATCTCATTTCCAGCCTCAAATTTCCGTTGGAAACGGGGGATAAGGCGTCGGCGTCTTCGGCGGCGTTGAGGTTAAAGACAAACAGAGAGTAGCCCTGCTCAAATTCTACCCTGTTGATGCTTAGAGGTAAATCTTTCAAATGTCTCCCCGTGGCGGTATACATGTTGTAAAACTCTCTGACGGACACGCCTCGATTAAATTCAGGTTGAAAAGCTTTGCCCGGAATTTGTCGGCCGTCGCGACACAAGGCCATGTATTCTACGTCGTTGTGGACAAAATTGAACGGAGACAGGTCTCTTCTCCCCGTGAAAGCCTCGTGGTGCACCATAGCCAAAACAACGTATTTGGGCATGGTCCCCAGAAATAGATTCTCTTGGTTACATATTCGAGAATTCTCCGGGATGGAATAAGTTTTCACGTTCACCCGGGCCAAAGGATAGAGAGCGTTTCCCTTTGCTAAGGCCGCGGCGTGTCCTAAACGCACCGCGGGGGCCACGGTGGCTTTTTTCACAAACAGAGAAGCTCCCAGCACTTTTAAACGATAGGTGGCGTCACCGGCGCACATGAGGCTGAAGGCGTCGCTGGCTCTGGTGAGCTTGACTCTCAAATCCACAGCGTTCAAAAGAAGCCTCTCGCTGAAAAATATGTCGGCGTGGAGAGGTCCCAGCAGGTGGACCTCTTTGGACTCGGAGGTAAAAGCGGCCCTCTCACACAAGCCTTTGTTGGGTCCGTTGGTGACCACCGTCGAGTCCATAGCACCCGCCGTGTCTTTGTAGAATAACCCGGCGCTGAACTGACTTTTTAAGGCGTCTTCCGAATAGTTTAGCAAGGTTTCTATGACTGCCCTGTAGGGGTGAGTGGCACTGGATTGCGATATCAATCTGTCTCCCAGAATAACGTCGCATTGAGTAAAAATTGTATTCAAAGGGTAATTGATCAGGCCTACGCGGGCGTCGTTGGCCAAGTCCGTACCGTCCGCGTTGGTGATTTTTAACCTCAGGTGCAGCAAAGTGTCGTTCAGATCCAGATATTTGTCACCGTCTCCCGGTATAAAAAATTCTATGGGGCCGCCGTCCGTAATCGCGGACAAAGGCAAAACCTCTGTATAGAGTTTTTCATCGATAGATAGCTGGGTCATGGGGGCTGAAAATAAATCCAGCTCCGCCATACTGCATTCGCTCGATTTGTGGTGTAATAAGGCCATCCTTTATATTTATTTTCCTAATGAAATATATCTCCGGAGCGCGAGTTCCTCCCTTTAGGACGGTTTCTTCCGACTGATTTCTTCTTGGGGCCTCCTCTGCGTTTTTTTACCCTCGGCTTTCCTGAAACAACACGCTCCCCGGGAGGTCTCTTCCTAGGTCTTTTAGCCAAAACCATGATACCTCCGGCGCCCTCTTGAGATCCGGGGCTCTCTCCCCCGCCGCCGCTGGATAATTTACCCACGGTGCGGGTAAACACGTCGGAGGCTATGTTTTTGGCCGCCGTTTTGATGTGACCTTTCTCACCAAAGGCGCTACAAAACGAAATAACTTGCTAAATACAGAGCCTATACCTCTCCCGTACATCACGGGGGATCCGTAAAAGCCAGGCAGCGCTCCCCCTACTTGATTTTCGTAATAACTCACAAAACGGTGAGGGTCTGTTTTGAGACCCTGAATCTTTTTTTTTTTTTTTTTTTTTTTTTTTTTTTTTTTTTTTTATACACCGGAAAGACTTTTGACGGGCCTGAAATGTAATTTCAACACAGTCTTGCCGAAGGTGAAATCGACGGGTAGGTTTTGATCCGATTTAATCTCTATCCGAATGTTTTCAATGTGGTTCTTGGCCACGGGCAGATAGTAAGCGGGGTTGAAATATTGCGTGACCACGTCTCCGAATGTTCCCTGCACGTCGACGATTCTCAAGAGAGGAGCGTAAGCGTCACCCACCACCTGGTGTTGTACCACGTCTGTGTAACAGTAGAGGTGGTACATGCCCGCTTTTATATCCGCGGGATAAGGAGCCGTCTTCGATTCAAACTTGATCCATTCTCCGGGCTTTACACCCAGGATGTAAGCCACGGGCGGAAAACAACGAAGATGAAACTGACCCCCGGCGTGATATTCAAATTTCTTGTGAACGTCGTTAAAGACTAGTTTAACGTCTGATTCGATACGTCTAAGAAACGTATTGAACTCGTCCGCAAATTGCTCGGCGCTTCTGTAATAACCTTACGTAATTCTTTGACGACGACCCGCCGTCTCTTTCTTGGAAGAGCTCGCAACAGCCGCTACCTGCACGTTCTCTTTTCTCTTTATGAGAAGAACGGCCTTCACCTCTTCGTCCGCTTCCTCATCCTCTTTAGGTTTCTTTTTCCAATCAAAGTAACCCGCGCCTTTCGGTACGTTAAACCAGGTGTGCGGGTATGAAATTTCCGTCAAGGCCACCTGCCACGGGCCCTCTAAATCAATGTGTTGAGGTAAATCCACCTGGAAAACGGAGGCCGTATTATTTTTAAAGACGCCGCGGCTGGCGTTGGAGGGAAGGGTGATGTAAAAACCATCGCTAACCGCCCCGTTCATGATTTTTTGTACAATCCGTACGAGGGTTAAAGATGAAGTGCGTACACGGACGGCTCGCGGGTTTTGTCTTATACGTTTTTCAGATCGTCGGCTCTGATCCAACTGTTGAATTTTTCGGGCCAATTTTTCCAGCGCTTGCTTTTCACCCCCCACCACCCTCCTGGCTAAAATTTTTTCCACTCTATAGAGCTTATCGGGAGCCGTCTTTACTTTTTGCAACTCGGCTTCGTAAAAAGTGCCCTCGATAGATTCTCCATCGTAGTCTTTCAGTTTATATACCGGCGGTAGACGCGGTATGCATTCAGACACTGTAAATAGCTCGTCGGTGAAGCTCTGTTCGTATTTTTTATCAAACTTTCCCCTCAGTCGGGATATTCTCACCGTGTCCCCCTGTTTCAAGTTCATCTTAAACCTGGCTTTATATCTGAGAGGAAAAGAACCGTACAGGTTTTGAAAAACTCGAGAGGTATTTTCCTCGGTCACCTGCTGAGGGGTCATTTTTATACTTTTATGGTAGCTGTTGTTATAGCTTTTCACCAAATCCTGTAAAACCTCCAAGTATCTACGAGTGTTTTTAGCTGTAAAATACCTCCACATTCTAGTTTTCAGCGTGCGGTTAAATCTTTCCACCACCGAAGCTTTCAGATCGCTGGCCGTGGCAAAATGTTTCACCTTGTGTTTCTTCATCAGCCTCTGGAGGTTCTTGTTGAAAAATTCTTTACCAGAGTCCGTTTGTAACTTTTCCGGGGTCCGGCTCTCTTTAAAAACAGATTCAAAAGCCTTCGCAGTCTCCGAAGCGCTTTTATTCTTTAAAACTCTCACGTAGGCCTTTTTGGAAAATACATCTATGACCGTCAAGAGATAACGATAACCGTCGTTGTGCTCGGCCAAAGCCTGCATATCGCAGAGATCGGCCTGAAATTGAACCATCGGTCGTGGCACAAACACTCTATTCCTAGGAAAATTTACTCTCACCGGCTTGTGCAGAGTATAAGCATCCTGCTCTGATAGAAATTCTTTAACTTTTTCCACATTTACTTTTTTACCCGTTTCATCTTGCAAGGCTCTGCGGAGTCTGTCCGCTCCTCCAAAGCTGCCCGGGTGAACCGGGTTATAATATGCTTTTTTCATAACGCTTTTCTCAGACATGTTCACACCAGCGCCTCTCCAGAGTTTATGAAAAAAATCAGCGAGACTCTACTTTTTTTAATACAATTTTTTTTTATTTTGTATAAAGCATCAGAAATACGTTGCAAATATATGATGGTTCAAAAATACATTGAAAATATATGATGGATCAAAAAATACATTGAAAATATATGATGGATCAAAAATACATTGAAAATATATGATGGATCAAAAAATACATTGAAAATATATGATGGATCAAAAATACATTGAAAATATATGATGGATCAACACACACACACACACACACACACACACACACACATTATAATATTCAAACATCGAGGCTGTACAGGGCCGTCCTCATCACCGAGGCTCCGATGGTGGTTCTAATAACACAATGCAGCTTCAACAATTCACTCGAGACGTGTGTAGGCACACTGTTTTCTACACGTTGATTTATGACATCTACAATCAAAGCATATATCATAAACAGGTGATCCACGTTGTCATAGTTCATCTCTCTGATCAGTTCACCAAATGCTTCGGGTAATGACCGTTCGTCCGTGAATTGCGAGGCTACCATGATGAGCAAACCCCACAAGGGTCCAGCGTGACTTCGAACCGAGTCCAGCCTCTTTCTCATTTCATTGACACAAATATCATTTGTTCTGTTTTCAATCACCCCTTCTAAAATATAGACTAACCGGCCGGTAGTCCAGTGATCCTTCAAATGCGCCGTCAGTTTTCCACAATAATCCCCCATGACTTCAACTCTTCTCCGCCGTTCCACAAGGTGAAGGCTTCTTCGATGCTTTTCAACTCCAGAGCGTTTCCTTTTTCAACCAGTTTGTCGTACAGGTCGGCAATTTTCTCCTTCACACGCCTTTTGAATTTCAGATCGTCGAGAAAGGCTTCTGCCAGACCTTGGATCCTCTCACCCGACACGTGGATGGAGCGATTTTTCAAGGCCGCGGCGATGGCGGGAACAAATTTAGCCGTCCAAAGTCTCTCGTTCACCTGCTCAAAGTACTTCAGGTAGAAGTAGTCCGGCTCATCCTCCAGACACTCGTGCTCCCTCTGACTGGGGTGGTTGGTGATACAACCGTAGCAGATTTCCGAACGAAAAATGGAGATGACGTGGTTCAACAGATGAGAGACCACGGCTTTCACCGTGTTCAAAAGAACGGCGGACAACAGTCCGTCGGTCGCATCCCCTCTCTCCGTTGAAGATTGGCTCGCCTGCGGGGAAGCTGGTGTGTCAGGAGCAATCTGCGTAGCCGTCAGGGAAGGCGGTGTGTCAGGAGCAATCTGCGTAGCCGTCGGGGAGTTTGACGGCGTTGCGTGATATCCGATCGACGGATAAGGAGCGATCCGGGTCAGATGTCTTTTCCTGCGAGGCCGCAAAGTCAGCGTCCCAGGAGGACTCGGCGGACGGAGCGTTGTGGGTATGAAAGACATGGTTTTAACTTCTCGTTCTCCTCGTTCCTTTTAAAGTATGGATGAGAGGAGTGACTTGCACGCTGTGTTAGAATTGGTCGGGAGGAGAAGGAGGAGGAGGCCGAGGGGTTATTCGTAGACCTATGGCGTGGAAGGGGTGGGGTCTAATACACCAGAATTTTTCTCACCAGCAGAATGTCTCTGAAACTCTGACTGCTCGCAAACAGAGTCTTAATTTTCTCCGTGTATTCCTCCATCACACTCAGCCAGTTCTTGAACGGAATGTGCAAACATCTCTGAAACACTCCGCAGCTCTTGTTGAAATACTCCAACACAAACTCGTCCTCACACCCTTCACTCACCCAACGGGCGGCTCTGTAGTACCATCGACCCGACGGGGTGTTCTTGGTCTCCCACACAACGTGGGCTGCAATTCTTTTTTTCGGAGCTCCTGATGAGCCCTCTTCTTCTTTTTTCACACCGTTCACATTTAAATTTGTTACACCCACCAACGTCAACGCCGACCAGTCTGTTGAGGTGAGTGTCGCTCTCGATCCCGCCGGGCTGTAAACCTCATCTTTTTCCAACTGGTAAAGGTATAGTTGAACACATACCCCCAGGCACCGCCGTCCGACAGTCTCCACTCTCTGTGGAGAGCCTCGGGTGCCGGAGTCTGAATCCGACACAAATACGTCACCCGCTTCTTCGGAGCTCCACGTAATTCGTGATAACTCGATACAGGAGTCTCGCAGATCACAGTGTTCGCGGCAGCAGACTCTGATCTCAACATGTTTTCAGCCATTTTTTTTTCTTTTTTTTTCTTACTCTCGCAAAAGAAAAAACTTTTTCCTTTCAAGGCAACACACGTTCTCCCTCTAAACCCGTCGACCTCTATATGAATCGAGCGCCGTTCTACTCGTCCCCGCCCTCAAATGATCTGATTGGTTTTAACCTCAGGGGTGTGGACACACTAGGGGGCTGGCTACGGACCGATCAGTGGGTGAAAACTTATCTCCTCTCCAGTCAAACCTGAGTACAGAAAGAGAAACACTCTGTCGGAATATCCTCCTCTCCTTTCATTACAACAGAAATTACACCCTAGTAAGTAACCCCTTCACACGGATAAAACACATGATGGTTGTTTTGAAAAGAAACACTCTGTATCCTCCTCCTCCTCTCCTTTCATTACAACAGAAATTTGAACAACGGACGAAAATTACACCCTACTAAGTAACCCCTTCACACCAATAAAACACATGGTTTTGTACTCCCTCTTTGTAAAGAAATACATTTTTAAATACATACTCAATATGGTCCTTTCACTCTAACAAAACACATCCTCCCTCTTTCACCAACAACCTCAAAATGAATCTGCCGCCATTTTACTCGACCCCGCCCTCGAATGATCTCATTGGTTGTTCCCTCTTCGCCGGGGCGGGGAAAAAGAACCAATCAGATCGTTCGAGGGGAGGGGTTAACTAAGATCAAAGGACCTGTCAAAATTTGACGAGAAGGTGTACATATTACTCTCTGAGCTTCTCTCTCTCTCTCTGTCTGTCTCTCCCTGTCACCCTCTCTCCCCCTCTCCCTCTTTCTCTCTCCCTCCCTCTCGCTTGCTCTCCCTTCCTCCCCCCTTGCATGCGCTGATAAGAACCATCCTTCTTAAAAAACACAGTTTCACCCAGTTCTACGCATTTATACTGCATTTACTCACCATGTTCTGCCAAAGTCTCATATCTTCATGAATTCTGTACTACAGCTCAACTCCATGAACTTCATGCAGCAACATGTTCCTGCCTATACCCCCCCGATGCCTATGTCACTCTCTCTCTCTGTCCCACTCTCAACCCAACCGGTCGAGGCAGATGTCCCCCCCCCCCCCCCCGACCCTAAATCTGATTTGATTTGAGTTGGTAAAAAGCTGTCTGTCACTGTTGAAAGTCAGATCTCAGTCTTTTAACATGCCAAAGCTATGAACTTGGTTTGTGGTTTTTAGAGGACAAGACTAAAGATGTTTAAAAATGCTGACTCTCTTGCGTTTCTTGCCAAATTGAATCTCAGTTTTATCATTATTTAATTGAAGAAAATTATAGCTCATCCATTTGTTTATTAGCTGCAGACACTGCAGACACTGATTCTCATGGGCTGCAGCTGTCTGTCTGGTGGTCACAAATGTTTGCTCTATTGGAGACATGCCAGCGGTTTCTGAATGCTGAGAAAATGTGTTTCACAGCCAATATAGTGTAACCGGGTTGAAATTATATCCTTATTTTACGTTGAAATGTCACCAAATCCTGATGAATGTTTTTTTTTTTATTTGAGATGTGTCTTATTTTCCATATTTACTCCTGAGTGTTGTATTCAGACCAGAGTCTTAATTACTGTACTATCACTTTAAGAGGTTGCGGGCCTTGTGCCGTAAATCAAGTGCTTTTCTCAGTTGTGCCAGACTAGCAGAGAGGAGGTAATTTAGGAGAGGAGGTTATTTTGCTCATCATCTTTGAACGTTTATTTTGATTTCTGGGTAATGCAAACTTTGTTTTATCTATGTATAAATGTTTGGTTTTAGACTATGAACTAAACTAAATGTAAACATTGTAAACAGACTTTTTGCAAGCTTTAAAGTAGATGTTTCATGTGCTAGTTCACAGGGCTTTTTGTTGTTTTATCTGCTGATGGGAGCTTGAGATCTGTGTGGAGACTGCATGTTGAGCCTTATGCATTTTTCCGTTGATCTGTACAAGTATGTGCACTATGTTCATTATAGTCTGTCTAGCATAGATTTTTACATGTATTTACACTGGTTGCATTAAGCACGTAAAAGAAATTTATGTTTTCACATTCATTGAACATTTTATAATTAATTAAATTAATTTTCAAATTTTTATTTTTTTTTTATATTAATTGCTTTATTAAAAATAAAGCAGTCATGTGTGTATGTATGTGCAGTCGTGCCAGACTAGCTGAGAGAAGGATCTTGAGATCTATGTGGTGACTGCATGTTGAGCCTTATGCATTTTTCTGTTGATCTGTACAGGCTAAACCATCGCCCTGCCCTCATTAAAAGAAGCAACGAGTCGTTGATCATGGTCCAGGTCCTTCCTTTATCCAGCAAAACATAGAACACAACGCAGAAAATACAATGTCAGAGACAATATACATGCATTACAATTGGGTCATTACAGTCATTCCACTCATGATGTTGCTGGAAATTGCCAAATTCGTTCCTTCATTGTTCTTTTGACATACGGTAAACTGTCTGATATCAAAGGTTCTAAGCGTTCTGGAAAAATGAGCAAAAGTACTAATAGGACACTTTCTGGCCCATCTATGATTAAAATTAGCAAAACCTGACGTTTGGCAGTGGGACTTTTTGTTTTAGAAGGATTAAAGTTGTGTAACGTATGACCCAAATGGACCATATACAGATTTAACAGAAGGGGTTGTGAAGGAATGAAAACATCAGAATACTGATTAATAGCAAGGCATTGGTCAGACATTATTCTGGAAGGTCACCATGACTACGACTTCTGAGTTTGAACAGGAGGGCATTGGCTGGATGCCAGCATCCTCAGCAGGGGTCCCTGGTGACGTCACACAGATAATAAAGACACTCCATGGCTCTCCATCATACTTTTCCCCATGCCCCAGTTGCAGTAGAGAGCTGTCCCAGCTTTAGATTGCCGAAATGAGCAGCACCAAACATTTGGATCATGCCAACACAAAATCTTGGGTCACAGTCTGGGTCAACTTGAGCGCAGACGTCTGTTTTCTTTTTTTTCTTCCTCAAACTCAGCGCGGACTGCCGCGTGATCAGCTGATCCACGTGCTGAGAAGACCAGGATAACATGGACCGCTCGACCGAGCTGAAGAACACATTGCAGACACTCAGAGCAGATAAACACTTTGGGTTGGCGATTCAACTGGCCACGAAAAAGGCAGGAGATGCCCTACAAGAGACGGCTGCGTTGAGATCCTAATCATGGCCTTCCATGCAAGACTGGTTCCCGGCTGAAGTGGCTGTCAGCCTGTCAAGTCCGTCTTCACCAGCACTGTTGTCCTTTGGGCGATTGGCTTGGTTATTAAGTTAAAGTCCAAATTATTCTCCTCTTTCCTGATGAAAACATAATGGAGCCGTGCGCCTTGCTTACCACGGCAACTTGAGACACTGGACGATGAGTGCAGTACAGCTAAACTTGTCCTAATCGCAAGCAGCCTTGGCTTCAAATTGGAACTCACCCTTGTAGTTAAACGGCTAAGTTCTGACTTCTGAGTTTTTTCTTTTTTTTGTTGCTCTGTCAGGTCTCCTGGGGAAGATCTGAAGAGGAGAGCTTCCCCAGAATTCTCCTTTCCAACTTTTTTTTAAACTTATGCCAATGATAAATTTTGTATTGAGTATTTATTTTGGGCCAACCCATGGGCGTGGTCTTGTTGTCAGCGTGAATTTGGTCCAATCAAATTTCTCCGTCTAGCTTCAGGGCCAAGTGAGGGCGGTATTTGGATTTGAAGCTACACCTTTCATTCACCCAAGTTTGAAGTTATGCATAAAACAAAAAGAAATGTATCGTCTGATAAGTACAGTTTTCTCTGTTTGTTGTGGTTACTTTGGTGGACATGGTTTTATCTTATTCGCTGTAAAACACAATTAAATGGTTGTTTAGTTAATCACGACATCACAGAACACACAAATGAAGCAAGAAAAGAACATTTTCATGCATGTCTTGACTGGCTGTGGAAAATCAGAATTGTATGACTACGGACTGTGTATTAAGTTCCTTTTTTTTTTTTTTTACAGAACATTTATAAGCAACAACGAAGCACATAGATTACAGTGTTCAGGCAATATGCCTGAACACTGTAATGTAGGGTTGGGCTTGGGCGGGTCGGCAGATGAATGCAGTAACCAGGGGTTTGGGGTCATAGAATCTGAATGACTGGTGCTCCAATGAGGAGGGGGTGGAGATAGTTATAGAAGTGGTTTTGAAGTGTTGGCAGTATATTGTGGCCATACCATCAGCATGACTGGCACGGGTATTGAAAAAAAGCAAACTTGAGAGATGGGTGAAATTGAGCAGGGGGGGGGGCCTTGCTGAGCGGTCGCAGATAGACAGAGTGTGTGTGTGGATTGTTGTTGTAATGACATGTGACATCGGCAGGGGCGGAGCAATTGTATGTCCAGAGTGATGGGATGGAGTGGTCTACGGACTTCAGTGAATGTATTTGGGTCGGTGGAGAAGTCCATGTTTTTTGATGGTTGTTATGATGTGGTGGTGATGTGTTTGTTGAGTTCCAGAAGGTGAGAAGCGGAGAATTTGAGCATGCTGGCATGCTGGAGACAAGGGATTTTTCTCGGTGGAGGCAGTGAATATCGCTGGCCAAAGGCCGCAAGCTTGTTGGCCAGAGGTGGAAGAACAAGCACAGCGTGATGATCCAGAGCATAACAGAGAAGGGAATTGGTGAAAAAGCGGTCTGAGCAGCTACCAGCTGAGAAGTGAAGCTGGTAGCTACCTAGGCAGTGGCTAAAGCTTGGCTAGCTAGCAACCTATTTCCTGTGCGGTGGCTTATTAGCAGAGCTGACTGTGGAGGTAGTGATCCCAGTCAACAAGGACTAATTGCACCTGGACAGCTGGTGGGCTGCCCGGGGGGTACCACACACACTGACAGTGCGGTGTTCCTGGTGCCATGGTTCCACTGACAGCATTGCTTTGAAGCTGGCACCTACCCCCACCATCAGCAGTGAACTAAGGCTGGCAGCCGGCTAGCTCTGGAGCCACCAGCTAACCAGCACAACCAGCCACCCAGGAGGATCTGGGTGCCGTGTCCCCTACTGACAAGCAGGGAGCTGGACTGTTACCAGATGCCTATATTGGCATCTGGATTGAAGGAGGTGTGTCCATATGAATTCTAGCCGGGGTGAAGATGGCTGTTCAGGGTAAAGAGAAACTTGCTGTGGTGGTTGCATAGCTGAGCAGAGGTAGGTGGATGAAAGGAGCCAGTGGGTGAGTGAAACACAAACTTCCGTCAGGTGGTGATGTGGGGGTCAGAAAACGATGAAAGTTAAGCTGATGTGGGAAACTAACACATACGAGAAAAACACTTTAAAACAAACCAAAATAAAATCGTGTAAGACTAGGCCAATTTTTCAATGATGTTTTAATGATGAATCTGTGGCACTGTCCATGGGGATGAATTAACGGGCCTTATATTCACTTCCTCTCCGCTCCGCCTTTCTGTCTCTGTAAGTTTCCTTTTATTACCCCTACTGATCTGTATGTTATAAAAGCATTTTGTTCTGCTGGTGTGGACAGTCTGTCTAAATTATTTCTTGAAGCCTGTCTGATTGTATGTGTTTTGTTTTTTTTTTCATGTTATTGAGGACTGAAATCAGTCGCAGGTTGAAGAAATGCCAGAAAAGCTATTAGTTCGGACGTAAGCGGGCAAAATTACCGTTTGGTTCAAAACTCTTAAATACCAGTTGTAAAAAATAAATGCATTTACTATATTGTCATATCTTTTGTAAGCAACATAAAACCATGTGTCAGCTTGTCTGTCTTGTCTCGTTAACTCATTGAATTTCTTCACTCGCCACAGTCTAAAAAACTTTATTTTACAACTTCTGTTCCAAACTGGGTGCTAAATTATTAAGAAATCCAAAAGCAAACGAAAAGTCCTTTATGGAAACGAAAATCCTAAATAACGTGGTATCTTCTAGAAATGAGCTTGGAATTAATTAATTTTCTTAATTTTCTGTGAAGTTGAACACATGACCAATCATCGACTAATTAAACATTAACTCGCTGTCCATGGTGCTGAAATATGCATCGAAATAGGCTAGGTCCTATGAACGGTGTTTTCACTGCCCTCACCAAGTCGTGCATTACAAGCAAACATGAGCTATTATGAATGTGAGAAACAGCTTCATGTAATTTGAAACGGTTTTCAATAGCATAGCATAGTACGTACTTCTGTTGGATCAAAAACCAAAGTGAAGTTTTATATAAAGTCATATTTTTTAAATTCCATCAACAGTAGCTCTATGACATCATGCCATATTGCCATACTTGGCTTTTTTTAAAACGACGCCCCTTATATAAAGGCCCACTAGATGTCCCCCCCTCTCTCTAATGAGTCACTGTCTTCGCAGCTGTGCAGGATTATTTGCAGAGGACGAGCAGAAAAGTAAGTGAAAAAGGCAGAAACATTTCTGACAAATTGTGAGTGTTTTGGGGAGAAGTTATGTACTCCATTCAGACACAATCCTCTGCACAACTAACACATCAAATGCCAGACCCTGACTTCTCTAGAGACTCATGCTACTGAGTAGAAAGACAAGAACCCTCACGGTGACTTTCCAGGGCCGTGTCATTTGGTCCTCTAGCTTCCACATGAATAATGCACATAGAACAGACATTTTGAGTCACTCTAAACCAATATTCCTCAAATAGTGGGCAACGCCCCCCTGAGGGGGCCGTGTGTGACCCCGCGGAACATGCTTTTTTTGCTGTACTAGAATAAAGTGTAATTGCACCTTCACTACAGCAGATGGCATTTTTATGTGACTACACTCTACCTTACACAAAGAACTGATAGAAAATGGTCAAATGACACTATACTATGACGGGCATAGGAAACTGGCTACTGGCACATTGATAACATCATATGTTGTTGTAGAAGAAATGCCAGCCTACCAGCCTCTTCAAAGCGAGTAAGCAAGCGCCCCCGACAGAACAAACTCTTAACATGAACTGCCCTTATAATGCATAGACATGAACTTGAACCAACTTCTAACGATGAGGAGGGGTTTTTGTCCCCCTCAATCGCAGTTGAGGGGGACAAAAACCCCTGTTGGTGGGTAATGGGATAAGCCTCTCACTCCGAGTCAAAAATCAATGTCTCTACTTGTCTAACATTTACATTATAAAAAAGAAAAGGGCTGCCTCTCCCAGGCATTTCATGCTCTGTGTGGAGCTTAGAAAGAAAAGAACCACTCACATGAGAGTCTCGAATTTAAAGTTTTCACACCAGGTAAGTCCATGCTCATGAATCCTTGACATGTCCTCTCTGGAACTCCTGGAATTTTTCCCTCACTGCTGCTCCCAACACCCAGCTGCCTGCTGCCACCTCATCCGCTCCAAAAGCCATGTCTCAGGGAGGCTCTCTCCTTCAGTTGACTTCGGTCTTTCAACAGGAAAGCCAGTCTTCTTCAGCTCTCTCTGTGCCTCCTGTGGAGTGCTGTATGTGCAGACTCCTGTGGCCCAGTGAATCTGCATGCTTATATATGGTGTTTTGAAGCTGATAACTTTTCCTTTTAGGACTTTTTTGATCATTATTCCTTGTGGTTTTTAACAATTTATCAACTCACTTTTAATTAATTTCTCCATGTACTGTAGTACCAAGTCTTTCTTTTCCCCCTCCGTCTTTTTTCTTCTTGACCACGATTCTAAGTCCGTTAATGTTTGCTGCAGGGATCTTTGTTGTTTGAGATGTACAGACCATCCATTGCCTCCTCAGTCCATTCCTCCACCTGTTCCAACCGGGACTCAGTCAAATAATTTCCTGTTTCAGACAATGATTGTGCTAGTTCATATAATTTTTTAGCACATTAATCGCTCTGATGACATGTTTGTGTTTGATTCTAGAGTCCTCAGACTTGCCGCTTCTCCACTATGGGTGTTAGCTTTAGCTAGTGCCGTGTTACAAACTTTTGGCGTTGAGTTGTTTTTATCTTGTGCTTTTAGCATTTTTTTCTTTTTTACCTTGGTCTTTGGTGGTTCTTTCACTCGTCGTACCTTTGCTCAAATAAATATGGAGTTTTCCAGTTGCTAGATGAGTAATATTTACTAGGCCTGGGAGTGTGACTCCTCAATATGTCTTATTCCTCCATCAGCCAAACTGGAAGTCCATCAACAAGCATGGTCACTACAGGCCCAAAATCCTTGATCCTCCACAGTGGTGTGATTATTTCAGACAAAGCTTGCCGCTCCATGAGGTAAACAACCTGCTAAGCACAATCAAATGATGCGTAATGTATGAAAATGGAAAGACTGCAGTCCCAGGGAAGAAAAACAAAGGTCAGGCAGAAATAAGACAAGAGTGAGGCAAGGGCGAGTTTGCTGAGTGTGAGTTATGTGGTGCTCTTGGTGAGAGGACAGAAGCATCCACATGTGTAGTATGTGACAGACACTGAGGAGGCAGGAGTAACTCTGAACTGCTGCTCTTCCAGCCTGAACCTGGTTCTAACTGTAATGGAACTCTCAAACTATCAGTCTGTGGAATATTTTCAGCTGTTTTGTAACTACCAGATGTCTGAATTATTAATTTTCTTTTTTTTTTTTTTTTTTTTACTCTTCTCTTTAATATTCTGGACATAAAATTAAGTGAAAGTCATGAGAAGAAGTTTTGTTGTTTTTCATTATCACTGAGATGTTACACCTGATCTTTCTTTGTTTGGTCATGTTACTGTGTACATTGTGTTTCACAGGACTGTCTGTATTGACAGAGACCTAAGTCCACAGACAACAGACAACTACAAGGAACAATGTCATCAAATACACCCACATGCACTAAAACAGATCCATGAGAGGGAATGTGAGCTTCTAACTGATAATTTGAATTGGTTGTTTTTGATTTATGGAACGACTTTGTTATATTCCCATATTTTTAAACACAAAGGAAATTGAAATCGATTGACTCTGTGATAGACAGCTCTGTAACGCAAGATCAAAGGTAAAAGAAAAGTACTCTGTGTTCAGCTACTCTTTTAGGTACTTTTTTCAATAGTATTTCCACTTTATGCTACTTTATGCTACTTTATGCTTCGGATTGGAGACACCCTGATTCAGCTTCTGAAGATGAAGTCCAGAGATGAACTTTACATCCCAAAGAAAAACGTGACAATGAAAAAGGGTTTCACAAATTAGACTGAAGTCTAATGTAGTGGTTGGAGAAGCTGGCAGGAAGGATGAACCTGAAACACAGGAAAAATATGGATTAATCCAAAAATAGACTGAATAGACTGAATAGACATTTTACTTACTGCTATATAATTGAAAGGAACAATAAAAAGTATATAGAGTACTGAAAACATTTGAGATGGGATTTACAGCTCTTCAAATGCAGCCACATCTTGTGGATCTATTTCTATGAAAAAGTCATTCAGAAGTCGTGTTAATTTTTATATTTATCTATTTATTATTTTAATTTTAATTTTAATTTAATTTGCCATATGGCCACGAGATTTTAATGTCCATCTGCATTCTTTGTTTAAAAAAAAAAACACAAGGTGGCGCCACATCGCTCTGCTCTGACAGGGAGAAATCCACTGTTTTGGTTTTACCCATGTATAAAATGTGAGTGTGTAAATAAAGCTACTTTCACTTGTGTTATTCATGCACCACATAAAAACCTTTGTGGCATATGCATCTGTGTGTGAAACGCAGCAAAAAAAGAAAAAAGAATAGAAAAGAAAAAAATGTCTTGTAATTGCGACTCGGTTTGAATGCTTTAAATTAAACCACACGCTTACTTCCGTATGACGAAAGCCTCGACATATGGTCATGTCCAGCGGTCTGGCAAATACGGACGTGCATTTCTACACACAGGAACGTCTGAGGAACTGTTATTAGGTCGAAAATCCAGTGTATTCCGTGCGTTTTAAAAGTTTCAGACTGGTATGTGGTTTTTTTCCACGCCATCATCGTTGTGACTGTAACCACGCCCTCCTCAACTAATTCCCATCATGCCATACATCTCAGTGCGTGTCTTATATTGAACATTTTTTGGTAATTAGATAGTAATGACATGCTTTCCTGATATTGTCATGTGATATTATTGTAATAGTGTTTACAAGTCTGTAAAATACAGCACAATGTAACTTGTCACCGTGAGCGAAATACCAACTGCATATATGATATTTAAATATGTGAGAATGAAATCTTGTTGCATGGTTGGTCCGATGGCAGTGAGATTTCAATTGATTGCTACAGTGAGTTACAGAACCTCTACGTTTCTTCTCTCCCCTCCCTCACCGCCGACCTTGACCAATCTTTTATCTGAACCCTATCTTGCTAAAGTGAGTTACAGAACTACGTTTCTTCTCTCTTCTCTTCTCTCCCTCACCGCCGGCCACGACCAACCTTTTAGCTGAATCCAATCTTGCTAAATTATCGCATGTGCACATGAAGCACGTCGTTTTCTTCTCAGGTTGACTAAACCGCAGGCCTCATACAACAACTATATTGTGTAATCGGCAACATTTTACTCTCTGGAATTGAATAAACTGCGGGATGCAGTTAACCCACTTCTCTGCTGTACGCCGTGTGTACAAAATATACGATTACTTCGTCATGCCATGCTTAATGCAATTGTTCGATAGCTTTCTGTGATACCAGGCCCGCTTGTTATAAGCGACTTCGGGTTTGTTGTTCTGTAAAGTCGCTTGCAAATATCGTTGTGGGTTTTGGGGCTTGTTTTTTAAAGTATGGTTGCTTATCTGGGCTAGCTTGGGTTGGGTTGTATGAATCCCTCCTGATTCTCTCCCAGATCTCCACAACCACAGTAAAGCTAAACGCAGCAGTTTGTTCTTTTTCCTTATAGGATCTGTCCACAAACCGTGCCGGGAATGCGCTGGCACCGAAAAGCATAAAACAACAACAAAAAACAAACAAAAAAAAGACAAAAACTCCACAGCTTTTTCATTTGCGAGACTTACGGACAACAGTTTAGAATTAGAATTGGAATGCTTTTATTGTAATCTTACACAGTGTACAACGAAATTTATAGACAACTCTGTTGTGCAAATATTATTATAAAATAATAGAGGTAAAGTAAAAAAAATAAAGTATATAGAAGATATTTACAAAAGGAGCCAGTAGGAAGCCAGTATGAGTGTCTTAAAACAAATGAGCCAAGGCAGACAAGTGAGCTGAAATAGCCACACATCAGTCAGAGCTGTCGATCATATCGGTGAACTGACTGGATCAACCTCGACTGATAAAGAAGTCAAAATGCCAAAACCAGGAACCAAAGTAATCATGAGGGATATGGAGGTGCCCAGTATTCCCTTGTAATAGATGAAAATATGGTAACTGTTTTCTAGCAAATAATATATATTGTAACGACCCTGCAGTAATGTTCCTGTTATAATGTTATACATGTTCAAATGTTCTGTGAAATAATGACAGGTTTGTGGTTGATTGAGTAGGTGGCGGGTGTGAGTGTGTGGGCGACGAGCGCCGTGCGCGTGCGTGCAGATGGGCGTGAGTGAGCTTGAAGGAGAATGTGATGCATTGTGCATTAATATGGTTAACCCTGCTTTGTTGTTTTGGAGTGGCTACGGCCGACGGTAACCATTACTGTTCCTGCAATAAATGGTTGACGGATTAACGCTTCATCATCCTTTCAACTCGTCCCGGCGGACGCTATAATATTTACTATTATCAAATGGCCTCTCTCTTACACAGTGTCGTAGGTTTCGGTCACTGGTTTTTTGTTTTGTTTTTTTTTTTTTTTTGGCTACAGGTTAGAATCCGACCCCTGGACCTTGCTAGGGCCCTAGGGAAAAGGATCCTTTTTACCTATTTTATAATGTTCACTGTACCCTTGTATCTTATTACCTGGGTTTTCTTATATTGTATATTGTACAACGAGAACACAATACAGCCAGATTAAACAGTCCTTTCAATATTCATACTGGAACTAAAAAAAAAAACACCCTGCAATAGGGCGCCTTTTTTTTTTTTTTAATGTTTGTTATTTTGGTTTTGGCTCACAGGGGTGGGGGATATATTAGTAGAAAAATACTAACATTATCTTTTAGTCTGACATACCAAAACGCAGATCTCAGTGGTTTAACCTGAAATCTTTTCACTTGACTGAAACACACCACGGCAGCAGTGCAGCATAGTGGCTAGCACTCTTACCACACAACAGGCAGGTTGTGGGTTTGGTTCCCAGGTGTGGGGCTTTTCTGCACAGAATTTGCATGTTCTCCCTGTCCCTGGTACTCTAGTTTCCTCCCACAGTCCAAAGAAATGCATGTTTAGGTTAATTGGTGACTCTAAATTACCTGTAGGTATGAGTCTGAGTGGTTGTTGTCTCCGTCCTCTATGCTAAGGTCCTTGGGCAACGTGAGCTGGGACTAGCTCCAGGATCCACCGCAATCCAGAAATAAATAAGCAGTCAAAGATAATGAATGAAACACACCACAGCAGCCCACTCAAAATCTGATCTGCATCCCAACATGAGCACAAGTTCATACAAAGCCCAAACAATAAGGTTATGAAGTTTATTACATTGGGATCGTATAAAAGCAGCACTGAACACATTTCAGAAGCTCCATATCATTTACACCTGACAAACAACCCTAACGTCTCTTTGGAGGCAAGCCATTCGTTCATTAAGCCCACATCTTTCCCAGTAGACCACTGTTCCTCAGAACCTGGAGGGCAGCGTCCATTTTCTTTCACAGCAGTCCCAGTTTGTATTCCACCATCACGTGAGGCTCTCCCATCAATTCACTCTGTCCTGGATCTAAAGATTGACAACACAAATGCATGGTTTTAAAATAGACTTCATACTCAGGTCAGTCAGAGAAAGTGTAGATGGGTTGAGATCTCACCATTGAGGATGTCCTCAAAGCCAATGGACTCATCACCACCTCGCAGTGTATCCAGAGCCAAGTTTGAACTCGGTAAGAATGGCAGCCGCTGGATCTGGAGGGACAAAGGAAACACATCAGGACCTAGGATTGCCTTGAAGAATAGAACTAAAAAAGGGGAGGGGAATAGAGTGAGTTGAGTGCAATTCTCCTCTTTCCTTCCCCTTATGATTTTTATAATTTATTTGTTTGTTTGATTGATTGATTGTTTGCAACCTGTCTGGTTGCTCTGTACTCCATCTGCAGTTTGAGTGGTGCGTGAAGACCCTGGATATTTCTGAGTGTCGAGAAGTTCATCTTATCCTGGTTCAGGTTGAACTGCACACAAAGAAACAACAGTCTGGAACCCAGGAGCACACTCAAAAATTAACAATCTGTTGTATAAATAATGCCAGCTGATTTTTTATTATTGATACTTTATCATTGGAACATAAGGGAAAAAAAAAAAAACAAACAATAAAAAAAAATCTATATTGTTCTAATTAATGGTTTAAGTGTCTTGTGGCATTTCCAGTTGTTCTGACAAATGAAACCACCAACCTTACAATAACAGAATTACTCACATTTTTCTCTGATAACTCAAGTGGATGGCTGGGAAGTAGGTCATTCTTTACGCTGCTGAAGCTGCTCATAAACAGAACAATCAGACAATACCAATGTTCATCTTATGTGATTAAGTCAGGATGTACTGTTACAGAATAAATAAATAAAATCGGTAATTTTTCACATATAATTTCTTAAAAAGCATTAAAGTTTTAATAAAGGGCCTCTAAAACTAACGTTGGAGAGGAATCATATAAAATAGCAGCACTATTATAAAGTGCTGCTTATTTTAAAAGCAGTTGAACAATGATGCGTGAAGTCAGTGTTCATCGTGTTTTGACCATTTGTTGGGATTGAACAGTCATACATTAGGCTTACTGACAGATATAGAGAGAATTTTTAAGCAAAAGACAAAAGTCTCACCCGCCGCGAAGAGAGTCCTGGACTCCATACTGTCCCTGCGGACAGAGGCCGGCCACCGGCACGCTATCTTTCAGCTGAGGGCGCAATCCCCGGGTGTTCTGTTAAGCACAGGCGACCGACAGCGTCAACATTTAACCATATTACACCAGAAGACATTGATTAGAATATGACATCCTACTTTATCCAACTCCCTCACAATTGAGGAAAATAACTAGCATTAGCCTAATGACTCATCAAATCCAGCAGTGACCTCCGCAGCGGCGAGAGGAGAAAGGCCTTGTGGCCTAAAATATAGATAGTAGATTTCAGGGGGTTATCGCCACCGCGGAAAAACTGTGGACCGAAACTTAGTATTTTATAACGGGTTTATGAGAAATTGGAACGTACCATCTTATCTCTTCCACGTTCTTGTCGATCTACTCCGACTTCCGGTTAAGTCGCTTTTTCAAAGCGTCACATCCGATATGAGCTGAAGATAGTTCAAACGGTTAGATGAAGAAATTTTTAACAATCCTGTTTATGAACTGTTAGTTTGTCCTCTGCAGCGCATTAGACATTACAGTTTTTACCATATATCAAACCATGGAATAAGCAACATGATGATACAGAACTCTAATTTTTTTCTACGTGCAATCAAGGTAACTGTGGGGGTATAGCTCAGTGGTAGAGCATTTGACTGCAGATCAAGAGGTCCCCGGTTCAAATCCGGGTGCCCCCTATTGTTCTTGTGTTTGCTCACGATTATTTATGACTTACTAAGGGTTTTATCAACATATTCATAGTTTTCCAAATGGGAGTTACCACTCATTAGTAGCTGATGGATTGTGGGAATTCGGAGGCTGTTACAGTGATCACAGAGATCAGATAAGAAAAGTTCTGGCTTCTTTACAGTTGTTTAATTTCTGGACACATCAAAGAGTTTGAACACTTGTGACAGGATGAGGATACTTCATGAATATGCTGTACAAATCAAATTTTTTCATATAGCACCAAATCATAACAGAGATACATCAAGGTACTTTACATATGCAGCAGAGGCAATAAGGTGACCCAAGATGCAATGAAAATGCAAGCCAAACATACAGATTTATGGAGTGATTAAAAGCTACTACCACTAAAAGTGCATTAAAAAATATTAGCTGTAAATAAAAAATATGGTTATTAGCAGAAGAAGTCACAACGGGAATTGATTGATTGTGTTTAATGATAACTAATGGTAGGATGATGCAGAAAAACTAGTCCATGCATTTGTAACTTCTAGGCTGGACTACTGTAACTCATGACTATCTGGATGTCCAAACAAATCTCTAAAAGGCCTTCAGTTGATTCAAAACGCTGCTGCGCAAATATTAACAAGAACTAGGAAAAGAGATCATATCTCTCCTCCGTTAGCCGCTCTTCATTGGCTGCCAGTAAGATATAGAGAAGAATTCAAAATCCTTCTTTGAACATATAAAGCTCTTAATGGCCAAGCTCCATCATATTTCAGAGAGCTCATAGTTCCTTACTGTCCTAGCAGGCCACTCCGCTCTCTAGATGGAGGTTTACCTGTGGTTCCTAGGGTCTCCAAGAGTAAATCTGGAGGCAGATTGTTCAGTTATCAGGCTCCTCTTCTATGGAACCAACTTCCAGTATCGGTCCGGGGGGCGGACTCTTTAGTAATTTTCAAGACCAGGCTTAAAACTTTCTTGTATGACATAGTTAAAAAGTTAAAGTCTACTACTCTACTCTTTAGCGATGCTGCTATAGGCCTCGGCTGCTGGGGGAAGGACTGAGCTTCTCTCTCTCTCTCTCTCTCTCTCTCTCTCTCTCTCTCTTTCTCTCTGTCTGTCTCTCCCTGTCACCCTCTCTCCCCCTCTCCCTCTTTCTCCCTCCCTCCCTCCCTCCCTCTCGATCACTCTCCTTTCCTCCCCGCTTGGATGCGCTGATAAGAACCATCCTTCTTAAAAAACACAGTTTCACCCAGTTCTACGCATTTATACTGCATTTACTAACCATGATCTGTCAAAGTCTCTGTGTCTCCCAGCTCCTCTCCTCTCTCTCCCTGTCCTCATCCTGCAGGTGGTGACTCATCGCCATCCCATGTTCCTGCAACACCTGCTGGTCCCATATTTCATGAATTCTGTACTACAGCTGATCTCCATGAACTTCATGCAGCAACATGTTCCTGCCTATACCCTCCCCCCAATGCCTATCTCACTCTCTCTCTCTCTCTCTCCCACTCTCAACGTAACTGGTCGAGGCAGATGGCCGCCCCCCCTGAGCTTGGTTCTGCTCGAGGTTTCATTTGGCAAAACCTTTTCCCCTCTCTGCCGTGTGTGTGGGCATTGTACATGCACAGCTTTCACTGCTGATTTCCTTGGAAAAAGGTTCTCTCCCAGATAGTATGCAGATTTGGGATACATGTCTCCGACACTGAGGCCAATTCGATGCGCATCCCGATACGCTGCCACCAATACGTTAACAATACACTGAAGCACTCACACTTAATGCATTATTATTATTATTTTTATCATGCCATTGGGGTCAAAATGCTCCTGGGGTTTGGCCATTGTTGGGGCAATGATGGAAATAGTTTGGGTCTTTTCTTCACTGAGGTACTTGGTTGCTGTTTTCAGGGGTGTCAGCAGTTTGATTACCTCTTGCAGAGTAATGCCGTCCTCTGTGAGGCTGGGCACGCTCTCACCTCGACCTTTTGACTTCATCTTTCTTGTTGTCAAAGCCACAGCAGCCTGCAGTTCTCACAAACGCTCCATCATGCCCCAGGAACGGTTCCATTTTGTGGAGACATCATGAACCAGCTTTGTGGTGTTTTAGTGTCAACTGGGCTTGCACTTCATGCAGAGCTTCACAAACTTTGGGGAGTTTGTGAAGAGTTAGCTGC
Organism: Echeneis naucrates; assembly: GCF_900963305.1. Classification (NCBI taxonomy): domain Eukaryota; kingdom Metazoa; phylum Chordata; class Actinopteri; order Carangiformes; family Echeneidae; genus Echeneis; species Echeneis naucrates. The sequence continues at coordinate 18,861,000 of NC_042530.1, read as the reverse complement.
CAGAGGTGTGTTTGTCCAAAGAAACTTCATGTCAACTGCTTTGCTACCACTAGGCGTGGTAAAATCCGAAGGAGAGGGGGTCAACAGCCGTAGAGGTATCCACGCTGTGCCAGCTTTGTGTCACCAGGTTCGTTGTGCTACTGATGTACTTGATGGTTGCACAGCATTGTTTATAGATTGCAAGCGTCTTGTCCAGTTAACCTTCTCACTTGAAAAACACAAAATACACTTTTGATTTGTATGTCTTTTTTGGTGTATTTATATATCTCCTTGTTGCTAACGTCGTTCTCCTTCTTCAAGGTTTTAAGACAGCTGGCATCCTGTTAGTTGCATTACTGCCACCTACTTAAGAGAAATTCTAATAAATATCTCCGGCCTTGCCCTCTCTCACTACACCCAAGAATACTCAAAACCTGTCCCTACCAGTCCAATTTTTCCCATCCCTGTCATCATGTTCCAGAGGTAGAGGCTGGCTCTGGGGACATGGAATGTCACCTTGTTGGAGGGGAAGGAGCCGGAGCTTGTGCAGGGAGATGGAGTGCTACCAGTTGGATCTGGTGGGGCTTACTTCTACGCACAGCCTTGGTTCTGGATCAGTACTCCTGGAAAGGGGCTGGACTTTATTCTTCTCTGTAGATGCTCATGGGGTGAGGCACCGGGTGGGTGTGGGGATACTCACAAGCCCCCGGCTGCGTGCCACTATGTTGGAGTTTTCCCCGGTGGACGAGAGGGTCGCCTCCCTACGCCTCAGGGTTGTCGGGGGGAACTCTGACTGTTGTTTATGCGTATGCACTCTAAAAGGTAATACCTATGCTCACTTACACCAAATTCATTCTCTTTACGGTTAATTTGAAATGTTTATTTGATGTTGCTACAAAATTAAAAAGAGTGGCAAGCAGAGAAAGCGCACACACAGTTTCCACGGGGAGGCGCGACGTGCACGCGCATGTCCGTGGCGCGCACACGTATACATGCACTGATTATTTTTAAGCAGAGAAAGCCCACATAGGGTTCCCACGCAGAGCCGCAACTTGCACGTGCTTTGAACTTTTTTGGGGTTAAAATGCTGATTTTATAGACAAATGAAAAAAGAAAATTCATTTGTGTGTGAGATCAAGTTATTTATACTGATCTGAGTATTTCATACTGTAAGATACCGTTTGATACCAGCGTTTGATACCAGTACTCTTTATAAATAGTTATCACAAAGGAAATGTGTGTATGTGTGTGTTTTATGAGATACGTTTCACCACAGGTGTCTGTACTGTATTTAAATCCACAACTCTTTTTGTGACTTTTCTAGCTGAGGAGCTGCCTTTGTGGCTTGAAGATTGACTACCAACTGTGATGCAGTGAACATGTAAGTTTTGCAATTTTGCATATGAAAGAAGAGGGCCACTACTTAAACATTACAGATTGAAACATGGTGGTTACACAAGAACGTCACCGTTACCATGTGTTCATCAAGAGTGCCTCATTTAAGTCCTTCAATGCACTTAAGGTACATCTATCAAGAGCACACTCCCAAAAGGACGATCATTCAAATGATGCTGTGGAAAATGTATTTCAATGTCAACTTTGTGACTTCAAAGAGCCATGTTCAGAAAAAGATTTTTTTTTTTTTTTCACATTTGCGTACACATAACCGGATGCACCAGAAAGTGCAGTGCCCCTACCAGGATTGCAATTTTGAAACCAGCATCTGTCTTTTAATGCCCGCAAAAGCCGGAACCACAATGACGATCATAGTCAGTTGCAGTTCAAGCCAGGAATTTTAACACCTGCTGAAACTCTGGTTGAAGTTGAAGTTGAAAGTGAAAATGAAAGAGATGTTCAAGACATAACTGATTTTCAAGAAGAGGATTTGATGGCAGATAATATTGATGACTTGGACTGGCAGCTTGAGCATAATTTGGCAGCTCTTTTCCTTAGAATGCGAACCATACTTAATATATCTGAAAGTGCTGTGCAAGATGTAATACAGCAAGTCAGCCAAATAATGGACCTGTCAAAACCTTTGCTGTTTTCTGCTATTCAGAGAATAGCCTGAACTACTATCCTGATGCAGACATGTCTATCGCGTCAGAAATAGTAACTGCAATCTCAGAGAGCAATGTCATTCTGAAACACAGTCAGAAAGGCAGTTTGTTATCAACTTTGTCAAGAAGAGACTCTTACATGGTAAAAGAATTTAAAATTGTGGAACCTGTTGAGTTTGTTACAGATGAACACAAGCAGTCAGTTGTCTACATACCTGTCCTTAAAATGCTCCAGACTTTGTTAAACAAAGACTTGGACAAGGCTCTCACAGTTAGCAGTAGTGATATGCAAGGATATAGGACTTTCAGGGATGGTTCACACACAAGAAAAACAAACACAAAATCTATATTGGGTACTTGCAAATCTTGCACCAAAATTTTGCTCGTCTCTCAACTCAATACAGTTAGCTCTTCTTTGTAAGGCAAACACTGTCAAGGCATGTGGATACTCTGAAGTCCTTCGTCCACTCATTCAGGATCTAGTTCTTCTTGAGAAGCATGGTGTGTATGTGGAAATATTGGGTACAAGTGTCAAGGGAACCATTTTGTATGTTTCAGCAGATAATTTGGCTGCTCATTCATTGGCAGGATTTCAAGAAACTTTTGTCTCTGATAAGGTTTGCCGCTTTTGCATTGCTACACGGCAGGAAATACAAGATCACGAAGTTAGGTCTGGACACTTCGTCTTGAGAACAAAACCAGACCATGATCGTCAGGTTTGTGAAGTCCATCGTGATGCCCAGATGGCAAAGCAATATGGTGTGAAACAGTTGTTGACAGTTTTCCTCCTGATATCCTCCATGATTTGCTTGAAGGTATTGTTCCGTCTGAGTTGAGTCTTTGCATTCATGACTTGATAAAAAAGAAGTTCTTCATACTTGAGATGCTGAATAGTGCCATCAAGGAATTCATGAACACCTCAGAGCTTATGAAGTCATCAAAAGTAGCCCAAGCTTGCTTGTAACAGAGTTAAAAGACTTCAATGATATCTTTCCCCTCTCTGCCTACAGAGTGAAAGGCCAGCTCTTTGTTACCCTGAAGCGTTACATTTTGTGCTGATGTCATATTTCATTCTTTCAGAACCATGGACCAGTCCTGGCCAGTGAGGGTAGTGGTTGGCAAAAATGATATCCGAAAAGTAACTTTCCATGACAGACCTAATAATCTGGAAGAACTCATAAACGAGTTGAAAAACCAATTCTGTCAGGTTTTGAGTTAATTCTGGTGTTTAGTGTTCTGTCCATGTAACTTCCTGTTTTATTTTGTAGTTCTGGTTCCTACGTGTTCCCCGTTATGTTACTTCCTGGTTGTGTCCCATGTTGATTGCCTTCCCTGTCCTAATGTGGATCACCTGTGTCTTGTCTAGCACTGCGTATTTAAGTCCTGTTTTCGGTCTAGTCCTTGTCGGATCATTGTCGTTTGCCCTGTCATTTTGTCCTTGCCTTGTCCATGTCCTGCCTTGTTGTTTTGCCCATGCCCTGTCGTTTTGCTCCTGCCTTGTCCTTGCTCTGTCTAGTCCTTGTCAGTTCTTTGTCAGATTCTGTTCCTGCTCTGTCCGTTCGTTAGTAAAGTGTTTTTCATTGTCACCTACCTGGTTTTCCGGCTCCTGCATTTGGGTCCTCCCTGCAACGCACTCGCACCGCATTTTCCGTTGTGACAGAATGATCCGACCAGTAATGGACCCAGCGGAGTCTGTGCTTGCCCTGGGGACCGTGTGGCTGCCCGTTCTGCCTGCTGTTCCCCAGCCCCCGGGACTCTGTTTTGTGGGTCTCAAGCCCTCCCGCCAGGAGGATATTCAGGAGGTGTGGAGGGCAGGGGCGGATCGGCTGTCGCCCCTGCTGCGGGAACTGCAGGACCTCCTTAAGTCCTGTTTTCGGTCTAGTCCTTGTCGGATCATTGTCGTTTGCCCTGTCATTTTGTCCTTGCCTTGTCCATGCCCTGTCTAGTCCTTGTCAGTTCTTTGCCAGATTCTGTTCCTGCTCTGTCCGTTCGTTAGTAAAGTGTTTTTCATTGTCACCTACCTGGTTTTCCGGCTCCTGCATTTGGGTCCTCCCTGCAATGCACTCGCAACTCGTTTTCCGTTGTGACAGATTCAGTCTGCAGTATGACTTCATGCTTCACTATGAAGACCCAGAGTTCAACTATGCTGTTTGCAACCTCACGAATATGAGTGACTTGCCTGATAGACCAACACTGAAGATTGTCTCTCTCGATAATGTAATGTCATCCTCTGCCAGTACAATATCTTCAGGTGAACTGTCTACAGCTAATTCGTCTGACACTGAAATACTGCCACACGCTGAGAAGATAGATAGATAGATACTTTATTTATCCCAGACTGGGAAATTGCAATGTAACAGCAGCATTACATATAGGGAATAAAATATATGCAATAGGAATAAAAAAAAATATAATATAAAAAAAGAAGACCTCATCACTGACCTCACGTGCCCAATGGCCTTCTACATTGAGACAGGGAAACCTAATTTATATGAGAGATGGCACACGCATGTCAGTTTCAAGAGACATGAAGCATGAAATTCTGCAGAAGCTAGCTGAGGAGATGTACAGGTTCTTGGCTTACCCACAAGATGAACACTTCACCATAGTTGCTGAGGCACTGATTGGTAAGCACCCTTGCCTTGCTGAACCAGGATCAACCACGGGTTGCTATGGATGGAAGAATAGTCTAAAATTCAAAATGGGTAATCTCCGTTCTAAACTTCAAAGATGTGGAATTGCAGATGGTGTGCCACCTGGAAAAAACCTTAAGAGACCCAGGAGAAGTGAGACAAACTTCCTGCCAAATTTTCCCCAGGGTCAGGATGCATCATCACTTGAAAGCTTTAGACAGGTGCTTGAAAATGAAATGAAGAAAAGGTCACCAAATGCAGTGCATGTGAATCAGCTGATGACCCAGACCTTCTCATTGAGACGAAAAGAAATCGTGGAGGACCAGCCTTCTGTGAAACTGATGTTGGAACGCTGGCCAGCTCTTTTCAGAAAACAACAGGTAAGCAAACAAGTATATTAAATAAATACATAATAAACATCCACCAAGATATTGTGGTCATTTCTTAACTTGGTACAAAATATTGTGTTTGTGTTCTGTTTTGTCTTTGAAGGTTTTTGCAGAATCCACAAGAGTAGCAAACTGTCAGGCTGGGACTCACACAGGACTCAGGAGCAGAGGTTTTGTCAGTCACAGACTTTATTCTCGGTAGCAATGACCTCAGAACCGAGTGAATAAAGGAAACCAGGCTATGAAACCTTAACTGTAGCGGGGAGTCACGAGGGAAAAAGGGGAACAACACAAAACTCTCCGTAGGGAGGAAAACCTGACTAAACAAAAGAAAAATCACTTGCGCTATTAAGCGGAGGATCTAGGTAACTCTAAAAATGTATAAAAACTCAAAATCACTCTCAAGGAGGAAAAACACAAAAGCTGTGAACATTAATCTAAATAACAGATTGTACAAAAAAAAAAAAAAATCGCTCATATAGAGGAAAAACAAAAGGCTATTGTTGGAAACGAGCTAACTCAGATATAGAAGTTTACAAACAAAAATTCACTCCGTAGAGGATCAAAGGCTTACGCAAGGAGACGAGGACTGTGGCTTGGACGTACGCTGGTGTGAGACATGAAATGATGACACACTGGCACAAGACAAGGGAAAGACAGGCTATTTGAACTGTGGGGGAAAATGGGGAACAGGTGGAGACAGTCGGTAATCAGGAGGACACACATGAGGAAGGGCAAGTGTTCTGAAACGAGAGGAGAGTTAGGCATTTCAAAATAAAACAGGAAATGACGAGACACAGTGAGCCCAGACAAGACAACCTCACCACGGTGTGACACAAACAAAGATCTTGAGCAAGACTTTTTTGAGTCCTTGGACCGCCATACCCCACGATTCCTTGAGATCTTCAAATCTAAAAAGGGAAATGTTGGAAGGACACTTGCAGTGATCGTTGCACAGGTTGAAACAAGGGTAAGCATTTCTTCTTATTACTATTGCGTAAAAGCAGGAAAATGTGCAAAGTCTTCTTTGATAGTGTGCCAGACACACACCTCCTCCTTTTCCAACCCCATCTGACTTTTGTCTTTATGATAGGCAAAGCTAACCAAGCTAAACAGACTCATAATTACTGTACAGACGGTATGTAAGTTTCGCTTTTTTTCTCCCCCACTGGTAGACCAATGATGTCATAGCCATGAGGACTGCTGTCCTGCGATGCCTCCCAGTTTTTCTCTGTGATGATGGGAGTGATTTCTTCAAAGTCTGCTTCATAAGTATTGCCTTATTTGGTATGTTGAAGGTTCTGCACCACAAAGACAAAATCTTAACCTCAGTTTTGACCTTTCTTTGTATATGCAGGATTCGGATGCCACTGTGGATTTCACACAGGTTCCTGTTGGAGGAGTGACTGTTATACCTGAAAAGAGTCAGCAGCCGGGTCCAAATGCCCTGCACCTTGAACCATCCAGCATTGGTACCATACTGGAAGGCAATCTCGTCATGGATGACATTGAAAGCCACACGCAAGCTATTTGCCTCATATTTGGACTAATCTATGCTCTTCATCTAGATTATCCCAAAAGTCTTAAGAACACATTTGACTTCATTCAGAGGGTGATGCTCAACCTAGGTGTAGATAACCTGAGGCCAAAACTTCAGAGCTTGAAAAATGCGCTTTTGCTGTAGATGGCTGTGCTGTAAAGGATCCTCAAGCATAGATACTTTGTTAAACTGACCTGAAAGATTTGCAACTAATAACCACTGCAAAATTCTTAGATAGTTACAGTCACAGGTGGATGATTTTGGCCACGTCATATTTTAGTTTATATAGTGTACCTTATGTATCTTGTGTTGAGTAGAGCACAGTGGTTTTGAGATGTCAAGTCGGGGAATAAGTTAGATGATCGCAAAGAATCAGTAAACTAAAACATAGATTTCCCCAGTAATGGTAATAGTAATAGTAGTGTTATGTATGGTCAATGCTTGTTGTTAGAATATTTATAATTTCTGTCTCTGTTTTGGCGTGTAGAATGCCTCTACCAATCTTGTATCCTAAAAAAAAAACTATTAATGTAATCTTAATGTAAATGTTAGTAGCGATTGAATAGTGACTACAAAATGTTGTGTGTGTGTATTTTCATGTTTTCCTGTTTGGTCATGACAAAAATACATAAAACTTACCACAAAAGTAGTTGGATTTATACAGGTATTCAAGGTATCTGAAATTATTTTCTTGAATATTTACTTCATTTCCAAAGGTTCTATGGCCATCAACACCTGTCTTGTTAACACGTTGTTGTGTGATGTGATTGTGTAGTTTGCAGCCAGCAGAATACAGGAACCACAATGTTAAGAGCTACAGTGTAATCTTGTTTATTACAGTTCAATGCACATATTGTCACATAAGTGTAAAATGTTTCATTTAGTTTGTAAGTTGACTGAAGCTTGAAAATGTGCCATAGAACCCTGTTGAAATTTAAAGTAAAGTCAGTGAGAAAGATTTAGTTTTAATATTTCTGGATTTTTTGAAAAAGATTATTTTATATTCTATATTTTATTTTTAGCTGATATTTTTAAGGCTTAAAACTGCATTTTCTTTTTTGATCGTATGATTTAATTTCTCCACAAACACTGACCTGGGTCACAATGGCAATTTTACTGAAATAAACAATAATCCTACAAACTAATCATTCTTGTTGTGCTTTATTTATTTCAGGCAATTGGTTTCCAAGATTCTATTGAGTTAATACAACTGTTCATTTAAGTCAGACTCACTTGTTTTACTTAAGTTGGTAACACTTAGAACAATTAATTTCACTTGCCATTTTTAAGTTGGAACAACTTTACCAAATTAAGTAAATACAACAAAATTTGAAGTAAACTCAACTGGAACATACAAAGTAAACAAAACTTGAGATTTAGAGTTATGTTTACTTACCCTTTTCAAGGCAATCAGTTTCCTAGATTTTTTTTAAGTAAGATCAAAAAATCTGATTTTAGAGTGTGCACCAAACAGCAGTTCGTAGTATTCGGCCTTCTTGGAGACCTTGAATCGGGCCCTGTATGGGGCTCTGGTAGGCAACTGACTGAGTCCTACCTCAGCGGTGAGGGAGGCAAAGCAGTGGGTGTGGGAGGAGTTTGGAGAACACATGGAGAAGGACTTTCGGGAGGCACCAAGATGTTTCTGGAAAAACGTTCGGCATCTCAGGAGGGGAAAGCGGGGAACATCCAAGCCATCTATGGCAAGGATGGTTCGCTGTTGACCTCGACTGCGGAGGTAGTCAGAAGGTAGAAAGAGCACTTTAAGGAACTCCTGAATCCAACTTGCACGTCCTCTGGGGTGCAGGCAGAGCTAGAGGATGATGGAGGATCAGTGTCAATCTTCCGGGAGGAGGTCACTGAGGTAGTTGAACAACTCTACAATGGCAAAGCCCGGGGATTGATGAGATCCGTCCAAAAATGTTGAAGGCTCTGGGTGTTGAGGGGCTGTTGTGGTTGACACGCCTTTTCAATATTGCATGGAAGTCTGGAACAGTACTAAAGGAGTGGCAGACCGGGTTGGTGGCTCCCTTGTTTAAAAAAGCGGACCAGAGGATGTGTCCCAATTATCGGGGCATCACACTCCTCAGCCTCCCTCGGAAAGTCTACTCCAAGGTGCTAGAAAGGAGGGTCTGGCCGATTGTCGAACCTCAGATTGAAGAGGAGCAATGTGGATTCTGTCCTGGTCGTGGAACAACGGACCAGATCTCAGCAATAAGTTGAACTTGTTTCAGGTGGGGGTTGGCCTCCGCCAGGGCTGCGCTTTGTCACCAATCCTGTTTGTGATTTTCATGGACAGGATATCGAGGCATGGTCATGGGGGAGGAGGGCTGCAGTTTGGGGAGCTGAGGGTTATAGTCCTGCTTTTTGCGGGTGATGTTGTCCTCTTAGCTCCATCGGTCTGTGACCTCCAGTGCTCACTGGACAAGTTCGCAGCCGAGTGTGAAGCGGCTAGGATGAGGATCAGCACCTCTAAATCTGAGGCCATGGTTCTTAGCAGGAAATCTGTGGCAGGAAATGAGTCCTTACCCCAAGTGAAGGAGTTCAAGTATCTCAGGGTCTTGTTCACAAGTGAGGGTAAGACAGAGCATGAGACTGGCCTGAGAATCGGAGCTCTACTGCACTGTTGTGATGAAGAGGGAGCTGAGCCAGAAGGCAAAGCTCTCTATCTACTGGTCAGTCTTTGTTCACCTATGGTTATGAGCGATGGGTCATGACTGAAAGAACAAGATCGCGGGTACAAGCGCCCAAAATGGGTTTCCTCAAGAGGGTGGCTGGATTCTCCCTTAGAGATAGGGTGAGAAGATTGGCCATCCGTGAGGGACTTGGAGTAGAGCTGCTGCTCCTTCGCTTGGAAAGGAGAAAGTTGAGGTGGTTCGGGCATCTGATAAGGATGCCACCGGGACGCCTCCCAAGGGAGGTGTTCCTGGCATGTCCAGCTGGAAGGAGGTGACGGGGCAGGCTGAGGACCAGGTGGGGAGCTTATGTCTCCACACTGGCCTGGGAGCGCCTTGGGATCCCCCAGTCAGAGCTGGCCAATGTGGCCCTGGAAAAGGAAGTGGAAGTCTGCTGGAGCTGCTACCTCCGCGACCCGGCCCCAGATAAGAGGATGAAGATGCTGATGATATACTCCTACAATTTTATTCCAAATGACTGCACATTCGGTGAGTATCATCTCAAGACCTTGAAGATGAAACACGCTATCAAGGAAGTCCTCATAGCACGAGCACACATTGTCCAAGCTGCCCCAAATTCACCTCGCGTGATCAGGGTACAACGGTAATAATGAGTAATGACACGCAGTGTGCCACCTACTGGACACATGATATTAGCCTAATACACAAACATAAACTGATTTTCATGATATTTACAGGGTGTGTTCTTCACATCTAACACTAAGACAGACATGACATCAGATTGGTGGAAAATCACCAATGCCATAGGATAGACACTCAAAAGCAATTCCTTTTAACTCCAACATACACTCCTGATCAAAATCTCAAGATCAGTTAAGAAATTGCAAGAATTTGCATTTTGCACTGTGGGATCTTAAGAAGGTTGTAAGTAGAGCTTCAGAAAAAGAAGAAGAAATGGGAGCAAGAAAAACAAAATTGTTGAAAAAAACAATTTACCTGAAATAGGCTGTTCATCAGCTGATCAAAAGTTTAAGACCACAACCTTTAAAAAAAATTTGTGCAAAAATTTGGATTCCGTGTCATTTTCTGTCAAGTAACCACTCTCTCAAGCTGAGATCAAGCTGATGGCAAAAGCAAAAAAGCTCACTCTCTTTGAATGTGGTAGGATTGTTGAGCTGCATCAGCATCACTGCTGAGGTTGGATGCAGTAAGACAGTCATTTTGGCAGACCCAAAACAATTTCACCGGCACTGAGTCGGAGGATCCGAATGGCTGTCCGCCAAGACACAGGACAATCCTTAACCCAAATTAAGGCCATTACTGGTGCTGACTGCAGCCCAATAACCCTTGCATCTGTGAGGGAAGGGCTTCAAAAACAAAAAACGTCTTCAAAGGCCACTTCTCCTTCAATGACACCAAATTGCCCATTTGGACTTTGCAAGGGAGCACCAAACATGGGACATTCAAAGGTGGAAGAAAGTTTTATTCTCTGATGAGAAAAAAATATCCCTCTTATCCAAGGGGCTTCATCGGTTTATGCTTGTTGGTCTGCTAGTCTGCACAAGTGTGATGAGCACAATGTATCACAGCACAATAATACAGTGTGATACTTTGGCCCAGTTTAACAAATTGCATCTGAAATTCATCATCAGTTATTACTCCCAGTAGCAATGGGCAATTCATGAATAATATTTTTCTACAAAACCTGCTCAATAGCAATAGTTCAGGGAACATGAAATTAAATTAATCCTCAACTACATCAAAATGAGGAACAATACAAACATGGCACTGCACATATCCTCCAGTATTTCAATACCTTTAATTCATGTCAGAAACCTCTGGATAAGATTAAATCTTAAAATTGGGACGGAACGGATTATATGATCCTGATACTACAAATGAAATTTAATCTACAAATTTCATTGTAAAATAATTTTAGTAAAATTGCATAATAATTACTCTACTTTGCAGAGTTGTGAGGAGAGCACCCATTCCCTCAGCCCAGGGAATCAGTGACACTATACTATACTATACACTGTATAGTGTCATTAGAATTAAGAGAATCTAAGGTGTGGTGAATTGGGTTTTATATAGAGCCTTCTTTCACTTACAGATGAGAAGTTGAGACATGAGGAGTTTAAGGCTTCTGCAATCAGATCAACACAGCTTCACTCTGGCCTGCTATGACTAGTTGGATAAAGTTAGTGAATGTTAGCTACAACAACTCACATTTGCTGCAGCCATTACATTTTTCTCCTCTTCCTCCACCACTCCAGATACTGCTGTCATTGCAACCTGGAATGGTGGAAGTCCACTTTTTGTTTGCTCCGATCTCTGTGGGCTCATTGATAGGACCCACCTGTCAAAGAGAGCATGCATACATCATACCATCTGCTCTGAACTGAACTACCCTTCTGAGAGCATGACAAAACATCTTCTCTGTATGGTCAGGGTAAACTACTGGCTACTTGGCTTCACTCTCATATGGATGGACAGAGATACTAAAGCTAGTGGAAAGAAGAAAGGAGGAGGACTGGCTTTGTTGCTGTCGGGGGAGGATGGATAATGTTTTTGTTTTTTGTGTTTTTTATATTTTTAATTTTTATTTTTATTATGATGAGCTCCTGATTAGGTGAATTTCTATCTATTATCTATCTATCTATGGTGAAACACATAGTTATCAAAATAAAACTTTACAACTAAAGTTATGAAGGTGAGTAAAGAAAAGTGTGAATAAGAAAAACGTGCAAAATGTTTGAGACACATTTTAAGTAAAACCATATGAAGACAGGCTTATCTTTCGGGGTCAGAGGACTATGTTAAACGCCTATGATGCAAGTGTGCTTTTATTTTGAAGGTTGAATCACTTAAACTTTGTGACGTTTTAAAAATATTTTATTCATCCCCCAAGGAGCAGTTTTAAAAAGGAGTTTACAAAATAGCTCATAAGCACACTGGCATACTTAATCAGTGAGTAATATCTATTTCTGTAATAAGTAATCATCTCCTCTCTCACCTGCAGACTCCAAAATGATTTTCCAGCTTTGATCAAGGAAACTGAGAAAAGGCTTTTCTCTGAACATGAGCAGTGATGTCTGAAGTCTAAAGGCCTAGTGCCTGTACTGTGAAGTAAGTTTGACATAGATGGGAACCCATTATTACATTATAACCCATTATACAACCCATTATTTTTTAATCTGTGGCAGATTCCCTTGGTTTCTGTTTTTTTTTAAATAACCTTTTGACTGCTTCTCCATGTTTTATATTTCTCTGTTTTACATCATGCTGTTCCCAGTGTTGTCTCCTCCCCTCCCTGCTGTCTCTCCCTCTCATTCTAGGGGCGGGCCCAGACGCAGGCTGCTGCAGAGGCACACACCTGTTACTCATCAACTCACTGCCAGATCTTTACAGTTAACCACCCGGTAACTTGTCAGGCTGAGAGACTTCCGGTGTTTTTTGCCCTCCTTGTGTTCTGCCTCCTGCCTCTTTTTTGACCCCAGCCTCCCTGCCCTGCCAGCCTGCACCCCCTCTGGACCCGGTCCTTCCCTGGACTACCCAGTCTCCTCGCCCCGCCGTCTCATCCCCTGGACCCCCCCTCCTTTCTTCACCCCTCACCTCCTTGCCCATCCAGACCTTTGGTTTCCAATAAAGCCCTGTTACTTGCTACATGAGCTACTGCCTAGTTGATCCTTTATTGCTACTTGTCATCACACATAATGTTGTGCGCTTTTCTCTCCATCGTATTTCACCTCTACATGTTGTGACTATGGGTTTAGGCTCACCCCCATTAACCCACACTCTTCCTTCTTGCCCCTGGTACCGGCTTGTGATTGTTAGTGTTTTCTCAAGCTTTTTTACTGCATCCACACACATCTCCTGAGTGCAGAATGTCACCCCCAGGCTCCAACTTCACACAGCACCCAGGATTTGATGCTTGCTGTCTGAATTCCTACCTGTTTCAGATAGCGTACATGCACTGCAGGAGCATTAACCTCTACAGACACGAGTATGTTATGTTTAGGGCAGAAATAATAAATTCTTCTATTTAGTTATTTTACTCTCCTTATTATCTACATGTTCTGTTTTCCATATTTGAACTAGGGTAACGTACATAATAATGCTGAATGTTGAGCAGGTTTGTAAAACTGGAGCCTGCTTCGGCCAACTGAGCTGAGGACGCTGTGTGCACCGAAGCCACCGCACCCGGTGTAAGTCGCACCTGTGTCTTGCTTTGGCATCCCATGTTGAACTCCATCAGATCGCGTGATTGATAATCCTCTGGTCTATAGTGAGGGTCACACACAATCGCATTAGTTGTAGCTGATGCAGCTGTGAAGTCCTGTCACTTCAGCTGCACTAAACGCACCCAGGCACGGAGGATAGAACTTTTTTTCCTGTTAGGAAACCTGTGGACTCAAACACAATAATTTACCATGATAATGAGTGAATGCAGTTCAACACTACTGAAAACACACTGACTCTCTGCCCGAGAACTACCTACTCCCACACTGAGTGATGGCAGAGCCTAGCATATACCTCCCTCTGCCTACATTTTTAGAGGCTTAGCTCCAAACTATCACTGTTTGGACTAAAATTGCGCTCTTAAGTCTTGAAAGACATTTTTAAATCTCCATTAAGTTTTCAAAGGAAATTTTTTAGACAAGGTTATATATACATCTCAAAAAAATTTTACCTGCAATATGCCCTTTAAGCTCTAGTCTTTCCTGTGTATGATATGACTCCTTCATATTGTATGTTGGAGAACCCCTCCATCTGTCTGCTGTGGGTCAGTATCTCACTCTCCTGTGGTGCTTGTCCCACTCCTGTTGCTCCAGTGTGATCTTCATGCTTGTCCTTTTCCTGCTCCAGTTGGTACACCTTGCCAGTGAGGTAGTTCCTTGCTGCTTCTGCCACACGCATCTGGTCTCTCGTTATTTCCCCTTGTTCTCGCAGGGTACATATCACATTGTGCTGAGTGTTTAGTTCCTTGGATTGTCTCTCCACCACCTCCTTGTAGCCCTCGAAAATCCCTTGGAGCGTCTGAATCCAGTTGGCTATTCTCTGCATCACCACTGGTCCCATTGTCTGCCCCAGTCCGATCCGGGCAAGCTTGGCATGGCTCAGTTTGGCTTCCATCTGCTCCTCAGGTCCTGGATTAGACAGATTAAGCACAGTCCTCCTTGCTTGGTGGTCATCTCTGTCCCTTTATCCTCTGGAAACCAAGGAATCCACTCACAGACTCCATTTCCCTACATCCCTTGTCTGAAGTGGACGCAGCAGGAGGTGGCAGGCTCTTGTCCCTGGTTGGCATTGGCTTATCTACAACACAGGGAGAAACCAGGGCTATCAGCACCACGCATTGGAGGACCCGCTGCTGGATCGCACTGACGGACTTACATACACACCGGCTCGCTCAGGGGAGCGACACAAGTCAGCGGTAGTCTGGGCAGACACGTTAGATTTATGTATTTTATGAGCTTCTGATTGCCTGGTCCACCCTCTGCTGTACTCAGAGGAATAATCTAAAGCTTCCTAACCCTAACCCGCCATCTTGGACCACGTGACTTGTCATGTGTTCCAGGCCGGCCATCTTGACACACACTGTTGTGGCTCTCAACTGCCAAACTGTGGGCCAGATAAGACCTGGCAGTGGTGCTAAACATGGGCTTCCAATCCTTCAAAATCAGCTGTTGCGTTCTTCAAAAGTTTCAGGAAAGGAGTCTTCAGAGTCTCTTGAGGCTGCAGTTGTGAAAGTACAGCAAGCATTTTGAACAAACAGCGTGACTGGTTAGGACAGGCCCTGGGGTTTGAGAGCACACCTAGAGCACACTCCAAACACACTGAGGAATGAAACTTTGTTCCCCTATATATGTGCTTCTATGAGCTTTAACCTACTACTTACGCTTCTCCCTCGTCTTCAAGGTAGCTGTTCTCATTCGTATTCCTACCAATAGGAATTCCCCTTTTCTGACTCTGATGCCATTTCAGCATTTTATTTAGGCCTTACATAACATTGCTTGAGGGCTGCCAGCCTTTAGGTCTGTTACCCCGCTTTCTCTCCTCCCCAGGTCTTCATACTTAGGTCTTATCATCGTGTGTTGGCTCTTAATGCATCTATATTCACGTGACTCTCTTATCTCCCCCATATATCCTCCTCTGACACCTGTAGTCATACTGCTTCCTCTCTGCTGTGAGTGTGTGTATGAGTTCTCTGTTTCCTCAGATCTATCACAGTGCAACCCATTTATATTTGTTTTTTGTAGTTAACATAGTAGTTTGTGCTCTTTTAGTTACTGAAATGGTAATATTTCTGTTCTTCAGTGTTTATTACAGTATTATATGCATTACATGTATTCCTTAGTATTCAGCATAGCATTGCTCAGTTCTTTCCCAGAATTTTCTTCAAAAACACATGCATAGACAAACATACATACACACACACACACACACACACACACATACAGACACTATTATATAGTTTAGCTTTACACCGCTATGTGCTTGTTAGTTGATGTGATGTTGAAAGTAAGTTTAGATATGGACCAAAGTAACAGAGGCAAGAAACGAAAAAGGGAACCGTCTACCAGTATTTCATGGTCATCCGGTCACAATAGTAAAAAACACAAAAACACCAGTCTCTCAAAAAAAGGAAAACACAAATTCAGGAGGCAGGCTGGCCACAGGAACGATGAGGAACTGAAAAACTCAGGCTCGAGGCACACCACACGACAAGGCAGAACTATCTGGCAGCGTAGTGGGATCTGAACCATTTAACCTTTCATGGAGAGCTTGATGAAAGTGAGAAGGGAAACAGGTGTGCCTAATGGAAGCTTGGGAAGGTGAAGTTCGGCCAGCCATGCCTCCTGCCACACACCCTGCAAAATTAACACAAAGGGAAGGGGAGGACAGAGCACAGGAAATAAAAACACAAACACAAAAGCCCGGACCATGACAAGTTGATAGTATAACATTTATTAAATTTAACAGTTGTTGGCTTTGTTAATTAATGTGGAAGTTAATAAATGCTATTTGTAACTTTAAAGAGAAGTCTTCTTGTCATTGTCGTGCGTATTTTATTGTGATAGGTGGCTGATTGAGAGTCAGAGCTTCGATTTCACAGCTTCACATTCACCTAGTGGTGCTGATGTCGGCTCCTCTAATTGAACAAATATTTATGAGGCAAATCTTACAGTTTGGTTATTGGTCCCGGTTTCTGGGTGGTGCCCCACGCTATTAATTGAATTTAATACATTTTTATTTTATAATTCCTAATTATCTCTAATATCTAGTATAATTATAACTGATAATCAAACGCACCCTTTTCAAACCAGTTGGCACTAACTGAGGTGTTTCATAGCCATCCTGTGGTTGCACTGGAGCCAGCGGGAATGGGTATGTTGTAATTTTTTGTTGATATTGCCATATAGCAAGACAGTATAAAAGTCAAAATTAATGAAAACAAGAGTGTTTTTATGTTTTTTTTATTTAGCCAGGTAGGTTGCTTGAGATCAGATGATCTCTTTTACGAGCAAGGCCTGGCCAAAATGGCAGCATAAAAAAAAAAAAAACATGATAAAACACAGAAGGAAAGCACAAACACAGAACAAGACCATAACGCAGAACAGTGAAAAGGTCAAAGTCCTATGGAAGGGGGCAGTGAAGGTGGTAAGTGGGGATCCATCCTGAGGAGGGAAAAATCATATTAAATCAAGAACAGAAACGGTGCACCACAATACACACTAAAAAACACTAATATACTGATATAATATATAAAATACTATACAGTAAAACATTACTATGTCAAAAATTTGACATTAAAAGGCCTGTGAGTTGTGCTTTAAAATCAGTGAAGGTGTAGTTTGTAGATTGTTCCAAGCAGAGGGAGCAGAGAATTTGAAAGCCCTATTCCCAAACTCAGTCCTCATTATGGGGACAAAGGCAGTTAAAAAGTCCAGTGAGCACAATCTGTCTGATGGATTTGATGTGAAAGTGAGGTAGGTGCAGAGGTATGAGGGAAGTAGTCCAATAATTGCTTTATAGATGAAGGTGTACCAGTGGAGAAGTCTACGTGCAGACAAGGACAGCCAGCCTATTTTAGCATACAGTGTACAATGATGGGTGAGTGATTTACAACCAGTAATGAATCTTAAGCCACTATGATAAGTGGCATCCAGCATATGCAATGAGATAAAACAAGCATTCATGTACAGTACATCATCATAATCTAATAATGGTATAAAAGTAGCAGCAACAAGCCTTTTTTTAGATGCAAATGAAAAACAGGATTTATTTCTGAAATAGAAGCCAAAACTCATCCTGAGCTTTGCCAAGTTCTCAATATGTGGTTTAAAAGACAAATTGTCATCAAGGATGATACCTTGGTATTTAGAAGTGGAAACATTATTGATAACAGTACCTTGGGATGTATGTACAGCAGGAAAGTTTGTTTTGTCTCTGGATTTGTTAAATATCATCATTTTAGTTTTAGCTGCATTAAACACCAGTCTCAAAAGCAGAAGTTGGGCTTCAGTTTCTTTAAAAGCAGCTTGTAAGTGATTTACAGCAGTCAGCACAATGTATCCAAAGCAATATACAACAGTACTGTCTGCGTAAAAATGGAAATTTGCATTATGTGAGTGACTGAGAAACGGTATACCATGAATACATTAACTTGAATCTTGAAAACTTACTAAACAGACTTCAGTCTTGTTTTTGCAGTTTTGGCCACTATCAGATCCCAGTGTGTGTTGCCCTAATGGACTGCTCCCTTTATCTATCAGAATGATGGGTTTCTGGTATTTTAATGTCATTGACTGCTTAAGTCTGCTTAGTGAGTTTCCAAGAGTCAAGTTAAAGTAATCATGACGCACTGTTAGATGTTACCAAAAAAAAAAAAAAAATCTCTAGTGGTCTTTATTTCTCAATGAAGATAATCCAAAATTCAGTTGTTGGCCAGTTTTATACTTAACATGAGTGTTAAAAGTCAACTTGACATTTCATGATCGATAAAAGGAATGTTTGGAACAGCATTTCATTTTTGTTGTTTCATCTTTTCATAGTAATTTATATTAAATTAAAATTAAGTAAGATTAAATTAATTAAATGTAACATTCTTCACAAAAATGTGTTAATAAAATGAGTATTTTTTTAATCCCAGTGATAGCTGCGAACCTGATAACCCAGAACTTCGGTTTTGTTTTTCTAACCAATTTCTTGGTAGTTTTATGAGTAGTTTCTACCCATTGTTGAGTAAAGACTTTAACCCAGAATGCTGGGTATAAATAACCCAGTGGTCCCTTTTGCACCAAGCACTGGGTTAGCAATTTCACCCAATTTGGGTTATTTTCAACCCAGCAGTTTCAATTGTGTTTTCAAGTGTGTATGCACTTCAGCAGCGGTAAATGGTTAAAATTAAATTCACTTCCTTAACTAAGGCAGTACATTTATTTCTTAAGCATCTAAAAGTGGTCCAGAGAGCATCTGTATTTGACTTTCTTGCTTTAGCCCAATAATAATTTCTTTCATGGATTAGCCAATTCTTCAGAGAACCAGGGATTTTCCCTGCTCCTTACTCTATACCTTTTGTAGGGGGCATGTTTATCAATGATTGACATAAGCAGGTTAGCAAAATAAGACCAGGCAAGTTCAACGTCAGGTAATGGAGACCCTTCTCCAATCAGAAATTCTGATCATGTCTGTAGCCCTGTTCAAGTTCAAGTATTTTGTATCACATTTTGTGGTGTAACAAGGCTTAACCTTTGGAATTCTAGTATCCCTGACATCCCTGAGGATTATTGGTAATGAGCAAATCAATTAAAATAGATTTTTTAGTACATTTTAGATTTGGAAATGTGGGAGAATCATTTAACTGTGTCAAATTCATTGAATTACAGTAGTTTTTAAATTCATCTGAGTCTGGTGACTGCCAGTCCCAGTTCAGATCACCACAAAGAGCTATTTTCGCTGTCAGATAGTTTAAAAAGAACATTAGATAAGGAGGACACAGGGTTTCCTTGGCTGCAGAAGGGGGTCTGTAGCAACCAACAACAGCAATATAACAACCTTGGACAACTCAATCTGCAAGGCAAGAATTTCAAACTGATTAGCTATTGACTTCTTTACCGAAGAGGCTTGTACCTATTTGATTGGTTAAATGCAGGTGGAGACGCCAGCAGGACAATCAAAGCAGAGTAGTGTGATAATCCATGCAAATTTCCGAAGTTAATCCAGCCAGTAAAGCAGTGAGAGTGATGTTGAGTGGGTTCAACAAGAAATAGCTGTAAAAAGCCATAAAAACTATGAATAAAAAAACGTTAAAATCTCAGACACAGAGACACAAAGCATGAGAACAGGGAGCTGCCATCTTGGAGACTTTTGTTTATTATTGCAAAAACCTTAATTTAAGAACTCATTATTATATTCTCAACTGCAACAAGTAGAATCAACAGTTCTAATGCATCTTCTGCTCTTCTTCCATGTGCAATATATATATTTTTTTTTTACACACCATATTTATTCCTGACCTGTGCCCTTTTTTTCTTTCTTGGTAACTTTTCTGTACACTGTATATATCATAGATTGGCTCTACATTTCAAATATTCTACATTTCTGATATTTTTATAGTTTCAGACATTTTACATTTCTGATATTCAGATGTCTCTACATTCAGATATTTTTCTATTTTTGTTTCTTTTTTTATTTATTTTATTTTCTAATCTCTAAAATTTACTTCTTTGCATTGATAGTGGTGGCCCCAATCTCGTTGTACTATGTATAATGACAATAAAGGCAATTGATTGGTTGATTGATTGATTGATTGACTCTCTCCTTGCTCTCATGGCTGGGTTGCAAGATGCTCATTTTCCTCATCAACAAATCCTAATTCATCCTCACTACCATCTACAGGGAGGGCTAGATTGGCTTTCTTCCATGAGGAGCCATAAAACATTGTTGGGTTCATTATGTAAATGGAGGTCCATACAATATACATTTGAACTATGTAGTCATATAACTTAATCCAAAATGCTAGCAACATGCTAGGCTAACAATGGTAATCATGGTACTGTGTTGCAATACTTCCACATTTTAACAGATTAACATTATTAAATGATCAAATACATTGCAATAAACAACAGAATAGCAAACTTACCTCACTTATTCTTGTGTGAGTATTTTTCACCCGTCGAAAAATATAATAAAAGGCTTCAAAAGTCCCTCCAGAAACACATGTGACAAATTTAAACACTACTAGTAGTTCTATTAGGGCAATACCTCTTTCAATGCACAACATCTTAAAAAGGAGGTACTGTGTGTGTAGAAGGAATTCAATGGCTTTGTTGCCAAATGGCAACATTGTAGTTAAGTAAAAGCAATAGTCCTGATTTAAAAGAGAACTCAAGTACAGATCCTCAAAAAAAGACTTGTAAAAGTAGTGTAACGAAGTACATCTACTTCATTAATATCCACCTCTGCTGTGGAGCAGGGGCATTTTTAGGATTTGTGCATTTCAGTGGTTGAGTCCAGAACATCAGGGGCTGGGCTGTGCATGCGCTTCAAATTTGGCCCTTTTTAACACACTTGTATGCACTGAAATGTGTTTTTGTACCATCCATCCATCTTCAACCGCTTATCCAAAATCGGGTTGTGGGGGTCCCAGCTTTAGCAAGCAGCCCTACCTTTGTTGTCCCTTAAGGCAAACTTTGGCTGTACCTTTTTTTCAGGGCGATACCACTGGCCCCCTCTCCATCAGCCAGCTCCTGGACATGCTGACAACTGAGCGATGTCCCTGATGATGTGTGATGTGGCTCCTCACCTTCACCCGCTTTCTCCACCTGCAGTTCACATCCTTGTGCATGGAACTCTTGCAAAAACTGCGCCACTGTCTCTGTCACTGTGTGCTCGCCCGTAGCAGAAGTGCACTCCACAGCCTTGTGTTCCTTCTGCCCACAGTTAAAACAGGACAGTTTCATGTTCTAGCTGTCTTTTCTTCTCACTTTCATCCTCTGAACAAGCAGCATTAAACTTTTCTTTGCTCTCATAGCTCCTCAGCTTTGTTTTAAACTCAATGAAAGTTAACTTTTCATCACTTTGGATTATGTGGATGGAAAATGGCTTAAATGAGTCTGACAGACCCTTCAGAATCATTGTAATCAACAAGCCATCACTTAAAGTCTCATTTTTCAATGCTGTAATAGTGGTTTCCACTTACCAGCGTAATATTCCCTCAGAATCTTTAGTGCCTTTCTGCCATCATTCGCCGCATCTCTCATCACCAGGGTCAGGCTTTTATCATGTAACAGCTTAATCAGTTCTGCAAATGTGCCTTCCTTTTTTTGCTGCGTCAGCTGCTACATCTTTACTGGCCTCACCAGGCGGTTTGCTCAGTATGGTGCCCTTCAAATTAAGTAGATGCAGATGCGCCAAAAACTTTGTTTCCCACAGTTTCCCATAGTTTTTCTCATCTCTGTCAAAACATAAATGGTTCCAACGGCTTCCGAGCGCCTTTCTGGGTCCATAACCTATTGAAGCTGCCATAATAAAAAGGGATTGAACACCGACTAAACATGACGGAGGAATAGACATGCATAGCCATTGGTTTCATTTGACCAGCATGCACACAGACACACTGACGGAGCAGGGGCATGGAGTCATTTATTGATTTGCAACACCTGACACAAATTTACCACACCCTCTTAGACAATGGTCAATGTAAGAGCATATTCAAGAGCAACAACGTTCAACACAGACGTCCTTTTTCTCCAGCAACCTTGGCTAGCTCTGACTGCTGGATACTGAAGCGCTCCCCGGCCAGTGTGGAGATATAATCTCTTCACCTGTGCCTGAGTCTTGACCCTGAGGTCTCCTCCCAATCGGACATGCCAGGAGCACCTCCCAAGGGAGACCCCCTCGTGGCATCTTTATCAGATGCCTGAATGACCTCGACTGGCTCTTTTCAATGCAAAGGAGCAGAGGTTTACTCTGAGTCTCTCATGGATGACTGAATGTCTCACCCTATCCCTAAGGGAGACCCCAGTAAAAATTAACTCATCTTGAGATTTCACTATGAAATTATTTGTTGTACTTGTGCAAACATTCATCCATGTTCATCCATCCAATGGCATTACAATAGCTGAAATGATTGTAGGAGTATGCGGTTACCGACAGCATCATGGCTTATCTATCTCTGAAAATAACCTTCCACAGAATAGCCTACTGGGCAGCACGGCAGCATAGTGGTTAGCGCTGTTGCCCCACAATAGGAAGGTCACAGGTTTGGTTCCCGGGTCTGGGGTCTTTCTGTGCAGAGTTTACATGTTCTCCCAGTGGCTGCATAGGTTTCCTCCCACCATCCAAAGACATGCATGTTTGGGTTAATTTGTGACTCTAAATTATTCATAGGGAATATTCATGGCCTTCTTGTGTTTTGATGATACTTTCATATTTAATAGCTTCAATGGCAATAACAAATAGGCTATCACTCAGATCATGATGACTACCATCTAAGCAATAACCTACTGTACCATTTTCCTCCTGGCTGGAATCATGAGCAGGGGCTAGATCTTTCTTCAGGTCATTAGGCCAACATTCTAACTCAACGGTGGTGTATCAGCTATAACTGCAATTAAAGAAATATTTTCAGGGGAAAAAGAAATGAAGCAAAAAACATCAGCTGCTATCTATGATGCCATAAGACTCAAAAAGCTCTCCCAATATTGGGTTGGACTGACTGACAGAATAACTGAATGAAATGATAACCACTAAGCCAGCCAGAGAGGTGTAGCTACAAGTGTAGCTCCAGAGGTGGCGCAAGTGTGAGTTCTACCGGCTCCTACTGAAAGATGAAAGGAAAAATAAATGACTTTTTGAGGCTGAAGAAAAAAACATTCTTGGCTAAAGCCTTAAAGGCCCAGGGTTGTTCTGTGGCTCAGTATTTTCTTCTAATCAAATCAAATCAAATCAGATTTATTTGTATAGCACCAAATCATGACAACATTAAGGCACTTTACATGAATAGAATAGAGTCTATGTTTAGGTCTATAGAAACTGTGTCTGTCCCCCGACCACCTAAATTTAGAAAAGTTAAACCCAAATTAAACAGAAGAGGAGCTAAAAACAAAAACCTAACTGTAATTAAAACAGCCACAAATTCAGTCTCAAATAACACTGCAATCAAATGTGGACTGTTGAACATTCGATCATTATCATCAAAATCTCTACTAGTTAACGATCTCATAGCTGATCACCATATTGATTTATTTTGTATAACTGAAATGTGGCTGCAGCAGGATGAGTATGTTAGCATTAATGAAGCTACACCCCCAACTCATGTTAACTTTCATATCCCTCGTACCACAGGTCGAGGGGGGGGTGGCTGCAATATTTCCGTCAAGCCTATTAATCAACCCTAGACCAAAACCTGGCTGCAGGTCTTTTGAAAGCCTCACTCTTAGTCTTTCCCACTCAGACTGGAAAGGTGAAAAACCAGTTCTGTTAGTTACAGTATACCGTCCACCTGGTCCGTACTCAGAATTCCTATCAGAGTTTTCTGAGTTTATATCAGAATTAGTACAGATAAAATCATTATTCTGGGAGATTTCAATATACATGTTGATGTAGAAAGCGACAGCCTTAATTCTGGGTTTCTTTCCCTACTAGACTCAATTGGCTTTTCCCAGCATGTGAATGAACCCACTCACTTCTACAATCATATCCTTGATCTTGTTCTAACTTATGGCATTGAAATTGACAAGCTAACAATTCTTCCCCAAAATTCTCTCCTGTCTGACCATTACCTTATTACATTTGAGTTTACTTTAATGGGCTCCACAGCATTGAGGAATAAATTCAGCTATAGAAGATGTTTATCTGAAGCTGCTGTGGCTAAATTTAAAGAGAACATTTGGTCATCATTCCCAACAATGCCATATCTAAATTCAAATGAGGATTTCTCCCATACGCAGGTTGATGACTTTGTGACTAGCACTATGGCCACACTGCGTTCGAATCTCGACAGTGCCGTCCCTCTCAAGAAGAAAGCATTCAATCTGAGGAGGATGGCTCCCTGGTATAGTTACCAAATCCATGTCTCAAAGCAGACATCAAGTAAATTAGAAAGAAACTGGCGTTCCAGTAAGTCAGAAGAGTCTCACAGAGTCTGGAAAGATAAAAACATATATAGCCTAAAAACATATAAAAAAGCTCTCCGCAGTGCTAGAAGTTCATATTACTCAGCACTCATAGAAGAAAACAAGAACAACCCCAGGTTTCTCTTCAGCACTGTAGCCAGGCTGACAGAGAGCCATAGCTCAGTTGAACCAGTGATCCCCTTAGCTCTAAGCAGTGATGATTTTATTAACTTTTTTACAGACAAAATTCTCATGATCAGAGAAAGAATTTATCAGCTCTTGCCTACGTTAGATAAAAATCCCCTACTGAATACGGCAACTCCTGAATTAGCTGCAATGGCTCTTTTACAAGTTTTTCCTTGCCATTTGTGCCAAGTGCTTCCTCATCGGGGGATCTCTTGGGTCTCTTTAAATAAATTTATAGAGAGTTTGGTCTAGACCTGCTCTATATGTAAAGTGCCTTGATGTAACTTTGTTTGTTTTGTTTGATTTGGCACTATACAAATAAATCTGATTTGATTTTGATTTGATGAAGAGCAGGTCTAGACCAAACTCTTCATAAAATTATTTAAAGAGACCCAACAGTTCCCCCCATGAGCAAGAACTTGGCGACAGTGGAAAGGAAAAACTTCCTTTACGAGGCAGAAACCTCGGGCAGAACCAGACTCGGGGGGGGGGGGCAGCCATCTGCCTCAACTGTTTGGGTTGAGAGTGGGAGAGAGAGAGAAAGAGAGAAAGGGTGAGTGAGGCACGGGGGTGGAGTGTAAGGCAGGAACATGTTGCTACATGAAGTTCATGGAGATGAGCTGTAGTACAGAATTCATGAGGATATGGGACCAGCAGGCGTTGCGGGAACATGGGATGGCGATGAGTCACCACCTGCAGGATGAGGACAGGGAGAGAGAGGAGAGGAGCTGGGAGAGACAGAGACTTCAGGAGAACATGGTTAGTAAATGCAGTACAAATGCTTAGAACTGGGAGAAACAGTGATTTTTAAGAAGCATGGTTCTTATCAGTGCATGCAGGGGGAAGGAGGGGGAGAGGGAGAGAGAGGGAGATGCTCAGTCCTCCCCCAGTAGCCTAGGCCTATAGCAGCATAGCTAAAGAGTAGATGGACTTTAACTTTTCAACAATAAGCATACAAAAAAGTTTTAAGCCTGATCTTGAAAATTTCCCCCTGGACCGATACTGGAAGTTGGTTCCATAGAAGAGGAACCTGATAACTGAAAGATCTGCCTCCAGATTTAGTCTTGGAGACTCTAGGAACCACAAATAAACCTCCATCTAGAGAGCGGAGTGGCCTACTAGGAGAGTAAGGAACCATGAGTTCTCTAAGATATGATGGTGCTTGGCCATTGAGAGCTTTATATGTTAAAAGAAGGATTTTGAATTCTACTCTAAATTTTACTGGCAGTCAATGAAGAGCAGCTAACACGGGATAGATGTGATCTCTTTTCCTAGTTCCTGTTAATATTCATGCAGCAGCGTTCTGAATCAACTGAAGGCCTTTTAGAGATTTGTTTGGACATCCAAATAGTAACAAGTTACAGTAGTCCAGCCTAGAAGTTACAAATACATGTACTAGTTTTTCTGCATCATCCTGAGAGAGGATGTTTCTGATTTTCCTAATGTTTCTCAGGTGGAAGAAAGCTGCCCTACTGACTTGTTTTGTGTGAGGGACAAAGGACATGTCCTGGTCAAAGGTTACTCCAAGGTTTCTTACAGTGGAGCTGGAAGCCAAAACAAGAATCGTCTTTATCACTTTTCGGTACTGCAGAAAATTTTCATTCCTTATTTCAAGAGATTCAAATAGGTCTGTATGTGGCATAAGTAAGTCAACATGAAAGGGGTGATGGAGATACCTTTCTGCTCCCATGTGCTAAGGGGGAGTGAAGAGGGGCTTTGTTATTCACAAATCATTGGGTTTATTACATTTGAGGGTCATGGTGGTGAAGGGAAATAAAGAGATTCTGATGTAACCATCTATCTATTTAAGCTCAAGCCAGGAGTTTTAATCTGCATTTGGATTTATCCAGAAAGAATTTTGGAATTTGGGGAAATTTTGGTCTGCAGGATCGCATGCATTCTCTGATATTGGTAATATTGTTGATTCGGACCAGTTGATCAAGTGGTCAGGGACCTCAGAGAAATTTGTAATTAGATTATATGCTTCCTCTAATGATGTTTGAGGGTCTTGTAAATAAAGCAGATATTATCAGCATATAGGTTGATTTTGTGTTCTGAAACTGAAAGTCAAAACTTGTTTTCTTGAGAAGACCCAGAGTTGCAAAGGCTAATAAAGAGGAACGAAGGATGTACCGATAGTTCAGCTGGGTAGGCCAAAACAACTGCTGGCTGTCAGTCAAGGGATACCGAGTACACTTAGGTGGGTCGGAGAAGACACTGCAGCAGCTAAGCTCCTCCCTTCATTAGTTTTACAGTATTTTGATGACTTGAATTTGATATCAGTATGGACTAGTCACACAAGGCGATAGCTAAAAGGAAGTGTTGGATCTTTATCTGGATTTAGATGTCATTTAATTGCAGCTGTATTTATTTGGGCTCTTATGTATTCTCTTTATCTCTGTCACTGTGCTGAAGAATAGAGATGTCAACACTGAGTAAAACTGGTTTATAAATGTGGTATCATTCCTCGGCTGTGGGGGCCTTCTAGGCACTGAAGAAGCATTTAATGACCTCCCCGATTTTCACGAATCCTAATCATGGCCTGCCGTTTGTTGTGGGGTTGCAACCAGAGAGTGTAATCTTATCTCAGAGGTCTGAGAAGGACAATAAACTCCAGCCCGTACCTTCCTCTCCTGCAGACCCTCTGCAGCCGAACAAAACTACGATGTAGGGAACTGTGAGTTGTTAGCAATTAAACTGGCACTGATGGAGTGGCAACATTGTTTGAAGGGGGCGCAGCACCCTTTCCTGTTCTGGACCGATCACAAAAATCTAGAATACATCTGCAAAGCCAACAGATTAAATGCTTGCTAGTCCAGATAGACTCTGTTCAACAGATTTAATTTTGTTCTCTCTGGCAGGTTGGGTTCCCAGAATGCCAAGCCTGATTCCTTGTCACGTCTGTTTGACCCCAAGCTTGTTGCAAAGGAGCCTGAATCATTCCTTCCACAAAGCTGTGTGGCTGGAACAGTGACCTGGCTAATAGAATCTGTGGTGAAGCAAGTGAATTGTAAGAGCCCGACAGCTAAGTGGTTGACCAGAAAATCACTTGTTTGTCCTGGTCGCCATGTCTGAGTCCAATGGCCAGTCTAAACACCTCAACCAGGAACTGGCTGCATGCTTGTGCTGCCTGGTGTCCCAGAACCCAGCTTCCAGGAGCAGGCATCTGATGTGGGCGGAATATGCCCACAATTTCCTTCCCACCTCTGCACCTGGAAAATCCACATTCCAATGTGTGTTTGGGTACCACCCTCCATTGTTCCCGGACTCAGAAAAGGAGGTCACAGCCCCCTTAGCCCACACCCTTGTTTGGCGATGCTGCTATTAACTGGGAAGCCGCCCATAAGGACCTCCTCAGGAATGGGGATTGCATGAAGAACGCAGAAGATTGGAGGCACTGACCAGCTCCAGAGTATCAGCTAGGCCATAGGTCATGTTTATCTTTCAGGAGGACTCCGCCAATCTCTGTGTGAAGTAAATATGCTTTGGGTATCATCTCTGTATTTCCCAGCCTCAGAGATCCATACTTAGACAATGGATATGTAAGTTTGTAAATGATGACGTTGTATGTCAACGTAGGAAGTAGAAATATGCTCTGATCTCACTCTACAATGTATTGTTTTTAATATTACAGGAACACTTCTATGACCCACAGAGCTGGTCTGGCTACCTGGCTTGGAGGATAAAGACCATCCCGGAAATCACCCACCAACACTGCCTATCAAGATAGTCCAAAGAGATGGAGCAGAGATGGCTCTCTGCTCTGATAAGCAGCTGCTCAGTAATCAGTGTCATGAAGCAATATCCTTTTTTGAAACATTAAACTGATGCATCAGCAATCAAAGAGAAGATGAGGGCCACATTTCAGTACCGCCAGTCACTGTATCAAGATCAGCAGTGCTCTTCAACAGTCTTGGATATCTTCCCAAGATTCCTTGACATCCCTGGCTTGGTAAGAAAGAAACTTTTCCTTTAAGTGAACTATGAAATTATTCAAGGTGTAGGGTTTAACTAAGTTTAACAGTTTAACTAAGTATGAAAATGTGTGTTCCTCTTTAGATTGACCAAGACTTCAACATGATGTTTGGAGAGGAAGTGTCTGGAAGATTTTTGGCAAAATGGCCCACTTAGATGGGAGATTTTTTACTTAAAAAAACATGTTTGCAGTCAGGGATCTTTGTTAGATTCTTTGTTACACATACACTCAGGGTGAAATTGGTGAGCTCTCAACTTTACAGGCTGTCAGTACAGACTCTCCAACAACTACCCAGCTCTCTGCTGACAATAATCATGTGTTAAATGTGTGCTTCTATTGTGGCACAGTTGCAAATATCTGGTGTTGCTGAGAGTACAGTTCAAGCAATGGTGGGCTCCATGGAGGATCTTGTAAATGACATTCAGAGGCAAGCAAGAGAGGCAGTTCTCAGCTGTACTTCAGAAATGCAAGGCACATATTAGGAAAAGAAGGTGGAAGCATGACGAGATGGAGATTAAGAACCCAAAAGCTGCCAGAGAGGTGGAACGGTAAAACAGGTTTTATTGCGACACAAAGTGTTGGAACAAAGGTAGTCCAGAGTCCAGGGTGGAACGAAAAGGTGAGAGAGAGTGCTGGTCTGGGAACTGGTGTGAGGCACGGAGGGAGACACTGGAAAAAAACTGAGAATAGGAAGATAGCATCAAGGTAAGTCAACACAATAAGTTTCTCTTTCCAAAATACTCGAATGAAGCGAGGAGGAGCCGTGTACCACAGCTGGTATCATTGGATACTTTAACCAGTGCTGTTTCTGTGCTATTATGGGCTCTAAATCCTGACTGAAATTCTTCAAGCAAACCGTTCCTATCCAGATGGTCATGTAATTGGTTTGCTACTGCTTTCTCAATGATTTTAGAAATGAATGCAAGTTCAATATGGGTCTATAGTTGGCCAAAACATTTGGATCAAGTTTCGGCTTTTTAAGCTGAAGTTCGATGACTGCGGTCAAAGAGTCTGAGGTACATAACCCAAAGATAGGGTCAAATTAATCAGATCTAAGATTATTGTCCAATGTAGGTAAGGGCTGATGAATTCTTTCTCTGATTGTGAGAATCTTATCTGTAAAAAAGTCCATAAACTCATCACCACTGAGAGCTAAGGGGATCACTGGTTCAATTGACCTATGACTCTCTGTCAGCCTGGCTACAGTGCTGTAAGTACAGTGCTTCTATTAGTGCTGAGAAATATGAACAACTAGTGCTGCAGAGAGGTTTTTTATACATTTTTAAGTGATCTTTCCAGGCTCAGTGAGACTGTTCCGAGTTACTGGAATGCCAACATCTTTCTACTTTCCTTGACGTCTGCTTTAAGGCACAAATTTGGAAATTATACCACAGAGCCAGCCTCCTCTGTTTGATTACTTTCTTTTTGAGAGGGGCGATATCATCAAGATTTGAACACAGTGCGGCCATAGTGCTAATCACAAGGTCATCAACCTGATGATTTGAATTTAGATATGGCATTGTTGGAAATGATGACTGAATGTTCTCTTTAAATTTAGTCACAGCATCTTCAGATAAACTTTTACAGCTGGATTTTACGTGGCCAAAAAACTCCATTCATTTCCTATGAGAGATGGCGAAAATCCTCAAAAATCTTCAACTTTTTCAAACCTCTGATACTTTGGCATACATCCAGCTACATAGTCTATTTTACCTTTAAAACGGAGAAAAAATTGTTGTCTTGTCATGTTTTCATCTTTCGAATATCTTTTATACTTTTCCATCAGCGATTGTTTAAGTGTGATGCTCATTTCACCTCATTTCTGCTGCAAATTTTAGTTTCCCATGTGTGCGTATTGCACGGAATGTTGGTGGCTTAGAGTGGAGGAGTGCGTTGGTGAGCTGATGATCATCGAAAAAAATTTTTGGAAATTGCCCTCACGAGCACTTAGTTTAATGCACAGACGTCATTTTCTTCAAAGTTGTAGAGATTCTTGTCCTCTCTTGAAAAATGTGTTTACTTTTTGAACTATGCCCCTCTAAAAGACATGCTCAACCCTCGTCTCTCCTATTACTCCCCATGTATTTCTCTCTGGCTAGAGGGAGAGGAGTTCACATTTTCATATGTTTTTAAATCGCTCCCGTGTCCACAAGGTACATCCTAGAAACACCGAAATACACACATAGCTTCACACACTTTTTGCGGTGCTCAGCGTCTGCTCCGTTTTCTGATAGGAGTTACAGTTTAATCACAAATTGCCCCAGAGTGACAGGCTCGCCGACAGAAATGAACCTGTTTTCTAATGGGCTTTCTGAGAAGGATGACGCAATCCAAGCTCAGACACACAGCTGCAGTCAGTGATGTCATCAGACTGCTGATCAGCTGTTACTACTGAAATTTGTGTTAGACTGCAGGGCACACACAGACTGATATACAGACATACAGACACAAAACACGAATACAGACATGCACACAAACGCACAGCTGACAAACGCTGACTATGGCCATCAGTTTGAAGGATTTCTTCTCGGACAGACAAATCCATGTACTCATCCCTGACTCCTCTGATATGAAAGCAGCTGATCAACTGTGACGACTGACATTTGTGTTAGACTGCACAACACACAGAGACTGATATAAAGACGCATACAGACACGCATATATAGACATACGCAGACACATACACACACTTATAAACAGACGGGGACCAAAAAACACAGCCAGGCACATACAAGGTAACACAAATATTCAGACATTCAGTCCTATACATAGGCACATACATACATACATACATACAGAAACACACATACAGACATACACAGACACAAACACACACATATACAGAGAGACACACAGAAACACAAACACACACAAAAAAACAGAACAGAACAGGCACCTGAGGCCTACATTTCAAGTAAAATTTATTATGTTCAGCACAAAGAACACGATTACATGCCTCCATTAAATGCATTGGAAACATGGACTGTGATGTCTTCTTAATAATGAAATGAAAAGGCTTTCTTACCCTTCTTATTGTGTTTGCATGTGATTTGTTCTTGAAGCTGTATGATGGGTTTTATTGATATTTCAACCTTTTAGGTTGATCAAACATCATCAGAAAAAATGTGTTACAAATTTGTTAATGAGTAAGAACAACGGTTGTGAACAGCTGAATCATAGCAGAGTTACATCAAGACACTTTACATAAAGCAAATCTAGAGAAGGGAGGAATACAAAAAAAAACAAAAAAACCCACAAACACACACACAAAGAAATACCGGGATGTGATTCAGAACCTTGATGCACATATAAAGACAGCTGATAAAGAAAGCCAGAAAAGAAGATTGAGCTGATGACAAAATTAAATGAACACAGAGACGGAATGAGGATGAATAGCTCTCACTTACCTCTGTCTCAGTAGAGACTGAAAGACAAGAGCAGACTTGGCTACTGAGACTTTGACATACTAGACCTAACGACTCTGGGTTATCACTACTTGGACCAAAACTGGGTTTTTAAAGTACATGTGCTTAAGTTTTGCACCAAGTAGGGGTGTAATGATTGGATTTAAGCACAAAAATTGTATGGATGTGTGTTTGTTTGTTTTTGCACTGAATAAATGTTAATTGTTACTGGATTCAGTTTGCCTGTCTGTGACATAATCAGCACGCACTGACAGCAGCACGAAACTCAGCAACAACAAAATGCAGCATGACGGAGGAGACAGTGAGAAAGAAATTCACAACCACCTACAAGCCACCTTTTCGATCCTGTGTGTGGAAACATTTTGGATTTTGCGAAGACGGGGATGTTCTAAATAAATTGGTCACTGTTTGTAGAATACTTAGAAGCCAAATAAAAATAACCTATGTAACCAGAGCTATAACCATAGCTTGACTTAACTGTGCATGTCAACGTACTGTATGAAGCTTAGAGGAGGAGCCTGAACTATCCCTTGCCATGTTTGTGTTACATTTAAAATAAATGTGACAACGGGTGAGGACAATGGCATGATGAGATTGATAGTGTTCTAAATCACAAAATACATTTCTGTTCTTGAAAAAAAGGAACACATATGTTAGAATGTAAGGGTTAGGGTTATGTTGTAACCCAATGTTACAAATATAAAGTATATTATGAAGAGTTTTATTAAATAATTGCATTGACTTCAGTTAGGTTTTTGCATGAACACACCTATCCGAAAAATATGAATGTAACAACAATGACAGAATATTTTGATGCAGACCACTGTATGGCATTTTAGGAGAATGTGGTCAAGTTCAGAAACCTAATATGTATACATGCAGAGTGTAGCAAAACCTATCGGATTATAACCCATTCCTTACACTGCTTTAGTGAGTCTTGCTGTGAGTCTCTATGGATCAAGTCTGACAGAAAATAAATAAATAGCTTGTCTATGTGGACGCACTTGAATGAGGGTGCTTTGGTCATTTGGCAGACCTGTTCGGGACAAAGAAATCTAAAGACTCAGTTCAAGGCTTTTGTACAGTAAAAGACTAATTCAGTGTGATGAAAACACACATGAATGCACATCAGATTAAATACACTTAGTGATAGAATTATACAAATTAAAATTGTAATTTGTGGAATAAATACAAATCTTATAAATCTTATTCAATCATGTTAACTGTTTAACAAAGTGCATAAATAATCTTATGCAGTGAATGTTTTGAATGATAATTGCGACTGTGGTTATTGTGTTTATTTCTAAAAGTGAAAACTAACAGTGCACAGACAGAAGTCCTGACAGAAGCGCTGTCTTCTGTCAGGGCTGTCTGGCCTTATGTTCGTCTCTGGTTCTGTACCTGGATTATGTAAATATCCCCTGAAATGTCAAGTGAACAAAATTAAATCTGCAGAGTTGTACTGCTTCAGAAAACTTCAATCATAAATCCTGAAGGTAGCAGGCATGTATAGAACATTTCTACTTGTTTTCTGACAGGTCATGATGTAATGTTCTGACTTTCTGGTGGAAGCCTTTCTTCTCCAGCTTGCCTTTCTTAGTGGGAAGACATCCCTGACTGGGGGAGTTTGCAGTCCATGTGTTCCAGGAGGATGCGCTCTGCACGTCAGCTGTGGTGACCCAGGGCAGGAGACAACACTGAGTGGCTACTGTCCTGTTAGTAGTGGGGCTTGATAATGTGGGCACTCTAAGCTGTGAGCACAGCACAGACTGCTCATCCAACAGTCTGTCCATCTTCTATTGAACAACAAAATATTAATTTAAAAAAACAGATAATAATACAGAAATTATAAACTGATGGTAAAAACAAATATCCTTTAATAATGCAACACTAGCTTTGGAAGCATTAGCTCAGGCTTCAGTTTACAGGGTTCTGTTCAGGAGGCTCATTTCAACATGGTAAATTATCATTAGTTGTTGCTTTTTTTGTATGCTGTGCCCTTACAAAGTTAAGCCACCAAGGCTGCTGCATTTTCTTGTGTTTGTGGTGGAAATAAAAGGCAACCACTGTATGTTTAACTGAATGTTTATAATACTTCTAGCCACTAATAATAACAACATATTAGACCACCAGATCTGAGCCCTGAACCGGACCTGAGTTCAGAAAGACAGCATGAAGTCCTCCAAGCTTAAAGGGAAAATAACTGTGGTATCACAACAGTTTGTAAGATGTGTGTCTAGCAGAGAGGTATGTGTTTATGTAATTAATGTATTACCATTTTCAAGCTGTCATCATAGTAATGAGCCAGTTCATTCAGCTGCATTTCCAGCTCTGCAGCCTCCTGTTTTACTGCTTCCCTCAGCTCCTTTATGTCCTGCATTTTCTCCCTGCACACACAGTTTATGGACTGGTTACAGTGTTCAAGAAAACTTCCAACTCGTGACATCATCTATCATAATATGCTAATTAGATGAGAAAATTCATTCTATATATACTCTTTATGTCAGATTTTTTTTTTTTTCATTTACAATGGACCTTTATCGCTGACCTTGTTTGAGCCCCAGCTTTTAGACATGAAAATTATATACTTTTTTGTTTGTTTACTTAAAAGGTAATGTCTTGTGTTTCAGCTCCGTCAGCTGGTAAAAACAAGGGCGTTTTACCTGTGGATGTGATGTAAATAGTGCTTTTACACTATTGTGTCAGTTAGGGACACATAATGAAAATCCTCCATTGACTGGACCACCTCATTTTGGCCATGGCCAGTATACAACTGTATGTATGTAATGCGAATGATGAATGGGGACACAGTAAAATGGCCAAACATTTGTATAAACCAAAAAGTATACCTGTCTTGCTCAGAAAGAGCAGTGTAAATTTCAGCCTGGTCTTCTGAGAGCTGTTCCTCCATGTTGCTAAGGACAAAGCGAAACTGCTGGAGACACATTATCATCTGCTCCAAATCACCTAAAGAATACTGTGGAGAATAGGAGATACAGAGACAAAGGAAAACTGAAAAATATAAAGATTTTCTGTTTGCATTTACACTCCTGAACTTTTATTTGCTAAAGCCCATGAACTACATGGGTTTTAACTATATGTGTATGTGCATGTCTGTATATGTGTCTCCATTTATAGCACGCACACCTGCACCTGTTCCCTGAAGCCAGGGTTGCCATGACAACTGCCTGAGTGCAGAGAGCACAAAACAAGCCAGTTTTTGGCTTGGTAAAACCCTCAAACTAGGGCAACTTTTTAATTGAGCATTATACTTAATGCTGTTCCTGCTCAAAAAGTGTAGAAGTTATGAAAGAGATAAGAGGTCGATTGGTGTTGTTGGTGAAAAATACTGTACAACTCTGCCAGTCAGCTCTTTGAAGTGAACAAGGGGAGATGGTTCTTGTTTGAGAGTAAATGTTTTGTTTGGTTATTTTCACGTCTTTTGTCTGTTAGAGGTGTGGTGATGTCTGTGTGTCCATGCTGGGTAGAAACGGGAGGGCAGGGGTCACAGACACCAGCATAGTGACCACACGAACAGGGGAGAAACAAGAGAGGGAAAGAATGTTTGTTAGCCGCAGACAGAGAAACATGCTGAAAGATGAGTAGCCCTTTTTCCAGAGAAGTGCAGATCCACTAAAGTGGTGGGAGACCAATGGTTCAGTCTGCCCATATCTTACACATGTGATGGCATGTAGACTGTGTATTGTAGCAAATTCATTCAATCATTCACTCATTCATCTTTAACAGCTTTTGGACAGGTCGTCATTGCAGTGCCAACACATAGAGACAGACAGAGACAAACAACCACTCACAACTTCTGTCCACTCCTCTCTTTTACAGAATAAATTAAGTTCAGATGTCCGCAGAATTGATCTAGGCTATGAAAACTCCAAACTCAACAAACCCAAAGTAAATTTCTAGATGGCGTTCAGAGGACACACAGAGTGCTCTGTCAATCTATTCTTCCAAAATATTTGTTTGCCAATTTATCCAGCAGACATATTTTTACATTGTAAACATCTAAGATTTGCTATCCGGGGCATAACCTACAAGTATTAATTTATCCCGTTTAGTCTTTCAGTAGCCCCCAAGGTATTCAACAAGTGTGTGGCAGGGGCCATGAAGGAATATTCACTCATTAATTCATCTTTTACTGCTTATCTGTTTCTAGTCGCAGTGGGTCCTGGAACGAATTCCAGCTCAGCCCATTTTAGGCAGGATTCATCAATTCTTCATGATGTGACCCAACACAAGCTGGCAAGTGGAACCACACATGCATGTGGGCATTCCCTAAGTATGAGTGAGACCATCCATCACCAGGGCCCAGAGTCGGGTCAAGGGCCCCAGATTCCCTTGCCCACCACCCTTTGTGCAGCAGCACATGAGATACCAAGCCCAGAGAGCTACCGCAGCCCCCAGTGTTCCAGGTGGCACACAGAGCAAGGCCCCATGCCCCCCAACACCCCCCATACACATCTGCCACCAACATCTCATACCCCGAACCCCATCCTCCACCCACCGAACAAGGCGGCAGGTGGCACAATACCAACTGAAAAAGACCCAACTGAGAGCCCCAGCAATAACCCTGCAGGCGAATGCCAGCAAAGCACCAGAATGGTGAAGGGTCGCAAGGGCAGAGTGACCACAGTGCCACCAACACACAGACCAAGGAGACCTTGGAAGAAGGAAATCTTCCAAGCACCGGCAGGACTCCCAATCCCCAAACAGCGCCAGGAGATAAACCCCAGCCATGAGGACACAGAGAAGCTAGAGTACATGACCAAACCGTACGCCGTTGGGCTGCCGGCCCCATGCGCCATCCAGCCAGCCATGCCATGACTAATTACAAGTGAAAGTGTCCCTTTTCCTGTGTCCTGCACCATGACCCTGTGACCTTGGATGTGGTGTGATGCATTAAGAGTGGGGGAAAGGAGAGGAGGGTGGCAGGATGTCAGAGGACTGCAGCAAAACTCTCTCCTACAGCTTGCCCCAATGGAGTGCCCCCAAACCCACCCCGGTTTGTCCCCCAAGGTGTGGTGCATTAAAATCTTGTGTAGGGTGTGTGTGGTGTACCTAACTGTGGCTGTGACAAAATTACATAGTGAGTGTGGTGGCTGAAGCGAGATGTGAGTTCAATTTAGGATGCAGGCAAGTGAAGTGAGGGCCCAGTCCCCAACCAGAGGGCCTCTGGTTCAGCAGTCCAAGGTGGAGGGGGGTCAGCTGGGCAGACCCCTCAGAACCAGAGCTCAACCCAGGGGTAAGAATGTGAGTAGCACCCCTAATGTAAGCTCAGGATTTTGTGGTCCAGGGATTCAACTTTGTGATCTTGGATGTGGAGGGTAATAAAAATATTGCCATAAACAAGAATCACCTCAGCAGAGAGAGTAATATTATAATGCAGGCAAGGTATGAGCAGACATGGCATGTGCTAGTAGGTTGGAAATTGGTAGGTCCCAGGACAGTAAGGTTGAGATACAAATTAAGGTTCAGAGAGTTGCAGAATTTTTTTCAGCAAGTTTTTTCAGGTAGCAGATATTTTCTCCAAAGAAATATATTCAGCAATAAGGTTCAGCCACTGGGAGATGTTCAGAGAGACTGTTTATTTTTCCAGTTAATTTCCAGAATAAGGCAAGGTGGGGCTCTCCCACAGGTTGGCCTGTCTGACATAAACAGACATCCGGTCATGAAGGCCTACATGACGGCCACACCTGAAGCAATTCTGATAGTGAAACACCCCACTCTATAATCATAGAACCAGGATTGATGTTAAGTAATGTTTGAAGAGGTAAGACAAAAGCCACTTTCCAACCTTTTCTTGCAGGAACTAAAAGGTTATTATGGCCTGGTGTCTGTCACTTTTCAACCACAGCCTGGGGAGATCATGCTGATCTGGTTGATGATGTATGGCAAAGCAAACAATCTAATTGTAAAAAACTACCAGTCTGGTTAGAGTTCGGGTAAGGCAGGTGACAGAAAGAAGTAAACAAAGGCCATATAACAATAATTTACACATTTTTTGGCATGAGTTAAGACTTTGTAGTCTGTGCCTTATATGTTTTCTGTTCCTTTTTGCATCCTGAAGCTAAATTCCTGATAACAGAAACAAAGAAAATCATGATCTAAATAATACAGTTTTCACAAGTAAGGAAATACGTCATCTTCTTACTAATCAGCAGCAAATTATAATCAGCTTTACAACCTTTTTTCTGTTGTTTTTTTGTCTGTTCACTGAATTTTTTCCACACAGAAATACAGTGGTTCACAGGTTCAGTGTGTTACATCTGTCAACTCAACAGAGCTCAGTATTAGGACTTGAAAAGACCTTGCAAATTTAACTGTGTGGTAACTCAACACCGGACAAAACGGCCAAGGAGGTTGCCTGTGTTCTGAATTAGTTTACTTTAAATCAACAGAAGTTATCTTAAGACACACAAAGGATAAAAATAAATAGCAACACATGAGAAGATTTATATTAGATCAAATTGTATGTAAAACAGAAATAAAAACATACTAAGAACTTAGTATGTGGCGGGTGTAGACACAACAGTCCGGCGCTTTTCTTCAATTAGGAGTTACAGTACAGAAAGGAATTACACACAAACCAAAATCTTAAGCCTTCAACAACACTGAATCTACTGGACTTAAAAATTGTTTGATTCGTTCACAGAGGTGACACATCTACAGTGTTAATGGCAATGGCACCACAGCAGATGGCAACACTGTGAAAGACAGCAGAAATGGGACAAATAGTTTACAAGCTGCAGTAGATACACGACACAGTGTCAGAACGGCAGTAGTGTCGTCTTTGGAGCAGGACGTCTGTGGCTCAACTACAACTTGTGGACACTGGTGACACAGCTTCAACGGCAGCGGAGCTAAGCTAACTGAATGCAAGCCTCGCTACGACCATGCAAGCACTGACACCCCCGCCACCGCTGCTAATGTTTGGTAGCATGGCAGAGAATTTGCATAAGTGGGAACAACAGCTACACTTATATTTTGTTGCTGCTGGGCTTAATGACAGGCCGGAGGAACCAAAAATCGCTCTGTTGCTTCACTGTATAGGGGAGGAACCACATATACAACACACTGGAAATACATGATGAGGATGCAGCATCACCAAACGTAACTGAAGTCTTGAAGACTTTTGAAGTCTACTTTGCCCCCAAGAAGAATACAGTCTTTGAGAGATATCAGTTCTGGGCATGTAAGTTTGATGAGCAAGCAGGTATTGACAAATTTATTTCTGAGTTGAGGAAGAAAGCACGCAATTGTGAGCTCAGAGACATAGAGGATCTCATGATAAGAGACAAAAGATATATTCAATGTCACTGATAATGGACTGAGGGAGAGGCTACTCTCCATTTCTGATCTCACCCTGGCTAAAGCAGTAGATGTGTGCTGTGTTAAGGAAGTAACGTCCGCACAGGCAAGGGCGATATTGGCCAGCAGCTCAGAGGAGCAGTTTGTGCATGCTGTTGAGAAGCCAGGACACCAACAGTGGAAATTAAATGTGCAGTCAGGACAACAGGTAAAGCCAGCCAGGCGCTCACTCACTGAACAGCAGCAATTCCTGTGTACCAAGGGTGGGAGAGCCTGCAGGCCAAGGAAATGCCCTGCCTACAATGTTGAATACAACAAGTGTGGAAGAAAGAAACACTTTGCAATTATGTGCAAGTCAACCGAGGATTTTGCCCCAGTTGACACGGACATTGAAATGGACACGTTATTCATACGGGCTGTCTCAAACACAGAGTCAGATTATGACGAAGACTGGCACACTAACCTGCGTATAGGCGGCAGAAACGTTGGACACAGTGGCCTCGGCGAATGTACTGCCACAGACGATGGCAAACGACTTACCATTCACCTGGACCTCAGGCCTACTAAGACTGTTCTCCTGGCCTATGGTGGGCAACACATCATCCCAAACGGTGTGATGACACTGCATGTTCAAACTCAGCACAAAGAAGCACATCTGGACTTCTTCATCACACACGCATCTGACTCAGCTCTCCTAGGCAAGAAAGACTTTGTGCGGCTGGCCTCATCAGGAGGGTGCACACACTGAGTCATTCTGCCCCACATACAAAGGGACAGCTGCTTAGATGCTACAAGTCTGTC
This sequence comes from Echeneis naucrates, assembly GCF_900963305.1. Lineage (NCBI taxonomy): Eukaryota > Metazoa > Chordata > Actinopteri > Carangiformes > Echeneidae > Echeneis > Echeneis naucrates. The sequence goes on along the minus strand of NC_042530.1, from coordinate 18,820,930 downwards.
TTCACTGGTCTTGGTGAGTTCCATGCACTCATCACATCTACACAGACCCTGCTGTTCCTCCTGTCATCCATGGGTGCAGAAAGTTTCTCTTTATGGTGCAGGATAGGCTGAAAGAGACTATTGATGACTTGGAACAACAGGGTGTGGTGAACAAGGTCACAAAGCCAACTAAATGGGTCAATAGCTTTGTTGTGACAGAGAAGAAAAATCACTCTCTGAGAGTCTGTCTTAACCCCAGTCACTTTAATGCCATTCTGCGTCAGCACTACAACATACCCACCCCTGAGGATGTGCAAAGCAAACTGTCAGGCAAGAGGATCTTCACAATCCTTGATGAGAAGAATGGGTATTGGCAGATAAAGTTGGATGAGGAGTCTTCTGATCTGTGCCCATTCAACACCCCATGGGGAAGGTACAAGTTCAACCGCCTCCCATTTGGAATAAAATCAGCGAGTGAGGTATTCCAGCAGATGGACTCAGAGTGCTTTGGGGACATTGAGAGTGTCCACATAATAGCAGATGACATGATAGTCGCAGCCACTAGTAAAGCAGAGCATGACCAGATGTTGCAGCAGGTCACGGAACGAGCCAAGAGTCTGAACGTCACGTTCAACCCAGACAAGATACAGTACATGGTGAATGAGGTAAAGTACATGGGACACATCATTAGTGCAGACCAGATGACACCAAGGTTGCAGCAATTACACAACTGTCTTCACCATCTGATAAAAAAGCCTTTCTGCGGCTGCTAGGTATGACACGCTATCTATCCTAGTACATACCAAACGAGTCTGCACTCACTGCACTACTCAGGCAGCTTCTTGGGAAGGATGTTGCTTGACTGTGGCACCCTAAGCACCAGGTTGCGTGGAATCACCTGAAGACAGCCATCAGCTCAGCCCCAGTGCTCCGCTTCTTCAATCCTGGGGAAGATGTTTAGATATAAGCAGAAGCATCCAAAGATGGATCTGGGGCTTGTCTGGTGCAAGGCAAACAGTCAATATCCTATGTGTCCAGAGCGTTGTTTGGGCTGAACAGAATTATGACCAAATACAAAATGAGCTCCTGGCCATTGTGTTTGCCCAGCAGAGGTTTCACCAATATGTCCCAGTGACAGTACAAAGTGGCCACAGGCTATTGGAGGCCATCGTCACTAAGCCCATTGGAAATGCCCGTGCTCGTGCTTCAGTGTATGCTCCTACAAATCCAAAAATATGACTTCAAAGTTGTTGATACACCCGGGAAAGACGTGTGGATTGCCAACACGCTGTCATGTACTGTGCCACCAACTAATGTGCTAGAGGAGTGTGATCATAGTGTGGAAAAAGTCATCTATACAGTCACCCACCACTCATCACTAGGGGGAGACATCATGCTGAAGCCACAGAGACAGACAGTGTGATGCAGTTGTTATGCCAGCCCCACACACAAGTTTTACAGGTGCATTATTATCCCCAGTATTATCTGATCTGCTCCAGCGGCTTCACACTGTACACCAGGGCATTCGACGCTCACTAGCACACGCCAGGGCACTTATGTACTGGTCTAGTATCACTGCTGATGTACACAGAATGGTTGAGTCATGCCCGTCCTGCCAAGAGAAGCTCCCCAGTAACCAGAGAGAGCCGTTGCTCCCTCATGGAGTGCCAGATCGGCCATAAGATAAGATATTCCTTTATTTGTCCCACAGTGGGAAAATTTATTACAGTATTACAGCAGAAAAAGAGTGCATCAATAAAAAAGAAATAGAATTAGTCAATAGATAACAATGTACAGTATAAACAATATAAGCAAATAATATAGATAAGTAATATAAAAAGTATGTACAGTAGTACTATAGAAAAAATATATACAATACAGTTAGTTTTGTGTGTGGTCTGCTGGTTCTGCAACTGCTGGTTGTGAAGTCTGACAGCTGCAGGAAAGAAGGACCTGCGATATCGTTCCTTCACATGCTTTGGGTGACGCAGTCTGTTGCTGAAGGAGCTCCCCAGTGTTGTTAAGAAGTCCTGCAGGGGTGGGAGTCGTTCTCCAACATGGATGACAGCTTAAACATCATCCTCCTCTCTCCTACCACCCCCAATGAGTCAAGGGGGCATCCCAGGACAGAGCAGGCCTTCTTGACCAGTTTGTCAAGACTCTTTCTGTCAGCCGTCGAGATGCTTCTCCCCCTGCAGACCACTCCATAAAAGATGGCTGATGCCACCACAGTGTCATAAAAGGTCTTCAGGAGTGCCCCCAGTTCCCCAAAAGACCTCAGTCTCGTGAGTAGATAAAGTCTGCTCTGGCCTTTTTTGTGCAGTTGTGTTCAGAGTCCAGTCTAGTTTGTTATTTAGGTGAAAGCCCAAGTGTCCCCTGGATGTTCACCGGTGTCAGAGGGCAGGGTGCTCATCTGCGGAAATCCACTACCAGTTCTTTAGTGTTCCCCGCGTTGATCTGGAGGCGGTGCCACTGGCACCAGTCCACAAAGTCCTACGTCCGTCCTCTGTACTCTCTTTCGTCTTCATCTGTGATGAGCCAGACAATTACAGAATCATCAGAGAACTTCTGCAGGTGACAGGTGAGTGTGTTGTAGGAGAAGTCTGCAGTATAGAGGGTGAAGAGGAACAGGGCCAGGACTGTTCCCTGCGAGGCCCCCTTGCTGCAGACAACAGTGTTGGACACACATACTGTGGACGGTTGGTGAGATAGTCCAGAATCCAGTGTGTGAGGTGATGATTCACCCCGGTGTACTCCAGCTTGTCTCTCAGAAGTGTAGGCTGTATAGTATTGAAATAAAAAAACATTACCCACACAGAGCTCCCAGGTTTCTGCAGGTGAGAGTGAACCCAGTGTTGGAGGAAGATGACAGCGTCGTCCACCCCGATTCCCGGCTGGTAGGCAAACTTGAGTGGTTCCAGTGATGGGCTCACCAGGGGGCAGAGTTGGACAAGGACTAGCCACTCCAGGGTCTTCATCAGGTGAGATGTTAGTGCCACTGGCCTGTAGCTGCTACTTTTTGCGATGCAAAATGCAGACATGTTTGACTTTCAAGGTCAAGCCCTCCTTCTGGTTGTTGACTATTTCTCAAAGTATCCTGAGGTGCTCCATCTGATAGACAAGACATCAGGGACTGTAGTTGTTAAGCTCAATTGTGTTTTCACACAGCATGGCATGGCCGAGCACCTCATAGCCAATCATGTCCCCTTTGCAAGTGCTGAAAGTGGGGCTTCACTCACTCACTTCACTCTAGCCCTCACTACCCCCAGTCAAATAGCATGACTGAGAGGGCCATTCAGTCAATCAAGCACATGACAGGGGTCACTCCACACCTTGCTCTCTTACACCTGAGAAATACACCTGTTACTGGTTTGACCTACTCACCTGCTCAGCTCCTCGTGGGCCGGGTTCTGCGGTCCAACTTATCTGTTAGTGCTGCAGTCTTGCTACCACCCCTGATAATGTCCAGGAAGCGCTGAAGTCCCGTCAGCTGCTGCAGAAACAAGCTTATGACACTCCACTGTGGGAGGGGATGAGAGTATGGATGGAGACAGCTGATGGATGGAGGCCAGCAACCATAGTGTGCTCTTAAATTCACCTATATTAGTGGACCAGCACTTCCTTTCCAATTTTTATGGCATGACATTTGCTTTAAGGCACAAATTTGAGGGCTATACCAAGGTGCCAGCCTCAGCTGTTTCATTACTTTCTTCTTCTGAAGAGCCAATCAAGATTTGGACACATTGACGCCATAGTGCGATTCGCAAGCTATCAATCTGTACAGAGGAGAAGTCATCTATTTGATTTAGACATGGCAGTTTAGCAAATGATCTCAGAATATTCTCCTTAAATTTGGCCATAGCATTTTCAAATAAACATCTGCTATGGCTGAATTTATTCCCAGATTCTTTGTATAGATGTAGGGCACTAGGACCAAGAAGACGCTGTAAACAGGAACTGGAGGAGAGGTTGATTGGCGGCAGGTGTGACTGCAGCAGTCACTCATAAAATCCTTGTGTGTGCATCTGTGTCTGCTTGATTCCCTGTGGTGCGTTTTTTTTTTTTTTTTTTAATTGTTCTACAATCATGTTAGCTTTTTGATTGATCAGGTATTGTAGAGTTGCATGCACCCTGAGATATTTATATTTTAATGATTTTAATTGTGGGTCTGCCAAACAAACTTTTAGGACCGAATACATGACTGTTACACAAGTGGAGGTATGTAAAACACAGAATTATTTAAACCTCTTAATGTGTCCTGTAAAGTAAGCTAACTATGTTATTTTGAATATTAGTACCGTATTTTCCGGATTATAAGTCGTAGTTTTTTTCATAGTTTGGCCGGGGGTGCGACTTATACTCTGGTGCGACTTATGTGTGAAATTATTAACACATTATTGTATCATTTCACATGTTATTTTAACACTAAACCACAAGAGGGTGCTCTAGGCCTGTGTTGATAATTTCAACATTGCTGGTAATTTATAAAAACAACTGAGAAGGGCTTAAAAAAAATGGCACCGAGAAGAAAACCATATTCTGCAGATTACAAGCTGCAAATAGTGAAATATGCAGCCAAATATGGTAATCGAGCAGCAGAAAGAAAGTTTGGAGTTAGCGAGAAACTTGTAAGAGACTGGCGAAAAGCGGAGATTACTCTTACTGAAATTAAGAAAACAAAAAAGGCTAATCGCGGGCTAAAGGCTAGGTGGCCACAGTTAGAGGAACGAGTTCGCGCATGGGTGCTTGAACAACGTGCTGCTGGGAGAGGTTTGTCAACAGTGCAGTTGCGTCTTCACGCCCAGGTAGTTGCCAAGGAGATGAATATAAATGACTTTGCGGGAGGTCCTTCTTGGTGTTACCGCTTCATGCAACGCAATTGTCTCTCTATCAGAGCAAGGACAACAATGTCCCAAAAACTGCCAGCAGACTTCCAAGATAAGGTTGAAAGTTTCCGTGAGTTCATTAAAAAGCATGTAAGTGAGCACAACGTGACACCGGATCATATTATTAACATGGACGAGGTCCCCCTCACCTTTGACACTCCCATGGGCCGAAGTGTTGCAGAGAAAGGGCAAAAAAGTGTGAATATAGTTACAACTGGTCATGAGAAATCACACTTCACAGTGGTGCTGGCATGTTGTGGAGATGGATCAAAGTTGCCACCAATGGTCATTTTCAAACGAAAAACCATGCCAAAAATCCAATCCTCCTCAGTTACAGTCGCCGTGAATAACAAAGGGTGGATGGATCAAGAAATGCTGAACTTATGGCTTACAAAGTGCTACACTAAGCGACCGGATGGCTTCTTTAGAGCACGCAAAGCTCTGCTTGTGATGGATAGCGTGAGAGCGCACATCACGCCACAGTTAAAAAAAAAATTAAAAGTTTTCAACTCCATACCTGCCATCATCCCTGGAGGCTTAACCAAAATACTCCAGCCACTTGACATCTCTGTGAATAGGAGCTTTAAGGCAGTCTTGCGTAACCTGTGACCTGTAACCTGAGAGCACAGCTTCACGGCAACCGGGAGAATGCGCCATGCAACTTTCATGGAAGTCATTGAATGGATAGACCAAGCATGGGCTTCAGTGACAACCGAAACCATCCTGTCGGGATTCAGAAAGGCTGGAATAATTGGAACTGCAACTGACGATGAGTCTGTTGTAAGCGACGTAGAAGAGGAAGCTGCGTATCGTCTACCTCCCGAATTAGGGGAGTTGTTTAAAAGTGACACCGAGGATGAAGATTTCATTGGATTTAGTGATTTGGAGTGAAAATGAAAGTTTGGTAAACTTGTTAGCATGTTCTTTATGCTAGAGTTATCTGAATAACTCTCAATATGTTACGTCGTTACTGACATTACCAGGCATGTCAGTCATGTAACGTTAGTATACCGTACACTTATTCAGCCTGTTGTTCTCTATTTTATTTTTAATGTTGGATTTTATAAAATAAATTTCCCTAAAAAATGCGACTTATACTCCAGTGCGACTTATATATGTTTTTTGCTTCTTAATTATGCATTTTTTGGCTGGTGCGATTTATAATCCGGAGCGACGTATAATCCGAAAAATACGGTATACTCCCAGTGCCCTAACAGTGAGTGGTTGGCTTTCCAGCCGTGGTATGACTGTCTGTCCTCTTGTCTTTTCACAATGTTTGTTCTTAAAGTTTTATTCATTCATTCATTCATCTTCATCCGCTTATCCGGGGCCAGGTAGCAGAGGCAGATGACCCCACACTTCCTTTTCCCCGGCCACATTGGCCAGCTCTGACTGGAGAATCCCAAGCGCTACCAGGCCAGTGTGGAGATATAATCTCCCCACCTGGTCCTCGGGCTGCCCCGTGGCCTCCTCCCAGCTGGTCATGCCAGGAACACCTCCCTAGGGAGGCGTTCCCAGTGGCATCCTTATCAGATGCCCGAACCACCTCAACTGGCTCCTTTCCACGCAATCACACGCCATCACAAACAGGATTGTTGACAAAGCGCAATCCTGGAGGAGGCTAACCCCCACCTTAAACAAGTCCAACTTATTGCCGAGCACTCGGACACAGCTCTCACTTTGGGAATACAGAGATTGGATGGCCCTCAACAGAGACCCCCTCACCCCATACTCCCCCAGCACCTCCCACAACATATCCTGAGGAACCCGATCATGCGCCTTCTCCAAGTCCACAAAACACATGTAGACTGGATAGGCATACTCCCAGGCCCCCTCCAGGATACGTGCAAGAGTAAAGATCTGGTCCGTTGTTCCACAACCAGGACAGAATCCGCATTGCTCCACTTCAATCTGAGGTTCGACAATCAGCCAGACCCTCCTTTCTAGCACCTTGGAGTAGACTTTCCCAGGGAGGCTGAGGAGTGTGATGCCCCAGTAATTGGCACACATCCTCTGGTCCCCTTTGTTAAACACGGGAACCACCACCACGGTCTGCCACTCCTTTGGTACTGTTCCAGACTTCCACGCAATATTGAAAAGGCGTGTCATTCATGACAGCCCCTCAACACCCAGAGACTTCAACATTTCTGGATGGATCTCATCAATCCCCAGGGCTTTGCCATTATGGAATTGTTCAACTACCTCAGTGACCTCCTCCCGGGAGATCAATGCTGATCCTTCATCATCCTCCAGCTCTGCCTCCACCCTAGAGGACGTGCAAGTTGGATTCAGGAGTTCCTCAAAGTGTTCTTTCCACCTTCTGACTACTTCCTCAGTTGAGATCAACAGTGAACCTAAAACCTTGAGGCCACAGCTCCCCGCAGCAGCTACAGCAATAGAGGTTTTGAACATCGACCACTTAGGCTCAATGTCCCCAACCTCCACAGGGATGCTGGAAAAGCTCAGCCGGAGGTGGAAGTTGAAGGTCTGCTGGACAGAGGCCTCCTCAAGACGTTCCCAGTTCACCCACACTACACGTTTGGGCTTGCCAGGTCTGTCCTGAGTTTTCCCCGGTCACCTAACCCAAGTCACCACCAGGTGGTGACTTGGGTTAGGTGATCAGTTGATAGCTCCGCCCCTCTCTTCACCCGAGTGTCCAACACATGCGGCCTCAGATCAGATGACACAATCACAAAATCGATCATTGACCTTTGGCCTAGGGTGCTCTGGTACCAAGTACACTTATGAGCATCCTTATGCATGAGCATGGTGTTTGTTATGGACATTCCATGGCTAGTACAGAAGTCCAACAACAATCCATTGTTCCAGTTCAGATCAGGAAGGCCGTTCCTCCCAATCACGCCCCTCCAGGTGTCTCCATCATTGCCCACGTGCGCGTTGAAGTCCCCCAATAGGACCCATACAAGACCCGATTCAGGGTCTCCAAGAAGGGAAAGCACTCATATGAGGTGAACAATTGACGATATTTAAAAGCCCATAATCAAAGAATTTGAACTAGAAGGTGGGTTGTTGGGTTTTGCTGGGAGAAAACTCAACCAAACATATTCACATCAACCAGGCCAAAACTCTCCAGTGTTTCCCCAGGCTATGAATTAAATATAGTAAAAACTACATTTTGGGGGAGTTAAAAGCCTTGATAAAATTGTGTCAATTTTACTTTTGAAGTGGTGTTCAAAGTCCTCACATAGGGCATCTGTTGGTATCAAGGAGGACTTATTGAAGTCGTTGTTAATTCAAAGATCAATTATGTTAAAAAGGAGTTTGGGATCCACTTCTCTAAGATGGTGTAACGTAGAGCTTTTCCTTTCCAGCTCAGAGATCCTCCAGGTCAAGTGGAGGCAGCTGTCACATCAAGGTGAGGTGACTGGAGCCAGATTTTGCTGTCATGTCTATGAATGCTTGTGTTTGGCTGTGTGCTGTAATGGAGACACCATCACCTTTTACTCAGTCCTCAAACCAATTTAAGTGTAGATCTTGTCGCACAAAACACTAAAATCACAAGCCTGATTGCTAAAATCCTTTGCCCAGGTTATAACTTAATTGAACTAAAACATAAGAGGCATTGAGCAGAAGTGATGGGGAATCCAAGGACGCCACTCATGTACAAAGAGCCAATTCCGCAATTTGCAGACCACCCATCAATATTGAATCAATTGAAGATCGTTACACCTCTGATGAAGATTGCTATTAGTCATTAAAAGCAGTGTGCCAGCAGCTGCAGCCAACGGACTCAGATGAATTACCAAATTATCAAATAGGTCATTGAGCAGACAGGTACATGGAAAAAATTATTCGGTAACTAGTCGCTAGGAGAAAAAGGTCTGGGGATATCTGGTGGACAGATGGAGAATGTAAGGTCTGGTAAAAGGAAGGGGAGATCATAAATTTGAGAGGCCCTGGAGACAGAGGTTAAAGACAAGCAAATCAAGACTGAGACAAGATTGGAAACAGGGCAGAGAGAAGGCTGAGACAGGGGTAGAACACAGAGTCCAGAAACGAGGTTGAAACAGGAGCCAGGGAAAGGCTGGAGAAAGTTTTGTCAGGGACAAAGCTGAAGACTGGGATAAGGTACAGGACCAGAAACAGAAGCCATGAGATATGGCTAAAACATGGAGACAGAAGCTTGTTGCAAGGGCTAAAAACATTTCTCTGTGCTTCTCCTTATCCTCAAAAAGGGTTGAGACCCTCCAGAATTCTGATATTGAAGTTTTTAGGGCTATTTGTTTTTATGAAGACCAAGTGTATATTTCACATTTTGCCAACAGGCTAATTGACACAGAGATGAAAACTGATGCAAACACAAGCTGTGAGGCTATTAGTGCAATCTCTATGCCGCACCAAAAATAAATATAAAGGTGATTTAGATCAAATAACATTTTTACCTGATGTGTGTACATGATATGTATACAGATATTTAATAAATTGGAAGCCAGACTATTAAGGCATTGCTGTTGTTGTTTTTTAGATGTGCCCAACTGTGCTCCATTATGAAAAGAGTCAACAGAAGCTATATTAGAAAAGCACAAAAGGGAAACACAGTGGTTCATTTGGTATTTCTGTCACTAAACTGTAATAAAGACAAAAAGGTTTACTTTGTAAAGAAAGTAAAATCTAAGACATTTCAGTTTGATACTGAAAACTGACAGAACCACACCTGAACACTTCAATAATCACATCTCAAGAGAGTTGTATTACTCACTGGCATATTCCCTTGGGTGTGTTGTTTGTTGTAACTCTTTTGGACACAGCAGTTACACCTATGGTCACAGGAGCAGAAGTATGCCCTTGTCTGATTGCCCTCCCCAAGCTTGTCTTCATCTTCATGTATATTCCTGTCCACCTCCTCCTCCTCATCAGGGCACAATCCTGTATCCAAAGAGACTGACACAGTCTGGTAATTTCTAGAAATCCCAGGGAGATACTCATTTGACTGCCTGTCAGTAGACAGTAGAGGAAATGGCGAAGCTGAGGAGAAAACCAGTGTAGGTCTTTGCCTTGTCTCTGAATCATCCATTGATACAGCCACTTTGTTTGGAAAACAATGAAGAGCCCCAAGTGATAACTTTTCATTGTTTCGCAGAATCTGCATGTCTGTCCATGTCTGGAGAGCATGGAAGGTGGAAGAGGTGTCTAATGGGAGAACACTGGGGAGACGGATGCATTTTGAGTCAGTCATATAAGGAACATCTTTCCTGTGAACAATATGAGAGGATAGAGATGAAGACAACTGAACGGAAACAGAGCGGCTTAAAGGCTTGAGGTCAGTGGAATTTTGTGAGTTCTGCTCAGCGCTCATTTTTTCCAAGGATGACATGTTTGTAGATGAAACTGACTCCAGAGTTGTTGATCCTCTAGACAGCAGAGAATATCCTGGAGACCCCTTTGTGCCTTTATAGCAGCATGATTCTTTGAACTTTTGAACTGGGTTAGAAACCTGTATGGGTTCCGCCCAGTAGATTTGCCCCTCAGTGTCAAGCTGCTGAAAAAAGGCTTCCACGTCTACATTTTCACCCTCGGAATCATCAACTGAGGTTTCAAATACCTGATCTAAGCTCTCGATCTCAGTAAGATTCTTCAGCTCCACTTCAGTTCTGATGGGAATGTCTAAAAAGTCTGGAAGTCCATCATGCAGACCACAGGAAGGGACCAGTATTTGGTTACATATTTCCTGAGAGGCAAATCTAGCATCTTCTGACAAAGCTGCCGAACTCTTTGTATCTGAGACATTAGTATCTTGAGTCTGAGCTATGTAACTGTGCATGTCAGCCTCTCTATGCCTCTGAAGATAATTTCTGTCCATATATAGAAGATTCATCGCAAGGCAAATAACATCTTGGGAAGGAGAGGTTAGAGAAGGGTCGGTGTTGTCATAGTGAGAACATAATTGCTCCTGTCGGGAAGTCGACTTCTCTTCCATATCTAAAGGTCTTTGAGCAGCTGGATTCATCAAACCCTCTGAATCATGTGACTGTGGGGCAGACTGGCCAACTTTGACAGAGGGGCTAACTGAAAGGCTGGGCATTGTGAGGCAACCATTGTCTGATGAATAGGAGTCCAGAAAAAGAGGGGATGGAGCAGAGGAATTATTTTTGTACAACTGAAAGAGAGAGAGAGAGAGAGAAGTGGGTGTTTTATTCTGTACAGTTTTTGTATTGGCTGGAGTGAGACCCACTCCCTCTGAGTCTAGGATAACAGAATCTTTTTGTTCGTTTTCTAAACTCTCCATTTTAATATGTGGCAGTGAGGCACAGGGGAGTGAATAATCAAAAGCAGAAGGACCAGAGAGATACAAGGCCACCTCAGTCCACTCAGATTGTGAGTACCCTGGACTTCCAGAGGAGAGGTCAGATTGTGTGATGTGCATTGCAACTGAGGGAGAAAATGAATAGGTAGGGAATGCTTGAGGGGCACTTGAAAAAGTAGTGTATGGTATGCTTTTAGAGTTGTGAGGAAGAGTAGTGTCCTTATTTTCAGGTCCAGTGTCTTCTGATCCTCTAGTCAATAAGTCAGAGATCACTAAGCTAGAAGAAGGGAGAGTCAGAGAATGGGAGTCAGTTACCTTCTGTGGTGCCTCTTTTTCAGAATTTTTAAGATCATCTTTTGGGAGACATGATGAAGGGGTAGGGACAAAGACTAAAGAGGGCTCTGGTGAATGACAAGGCGAGGAAGGGAGCAATTTCTCAACATCAGAATAGTTCAGAGAAGAAGACAGGGTTGCAGATGAAGAGTTATGTGGAGGAGAAGAACAAGGAGAACTTGGTTTGTCACTGCCCTGGCTATCAGTGCTCCGAATGGGCAGTCCAGACAGAGCCTGCAAGAACAATGAACATTGCAGAATCAAACAGTCAGACACATGAACTCTTCCACAGTAAACTATACAATAAAGCAAATTCAATTAAATCAAATTCATTTATAAGTGGGAGTTGGGGGGCAGGAGAAGAGAAGATGCAATAAACAAATGCAAGCAAAACGTACAGATGTGAGTAGTCATTGAAGCCTGGTACTACTTAATGTGTACTAGTTAATATTCAACATGTTCTCACTCCCAGTGTGTCAACAGGTTGACGAATGGTCAGTGTCCCTTAGCATCACATGCTGACTCAGGGGGCAAATGTTAGTAGGTGAAGTGAATGTAGGGGTTTTAGCAGAAGAAGTAACTGTCGTGATTCGGCTCTTGTGTTGTTTATCCTGATACTCTCTGTCTTCCCTCTGCTGCAGGTCAAGGGTAGGTGGGCAGGGCAATTTCCTTGGCAGTAGGGACACACCTGCACATCATATCAGCTGGCTAGTTAAGCCGGCCCCAAACGCTTCTCTTTGCCAGATTATTCCCTCGACTTCCTACATGAACCCTGCTCTCGAGTTACAACCCCAGGAAGGGTGAGAAACCCTTATATTTTCCTGTTTTATTCTGATTTTCAAATGCTTGGGGGCTGGGTAAGGTATCTTCACTTTTGTTTGCTTTAGTAGCAAGGCAGTTTTACCATGCCACTGTCACCAAGTGCTTGTTCATGGGGGGGATCTGTTGGGCCGCTTTAAATAATTTTATGAAGCATTTGGTCTAGACCTGCTCTGTATGTAAAGTGCCTTGATGTAACTTGATCATGATTTGGCGCTACACAAATAAATTTGATTTGAATTTGATTTGATTTTGGTTGAGTTAAGTCCAGGGCCCCTAGTCTTATTTTGTTTGTTATTTTGGGTCATGTTCTCACTCGAAAATAAAAGGTGCTTTTGAAACTTGAGCTTTGCCGTCCTGGCTATGTTCATTCAGATATTGGGAGAGATGGGGATCTCACTCTATGTTATGTCTGGACACCCTAGACCCTGGGGTTAAACACTATCTAATTAGTTTAATTCTGCTTCATTGACAAGTATAACTGAGTATCATCTGGATCTAGAAGGATCTAGAAACCAATGCTCCTGTTAATATTGCCTAAAGAAAGCATGCATAGGGTGAAAAGGATTGTTCCTTGTACAGGATCCTGTGGAACTCTGTGATTAAGGAAAGTGTGTGGGGGAGAGTATTTGTTACCATGCATAAACTGATATCTGTCTAATAAACATGAATTAAACCAGCTTAGTGCGGTTCCAATGATCCCAATATCATGTTCCATTCTTTGTAATAAAGTATTATGGTTAACGGGTCCAAATGGGACACTAAAATCTAACAGGAAAGGTATGGAGGCAAATGTGATATCTGAAGTCATTACAATATAATTTATAACTTTACCAGTGCTTTTTCTGTACTATAATGTAAATCCTGACTAAAACTCTTCAAACAAGCCATTGCTATGCAGATATGCACATAATGGGCTTGTAACTGCCTCTTCAAGAGTTTCAGAAATGAAAAGGGGGTTAGATATGATTGTATAATTAGTTGAAATATCTGGATCAAGTTTGTTCGGTTTTTGTTTATTTGTTTTTGAACAAAGGTTTAATAGCTGCAATTTTCAGTTGGTGGTTCTTAACTTCAAAATAAAGTCACATTGATCTGATCCAGAATGTATTTTTTAATTAGTGGAAAAACATCTTTAAACAGCCTGGTATGTATCGGTCTAGAAGAAAGTTGTCGGTTTAGATGAGACAATAGCAATTAGCTTGGAAAGATTTAAAGATGAAAAATATTTCAAATACAAAGCAGGCATTACAGTTGATTCAAAAGCTGCAGTATTTTATCGTATATTATTGCCAATTGTAGGTAAGAGCTTTGGCTCTGATTGTTACAATTTCATAAAAAAAAAATACATAAAACCATTGCTTCTGAGAGCTAAAAGAATTTCTGATTCAACTGAGATATGACTCTCTGTTCTTGTTTTCTTCTATCAGTACTGAATTGTGTTATGAGCTTCTGACATTGAGAAGAGACTCTATATGGTTTGAAGCTTTCTTTCCAGGCTAGTTAGGATTCATCTACATTACCAGACTGCCATTTCTTTTACAATTTCCATGAAGTCTGCTTTCACCCTTGAACACCAAAGATTTCTATCGTCACCCTGGACTTTTTGTTTATTTTAAGCATAAAGGAAGAATAATTGTCCAGTGAGTGAGTGTTTTGTTTTTGTTTTTGTTTTTGCGGTATTATTAATCAATTTCAATGCCATATGTCAAAACAAGATCAAGGGTTTGATTGAAAGAGTGACTAGGTTCACACACATCTTGGAAAAGGCCAATTGAGTCTAATAATTACTTAAATGCAGAACTAAGGCAGTCACTGGCAACATTTACATGAATATTGAAATCAGCCACCATAATGATTTAATCTGTACTAAGGATAAAAACTCAAAGAACTCTGATAAACCATGAGAAATGAGCAGGTGGGCAACATATTGGAACTAGCAGAACTAGTTTTAAATGTTTCCAGTTTAAATATGAGAAAATAAGAATAAGACTTTCAAACGGCCTATAACCAGAATTTGGTCTATGATTGATTAATAAGCTGGAGGGAAGTATCATAGCACCCTGTTTTTAGCTACTTGGTGGGTATTAACCCAAGCACTTTATCAGGAACAGCTGTACACTTTATTATGCTGGTCAATCTTTTGGCAGCAGTGAATAATCTGCAGGTCCAGTTGAGTGGCTTCATTTAAAGAGTAAAAATGTGGCCCAGTTATTGTGATTCTGAAATTATTCTTGCTGCATGATTGCTTTTGAAGCTACTGATATCCTAGAGTTTCAGTACGCCAAGCCAAGAACAAAACCATCCAGTTGACAGAAAATCTGTTTGTAAGGGGAGTGAGGAGAATGGACAGGGTGGTTGGAAGGGGCAGAAAGGCTACTCTCACTACAAAGTGCTCTTTAGCCAGCTGCAACACATGACAAAACACTCCATCTTGTCAGATCCCGCTATATGTAGATTATTTTGAATTCTGTTTTGTCTAGTCATTTCCTGCTTTATTTTTAAGTCCTTCTTTCCAGTTTAGTTTTCTGCGTATGACCTGTTTCTGCCAGTGTGTGTGTTTGTATATAATTTGTGTTGGATCCTGTTGCCTGTATTGACTGAGTGTCTGTTTTTGACTCTGATTTGTATTAGAGGATTTTGATTCAGCCATACCGCTGAGTGCATTCTGTTTGCATTCTGCATTCTGTTTCCTCAGTGTTCTGAATTGTGACAAATCTGAGATCCTGCACACAAAGCAACACAAGCTCTTTATTTCCACTTATGGTTCTAAGACTGAAAACCTTCCCGTGATTAATTTAGTACAACCTTTTGAACCGTGTGTCTGTCCTAGTACCAGCACATTGTCCTCTCTGTCATTAATTTTGCAAAAGTGATAACTAAATGCACTTGCAATACACACCTTAGACCATGCGCCTTAGATAACTACTACATAGTTAATAGAGCCCTTAAAGTGGTAGAGTGATTCAGAATTGCACTTCTCTAAAGTGAGAGAGGGGCTTGTGAGAGAAATAGGGAATTTTAAAGTGAGTGAACAAACCTTGATGAGATCAGGCCCTGGTGATGGCTGTTGAGGGAGAGACAGGATAAAGGGCTCCTCGAGAAATCCACTGCTGTCAGACTGACAGCTGCTGGTCCTTGTTACACCTTGTGCTGTACACACGCGCACAGACACACACACACAGTGGGGAAAGGGAAAAAGAGACAGAGCAACAATGCATTATAACCATAACAAAATCTGTCATAGCCAACCCAAAATGCACAGTTTCTGTGGTACATCATAGTTTCAGACAATGTGTCAGGAAATTATGGATGGTGGTAATTAAACTTTGTCCTACAACTACAACTATCCCTGACCCCTAACATTTCCATGCCCACACAAATTTTCTCTCTCACACACACCTTATAGCATCATGTGATTCCAATAACGGTCATTCACACCCAATCTCAGGTGATGCAAATGAATGTGATGACACCTGTTACAACAACCAGGAGCACTAATGCGCCAAGTTGTATCAATGGCCTTGTTGAAATCACGCAAGGCTAAATACTTGTGATTCTCAGAAGAGATGGACGAGAGTTGGCACATCTCCAAGATTCAACAAGTCATGTTAAGTTTGTCATGTCAAAGTAATCGCGTTAAGTTATGTTGTAGTTTCGATCAGAACTTTTTAAGAAGTCAATTGAGTAAGTCGGATGAAATCCAGCGACAGGTAGAAAACCACAGTTCGAAGGATATCAGCAACACTGCCACAGAGGTAGAGGAGGAGGTAATAAGAAGGGATGCAGCTGGTAATATGGTGAACAGGCCAGTCAGAGAGCGAAATATGGAGCGGAAAGCTAGAGTTAAATGTCCTAAGGCAAATAGTAGCAAGGAATGGGAGACAGTCAAGAGGGACTTGTAAATAATTCTGAGCAGACTAGGAGGAAACGCAAGCGATAGATTAGAGAAGATGGGAGATATTATTTCCTCCTATGGTGTTGAAAGATTTGGAGTTCAAGATAGAAAGGGTTAGGGTTAGGGTTGAAAGAGTAAAGGTAGCTAAATCTAGACGGCAAAGAGAAGTTGAGAAATTAGTTAAAGAAAGAAGACAATTAAGAAAGCAATGGAAAAGAGCTACAGAGGAAGAGAGGGAGGGAATTAATGTGTTCCCAGAGCATGGTGTAGGGCAGGAGGTGTTCTTATTCCGAAGGAGAAGGAGTCTTCAAACCTGAGTCAGTTCTGTATGATCTCTCTCCTGAATGTCTTTAGTGTAGTTGCACAGAAACTAGCTAGTTATTTAGAAAGGAATAGCTTAATAGATACTTCAGTACAGAAGGCAGGAATACCAGGTTTCGCAGGGTGTTTAGAGCACACTGGCATGATTTGGCATCAGATTCAGGCAGCCAAGAGAGAGAAAAGAGACTTGCATGTGATATTCTTGGACTTAGCAAATGCTTTTGGGTCAGTGCCACATAGCCTTATTTGAGAGGCGTCTGACTATTTTAGAGTGCCTGGAGTAGTTGTCAATTTAGTAAGAACAAATTTCCAGGATATTAGACTATGTTTAAGTGCAGCAGGTTTTACAACAGGTTGGCAGAAGCTAGAAATAGGCATTATGGCAGGGTACACAATTTCCTTTGGTCTTTTGCTACAAAAAGCATTGGAAAAACAAAATATATAAAGGAAGACAAAGCAAGTACAGCACATCAGAGATTTTAAACTTTAAAAATTTTTATTTAAAAAACACGAAAATAATCTTTGTAGTGCTCCAGCAATTAACATTCATTACACATAATGTTGAGCCCTTCTCTGCTAAGCCTGTTTACCTGTTTATCAACAATGCCAACCTGTGGCAACCCTAACCCTTCACAAAGCATCAATTAATGATAGAACACAATAAAACTGAATTAAATAACGGTTTAATGACTCACCTAAATGTTCTGCCAAGCAGCTCCCTGTGACACTGCTGTCATCAGAACTGTTGATCTGGAATGAGACATAATGTAAAACGACATGCATAAAGTGTACAATGTAGGAGAGTAATATAACCCCAACAAGGGCATATGCTTAATACACATTTCAATCTAGTACAGTTTTTTGAAGATCTCCACCAACAAAACATCTCTTACAGAGGACATAATCTTAATTTTAATGCTGATTCCTTCAACTTTTGTAGTCAGTTGATTTGGATTGGATTCAGTTCTCTTATTGCTTCACTCTAATTTTATTCCTGTCTCCTGACTGTATTCACATGTAACAAACATACTTCATGAAGGTGGTCAACACATTTTGTATCACCTTTAAGATGTCAGGTCTGATTTTTTTAAATATGTGCATCAGGATCACCTTCTTCTCAGCACATCACTGAGCAAATAGCAAATGACCTTGTGTATATAAGCTGAACTGTGTTACCACTTGCCCTCTGGGCCTGATTATTTTGTTAAAACTTCATAAGCGGTCCTGCCTTCCTTGTTTCCTCAAGAGTCTTTCTGTGTATGCTTGTGCGTGCATGTGTGTGTGTTTGGAGGGAGAGAAAGAAAGAGGAAATATGTATGTCGGGGGAGACCAGGTATGGTTGTAACCAGGGCTTTGAACAAGAATTTTTTGCCAATTGGTTTGTTCCGAACAGAAACAGTATTATAACGTTTCCAGTTTTACGTTCCACCCAAGAATTGACGTCCCTGAACCGGTTAGAACAAAAAAAATATAGTTCCCAAACCGTTTAATAACGTTCCTTGTAAATATAAATAGGTAGGTAGCTTTAGGACTTTTAAATTGGCATTTAAGGCAATTAGTCAACATATTGTAGATATGTCCCTACCCTACAGTAAACAGTACAACAGCACTAGACCTCTGCTTTATGCAAGCTGCATCACTGTAGTTAAAACCTATGCCTACTACTTAGAGACTAGATGAAATAAGACAAGAATAATTTCTGCAATGTCATTTATTGCCAAACAGCAGATCTTCATTGTGCATCTCCCATAGGTCATATGAGGAAATAGCAGAAACAGAGCTACAGCTACCATTTGAACACATAGCCTAACACATGGCTAGATGTATTGACAAAAAAAAAAAAAAAACTTATTTCACAAAGCACAGAAAGAGGGCTACAGCTGCCATTAACAACAATAACAAATGGTACATTGTCAGTTTAAATAACAAATGTCAGGCTAAAGCTTGACATTATGACAATCAAATAAATTTCTTACAAAAGAAATGCCCAAAATTGTCAAGGCCCATTCAGTACATTGTAATAATAAAAAATAAATCACCCTGTGCAGTTACAAAAACAGGCAATATTCACCATTTTCATTGAAGCCTATTTAACTAAACAATATGAAACAAGTTGAAAGTGAACAGGTTTAAGAGTCTTACTGACTACTACTCAAAGGCCTACTGTATTGTGCATTACAATCCAAACCGATCATTCAAACGAATGAAAAGAATATCTTCCAGGATACTGTCATTCAAAGACGACCTGAGCGGATAAAAAATAAACTTCAAACATGAAAATGCGCGTTCCACGCTAACATGAGTGGCAGGGAGTGCTATGACACTCTGTGCGAATTTCTGCAAGTCTGGAGTTGTTGCAGCCATGGATGCCCAGTAACACAGGGCGTTCTTGCTGCGCTCTAAACATGCTTCTCTTGCATAAACATCCAACACTGAGGCAATGGCTTTGCCCCGTTGTATGACAGTGTTTGGCCATTAGTGGCTGCTCTATTTCATCGTCATCTTCAGACGAGGATGATGGCGTGCGCTCAGCTCCGTTTTCTGCGCTCACAGTTAAGTTATGGATGGCTTCGCAAGTGCGGCACAGGTGTATCTTAGCCATTTCAGCTTGGTTCTCTGTCAGAAGTAGCTCAGATAAACAAATAAAGCATCCAAGAATGCATCATTTTCGAACAATGAATGCTGACGCCCTTTCATGCATTGGACCAATCGTTTTTCAAAAGGGCTGTCAATTTTGTCAGTATTCAACACACACTTCAGCCATAAGCCATAAAAGTCACCTGTAGAAAGTTGTTCTGAGTGAATGCATTCATTGGTGATTTTTGCAGGTTTCAGAACACTGACTAGATTCAAAATGGCCAGCCTCTCTGACTCATTCAAATGCAGCTCATTGACTGGTGGTGACAGGTCATTGCAAAATGTTCTTAGCTCGCAAAGTCTGTCAGGCATGTCGTGTATGGAGTGCCATCGACTATAGCCCTCTTATGGCACGTTCTTTTGAGAACAGCCACAACATTTGGAGTGGGCAACGTTTTGGCAACGCGCCTTGCTTTAGACGTTAACATTAGACACCCCTTTTCAATGCATTTTCCACCACCAATTGTAAACTATGTGCTGAACAGTGCACACTTCGCAACACGTCACACATTTTCAGTAACTATGATAAAACCGGAGCACCCAGAAACGTCAACATTTCTGTGCATGTAGTTGAAAGTGTGTTAAAAACATCTGCGTTGAAATTTTCATTAAACCCTGCCCACTGGCATTGTATAAAGTGCGCCTTTCATATGTTAATTAGTTTGAGACACCGTCCCAACCACTAGGGGGACTGCACGAAGAGGTTAATGTCTAAATTAAATATTTTATAACATCGATAGACTACAATGTTTACTTCTTATGAATATAATCGAGATTGGGATTGGTGATATGCCTCAACTTCTCTCCGCTCTCATCACGCATTGAGTGAACCATCAGGTCAGATATTTTTTCAAGAACGAAAAAAAAAAAAAAAGCCTGTTATTAACTGGTTACCATTATTTTGAATAAACAATTCTGTTCCAGGACTTTTAAAAATATAATATATATGTTCCTGGCAAAATATCAAAAGTTTCTGGTTTTCGTTTTTTCGTTCCATGAACTGGTTCAAAGCCCTGGTTGTAACAATGTGAAAGCTGTAACATCACCAATTCCATCAATCAGGGAAGAGAAAGGAGTCATATTTTCACTTCAGTGTCTACCCACTTAATCCCCAATCTCACATGGTGGTTGTTATGAGTGGAAACAGCCTCATACAGATTTTATGGAGAAAAAAATAATTTTGAGGTAAATAGATAGATTTTAATTTTTTTTTTAACCAGACTAAACTTAGTTCTGTTCTTTTGCAATGTATGTGTGAGCATGTATATGTTTAACGCATAACACGTTTGCTATGACTTGATGTAGTAAAAACAAATTTCAATTAAACCATGCAGTGGGTGAGAGATCAAGTTTCTTTTACTTGCCTCTTCTATCTCAAATGATTCATTGATCTGTCTGGTGCGCTTCTTCCTCCATGACAAAGTGGTGACTGGCAAGGGGTAATCTTGGCCCTTTTGACACATCACATGAGGTTGGAGCTGAAGATCTGGACAAGTTCCTTGTTCCTCAACCCGAGGACTCAGCACTCCAGTCTCCAGAAGTTCCGGTTTTGATCTTTTTGAGGGGATTTTCTTGTCTCCAGGATGGAGTGGAGATTGTGATGACTCAGATAATGCAGAGGGAGAATAGCTGGAAGGAGTTGTAGCCACATCCTGGTTTTTCTGGTTATTGATTTGACTGAGGGACTTCTTTGACGCTCGTTTGAACAGCATTCCCACACGTCGCCTCCTATCCTGGACCTCAGGAAGCAGCTGTGCTCTAGTATAAGAGGGTGAGGAAGACCCCACCAAAGAGGAGAAGGCTGTAGTCACCTGCTGGAGAACTTCAAGCTGTCTGAAACGATCTGAAGTAGATATAGGAAGTAAGATGTCAGGCATGAAACCTGGCACAGGTACAGGTAAGAGACTAGGGTCTGAAAGCTTAGCATAGTCAACACCTATTAAATGGATCAAAATTCAATTTGTTTAAATGTAAACCACCGTCACCACCACCCATTTAAACATACTGGTCCACTGGTCAAAGTGATTAAAAACTTACAACTGACATCTGGGTTCTCCAGGTCTAGCCGATTCTTTTGGGCCTCCAAAAACACCTGAAGGTTTATTCCTCTTGCCTGAGACTGATGATTGATGAACCTAGCTGGAATTCGTCCAGAGAGGTCCAGTTCATCACAGCCAAAGCCCAGGTCCATTAGAACTTCCTCTGGATCATCATTCCAAAGGTTGAGTACATCCATTACTCTTCAGACAAGAACAGAGGATGCACAGTAACTACCAGGTATGTGTGTGTGTGTGTGTGTGTGTGCTACGGTCAAACTGAGAGCTGAATTTGACTTGCTCTGGTAGAATAGGCACAGTTCCCAGTGATTAAGGGTTAAGCATTTAACTATATAATCCTAGACACCTACTAGATAAGTGATATTCTAGTTCTCCTATCAACAAACACCACGGGTCTGAAATAAACTACTTTGTGTTTTTATTGTGTGTTCTTTCAAGCCTCAAATAGAATATTTCAGGGATGGATGCCTTTGTAATTCTGTACTTTACTCTTTAGATGGGAAATAAGGGTAATGCAAATAGGAATTTTCATATCTCTTATGTCCTTTCAGCAAGACAGATATGGGGTCTGTATCACAAAGCTGGGTTAATATGCCAGGGATGTCTTTTCTTCATCTGGCTTCATTTATCCAGATATCTACAATCCCGATAAGCAGTCTGATAAAGCTGGTTATCAACTTGCTAATCAAACTCAGGGTTATCTCATCTAGATAGGTGTGCCCCTCACACAAAAGGGGTGGGGTTTTCTGTGTACAACCAATCGAACCATGGAGAAGATGCAAAAAGCTGCATATTTCATAATTGAGTAGCTAACTATAATATAAACAAAATTTGAAAACGTGAGAGTTGGACCAAAAATCCAGACACATTTGGGGTGCAAAAAAAACAAACAGTAATTCATTGGAATGGTGAAGAGATGGAGGGGAATAGAGTCGGGGGGGAATGGGGAACACGGTGAGCCGGAGTACTGATGGTGGATGACAGGTGGAGAGAGCAGACGAAAGGGAGGTGAGGGTCAAGGGAGGCAGCGAGCTGGCAGGTCTTCCTGAAAGAAGCCAATGACAAGAACTACAAGAGAACTGCGGGGAATTAAAAAAAAAAAAACAAACAAACTCAAAAGAGACTTTTGCGAAGAGGTTCAGATGGAGCACTAGTTACCGCTGAGAGAACTATAACCATCTGGCGACAAGTGAGTGAAGAGCCAAGGTATTTCAACAGGAGTGATGACTGATGAGATACAGTTGTGTGATTGGGACCTGGGCGGTAGGAGGGTGCTCAGGCGCGGCCTCTGTAAGCCAAGCGGCAGTTCCGGTCTGTGGATCAAAGGAGGGTGGAGTGGGCACATCTCCAGATCCTGCAGCAGCGGCGGAGTTGGTGTGGCACAGAAGGCACAGCAATGTTGCCTGCACAGGAAACGGGGTAAGATATCCCAAGGCACACTCAAAGGGTGTCATACCAGTGGCTGTACTGGGGAGAAAGGTGTGTACATACTTGAGTGTTTTGTCATTATTGGACACAAAAAAGAAACCAGCTCCCAGAGCGGATGGTGAGGGGCGAATGATTCCAGCCGCTAGGGACTCGGCAATGTATTTTTCCATTGCCTCCCTTTCAGGGTGGGAAAGGTTGTACAGATAACCAGAGGGAAAGTGGGCTCCAGGTATCAGATGAATAGCACTGTCATACGGTCAGTGATGTGACAGTGCAAGGGCGCTGTCTTTACTGAAAACTCTGGCCAGATCATAATAAGACTGCCCTTGATGGGAGGTAAGGCAGATTGCAGACAAAGTCTGTGACAGAAACTTCTCCAGTTAATAACTTTACCTGCTGGCCAATCAATTAGAGGATTGTATAAAACTAACCAGGGGTGACCTAAGACTCTGGGGGCAGAGGGAGAGTGCATTAACCTGAGGGAAATAAACTCAAGATGGCAGATGGAGAGGACTAACTGGAGTTAGTCAGAAGAGATAGCAGAGTGGGGAACTGGCTGGGAACCCAACAAGGTTGTCTCATCCCTCATGACTAACTCATCCTTAACCTGGTCACTGACCTCGCTAAAAAAGTCCCTCCACAAAGTGGCGTCATTCAACCCCGAACTAGCGGCTAAAACCCTAAAGTTGATGGAAAAATCTGCCACACTCTGAGCCCCTTGTTTTAAGGACAACTGACTGGATGCCACGCAGGTCTGGACAGAGTGTTCAAATACTTTTCTGACCTCATCAATAACCAAGGAAAACGATTTGAAAATGTATGAGGAGCCCTTCCATATTCCACAACAATGGACCAGATCTTTACTCTTGCACATATCCTGGAGGGGGCCTGGAAATATGCCCATCCAGTCTACATGTGTAATGTAAATCAAATCAAATCAGATTTATTTGTATAGCGCCAAATCATAACAAAGTTACATCAAGCCACTTTACATATAGAGCAGGTCTAGACCAAACTCTTTATGAAATTATTTAAAGAGACCCAACAGATCCCCCGATGAGCAAGCACTTGGCGACAGTGGCAAGGAAAAACTTCCTTTAAGAGGCAGAAACCTCAGGTAGAACTAGGCTCAGGGGTGGCGGCCATCTGCTTCGACTGGTTGACTGGATTGTAGACTTGGAGAAGGCGTACAACCGGGTTATTTTGTGGGAGATGCTGTGGGAGTATAGGGTGAGGGGGTCTCTTCTGAGGGCCATCCAATCCCAAAGTGAGAGCTGTGTCCGAGTTAGTAAGTCAATAAGTCAAACTTGCTTCTGGTGGGGGCCGCCGCCAGGGCTGCAACAATCCTGTTTGTGACTTTCATGGACAGGATATTGAGGCGTAGTCATGGGGGAGGAGGGCTGCAGTTCGGAGAGCTGAGGGTTACATCCCTGCTTTTTGCGGATGATGTGGTCCTATTGGCTCCATCAGTTTGTGACCTCCAGCTCTCACTGGATCAGTTCGCAGCCAAGTGTAATTTTTCATTTACTGCTCTGGGTACGAAATAAGTCCTTACCCAAGTGAAGGAGTTCAAGTATCCTGGGGTCTTGTTCACGAGTGAGGGTAAAATGGAGCATGAGTTTGGCCGGAGAATCAGAGCAGCAGGGGCAGTGTTGCGTTAGCTCTACTGAACTGTTGTGACGAAGAGGGAGCTGAGCCAGAAGGCAAAATTCTCTATTAAACTGTCAGTCTTTGTTCCTACCCTCACCTATGGTCATGAGCAGTGGGTCATGACTGAAAGAATGAGATCGCAGGTACAAGTGGCCGAAATGGGTTTCCTCAGGAGGGTGGCTGGCTTCTCCCTTAGAGATTGGGTGAGAAGCTCGGCCATCCGTGATGGACTCAGAGTAGAGGCGCTGCTCCTTTGTGTCGAAAGGAGCCAGTTGATGTGGTTTGAGCATCTGATAAGGATGCCACCGGGATGCCTCCCAAGGGAGGTGTTCCTGGCATGTCCAGCTGGGAGGAGGCCATGGGGCGGGCTAAGGACTAGGTGGGGAGATTACATCTCCACACTGGCCTGGGAGTGCCTTGGGACCCCCCAGGCAGAGCTAGCTGATTTGGCCGGGGAAAGGGAAGTTTGGGGTCGTCTGCTGGAGCTGCTGCCTCCACGACCCGGCCTCAGATAAGCGAATGAAGATGAAGATGAAGATAAAGCCCTCCCACATAGGTGTAGCCCAGTCTAAACCCCTCCCCCAGAGTAACCCCACCACAAATTGAATCTGCAACTCATTGGAAGGATAACTGAAGGGCTTCTGTCCTAACTTTAGGGAGCACTGCAATAAAAGAAGGAGGAGTTGGTCATATTGCCTAAGGAGTGCGACCTGGTTGGAGAGTGTCTGCCAGAGAGCGTCTGCTGAGGCCAATTTTTGGCCAGATTGTTCTGTGAGAACGGGTGAGAGTTGTAGCAAAAATCCAGATGCAGTTTGGGGTGAAAAAAAAACAAACAATAATTTTTTGGAATGGTGATGAGATGGAGGGGAATGCAGTCTTGGGGGAATTGGGAGCACGGTGAGCTGGGGTGCTGATGGTGGATGGCAGGTGGAGAAAGCTGATGGAGGGGAGGTGAGGGTGAGGGTCACAGCGAGCTGGCAGGTCTTCGTGAGAGAAACCAAGGACAAGAATTACAAGGAGCATCAGAGGAATCAAAAAAAAAAACTCAAAAGAGACTTTTGTGAAGAGGTTCGGCCAGAGCACTAGTTACCGCTGAGAGAACTGACTAGGGGTGTAATAATTAATCGATTCATTGATTCATCGATTTATATTCTTGCGATCCAACTGCATTGATCTGGAATGGTGATTTGAATTGAATCAAAGTGAATTGTTACAACCCTAGTGATGCCTGATGAGACACAGGTGTGTGGGTGGGACCTGCCACTGCTGCCTGCACCTGGGACCCGCCCCCTGGGAAGAGAGAACACACAGGGACTGGGAGGAAAACCAAAACAAAAGCCACGTGCACGGAGTGTGGATATGACACAAAATATGAATGCTATAAATCAATAATAAAAGCAAAAAGTTGCACTGTTACGACTGCCAGAAGCCGCAAAGAATGCTGGGAAAAGAATCACTGACTCTGTCAATGCATAAATTTCCTGGGATAATAATATAAAATCCTCACCACACTGGTGAAGATTTAATATTAATATTTTTATTTTAATATTTTAATTTTAAATTAACGAATGAATTAATATTTTAAATGTTAGGACTCACCTTCTCGTTTGGCCTGTACTGTATGTGCGACCATTAAATTTATGTTTAAATTTTTCATTTATTGTAAAATGAAACTCAGTCACAAACCTATCTCTCTGTGTGTGTGTCTCTCTCTCTCTCTCATGAGAGAGCTCCTCATGATTCTAGTACCCACATCAATGGGCTTCTCTGGGAATGGGTTACCTGCCAAGTTACCTTGGCAACATAATAGAAAGTAACCTTAGTGGGACTGAAAACTCAGGGTTGAACCTGAAGTTACCTCACTAAGCTGAAATCCAGATTCATGATACAGACTTCCAGAACACCCTGGACAGTCATGCACACCCTATGGCCATAGATGAGTTTTAATTCACCATAGAACATTTATTCACAACAAAATGTTCATGCAATATTGAAAAAAGCCAGTATGTTCTCACCAGGAAGTTCACAGCTTTTGGTTACTCATCCATTTTACATAAAGTTATCAGTCAGTCTCAAAATGATGATAGTTTGGTTTGAGGATCATCATTTTTAATGACAGTTCACTATCTGTTTCAGGGAAATGTTGTGTCAACTCCTCTGTCTGTCACTGCTGTCATGAATATTTGAATGGTTCAACTCACGTTTACATTGAAGCCTGTTCAGTGCCGACTTCAATGATCTCTCAGTAAACATGAACTTCTCAGCATAAACAAAGTCTGTAAAGACCTGAAAAAAAACACTTATCTATGAACAGCTAACCATAAATACCTACCTACAATTATGTCTAAATGTACTAATACAATTTTAAATTGAAAACAAACCATACATAAGGATGTTTTTATATGTAAGGGCATTAAGTGAAGCTGCCAAAATCTTTCTTTTTGATTTATCCCACAGTAAATATCTGGCAGAAGGAACTCTAGGTTAACCACCTGCTGACTCTATGTATATGTCTGACAGCATATGAAAGCAAGAAGAGACGTATCCTTACCACAGAAACCTCTGCACCGTCCTCACTGCCCTGTTTACAATATTAAGATGTTGCAGTGACGAAAAATCATGTTATCTGGGTGAGGAGGAAAACTACTAATGTAAATGACACAAGTGAAAAGTGTAACATCGGAGCTCAGGGAAATATCTTCTCTCAGTACATTCTGTCCAGGTCTGGTGTCACCGCTGCTCAAGCTATATTAGGCAAGTGTTTCTCTGTCTGTCTCGTCCCCCTCTCTGTCTTTCTTCCTCTACAGGGTGTTTGGGTTTTGGCAGCGTTAAGTATCTCTCTTTCCCAGACTAGGTCTCCATTAGAAGCTGGCATGGTAACAAGAACAAAGTATTCCCTCTCCATCTATACTGTTATTTATTTAATAACAGTATAGATGTCCAGTATAGATGTCCTTTGAAAATTTAAAGGAGATCATCACAATTCAGAAGTAACTAATTGGCAGATAAACACAACAGAAATCACTGTTAACAAGAAAGGTTTCCTCTGTGAGACCTTGGTGAACAGCCATTGTTATATCACTTCTCTGTTTAATAATTTTTCATTTACTGTTACATGGTCCTGCTCCATGGACTTTCACTTTCCAATGTCTGCACTAAATTGGGATAGTGGCAGCTTTCATGTCTTCTGCTCAACCTTAACCATCTGCTCCCTTTTTCGCCAAAGTGTTATACTTTGTGGAGTTGGTCTTATTGGGTGTTGATTCTTATTTAATCAAGTGGTGATAAATCGATCAGGAAACCGTTGTTATTAACTAAAATGTTCTGCCCAGATTATATGATAATTTTATGAAAATTGTGTTATCTTGTGACTTATACATGGCACATACATTTCCTGACCTTTTCTTCTTTTTCTGGTACTTGATGTGTTGCCAGTCCATTTCAGCCATGGTATCTACATTCACAAAACAGTTATCCCAAATGCACCAAAACATTTCAAAAATCTGTTCTGTTGTGTTGCTGGGTACTCTGGTTTACTCCCACTGTCCAAATACATCCATATCTAGGTTTTTTGTGACTCTAAATTGCCCATAGAGAGGTCTGTCTCGATATGTCTCTATGTGTCGACCCTGCAATAGTCTGACTACTTGTCCAGGGTGTGCCCCACACTTTGCCCGGAGCATTAGCTGGAATTGGCTCCAGCACTCCCCGCAACCCTGACATAATTGAATTATGAATTATATGAATCATGAATATCATTATGAGAAATAATCACAAAAAATTTACACCAATTGTCCTTCCCAAAACCACTGTCTCAAAATCCTGCCCATGCAGCCTTTTGAGATCTGAGCAAACTCCTATTTATTGCATTTTGCAATGAGCTAGTTAACAAGCTATTTCCCAACTGCTGTGGACTTGGAGAAACAGTGGATCATGTTTTTGGTGAGCTGTGGATGTTTCATGCAGCAGTTCAAGCATTGGCCGCCTTTGCCCCAAGCCCTTCCGAGATGACCTAGAGCTGGTTGTTGTGCAGTGTCATGGAGGAAATTGGATCACCAGGTACCATCCAGCACCTGGGAGAGGTCCCACGTGGGGATCCACCCACACTGAAGCTCAAACATGTAGAGCTGTACTACTGAAGCTTCCCTCTATGCCATTCTTGTGACCATTAACATGAATGATTGACAGCCAACAAGATATCAGTTAAAATCTACCACACCCACACAGTCCTGAAAAACTGTTAAAATAAGAAAATGATTTGTTTTAAACTAGTTTTTTGTTTTGTTTTGTTTTTTTGTACGAATGGATGTTAATTTTCACTCAGGTTTTTGTAGATATTTTAAAAGCCACTCAATTTTCATATCATACATGTATTTTGCTATTTAATGCCAACTATTGCTTTTTACTCAAAATTTTTTAACAAGTTGCATGTTTGTTGCATTATGCACTAAAATACTAGTCACAGAAGTAGCAGACACTCCACTCCTAGAGGTTATGTGATTGCACTCATCCTGGGAGGAAGGGTCATTCACAGCTGGTTAGGACCACTAGCGATGAAGACAGTCAGATAGGCTCAACTGCTACTTGAATGGAGCCAGATCTCTTGCATCTGTTCCTCTCAAAGAGCCGTTCAAAAGACTGGCTTGTCTTTATATTAATTTATTTAGCATAAAAAAAATTTACGAAATCTTTAGAAATTTTTGTCTTAAACTCATGTTACATTAGTAAATCTCATTTACATTAGTTATTCTTATTAGCTGTCAATCATAAGTCAAACTTCAGTGCAATAGTTAGATTTATTGACAACCAATCCATTTTGCTACCATTCAATTCATACTCTCCATAACATCAATATATCAAAAGCTGACTTCATTATGTAGGTTCCGGTCTTGGCTGTGCAGACCCTTGGATATGTCTATAAGAGCATAAAAAAAGATTTAAACTGAAATTAAATTCACCTTATTCACTTTGAAGAAAAAATTTACTAGATATATTAAAAATGGCTTCCGGTTCGGGTCTAGAGGGGATGGCAGCTTAGCGAGAGAGCTCTCGACAAGAGTTAATAAAACTGCCCCAAAGTGAATTAACTACCTAGCGAATTGTACGAAAAGAAGGGAAAGGGGCACAGATGGCGTCCAAAAAGAACAGGAAAGGAAAAAAGTCACTTATCGAACGAGTTGGAGACGACGAGATGCAGCTAACAGAAGAAGCTAACGTTCGCTAGCCGGGGTGCTTCCCCCGCTCCTAGCTAAGACGGCGCTGATACAGAGGAGGAGGAGGAACCGGTGAACTTGATGAAGATCCTGAAAGTGTTAAGAGACGTTGGGAATGAGGTGAAAGAATTCCGAAAGGACATGAAAATACAACTACAAGACATCAGAGGTGAGCTGGACAAAACAAACACGAGGCTTAACGAAGTGGAAGCCAGGGTCGCTGGACATGAAGATAAGCTCCAAAGCATAGACGAGATACTAGCCGAGATGATAACAACACAGGAAAAACTTCAATTGAAATTGACAGCGATGGAGGCCTACTCGAGGAGGGAGACACTCAGACTGTACGGGGTTCCGGAGGGAGCGGAGTCGGGATCACAGTCTATGATCCAGTTTGTGGAGAAGCTACTCTGGGAGAATTTAAACATCCCCCCGTCAACGGCACTACAGATCCAGAGGGCGCATAGAGCGTTATCCCCCCCGAACCCTCTACCCTGTCCGCCTGAAAGTGTTTTTTGAGGAAGGAGTGAAAATCTACAAATCGGTGGAGGAGGCAACGGCAGATCTGGCGAGCCGCGGGCTCCACTTATTCCGTTCGTTGTTGTTTTTTGTTTTTGTTTTTTTTCTTGGGGGGGGGGAGTTGGCCTGCTGCTGTGAGGGAATGCTTTGCTGTCAGCTAATACAAATACATGCAAATTGAACCAGTGAAAATTATCTCCTTTAACGTAAATGGGGTTCTGAATATGATCAAGATGAATAAGATTTTATCTAAATTAAAGAAAGAAAGAGCCCAGATTGCCCTACTTCAGGAGACACACATGAACCAAACAGATCATTTGAGGTTAAAGAGAAAGGGTTTTAAATATGTATTTTCAACATCTGTCAAATCCAAACATAAGAGGGGAGTGGCAATACTTATTTCTGGTACACTTAACTATGAACATATCTCAGAAATCAGCGATGAGGAAGGCAGATTTGTCAGGGTAACAGGAAGGATAGAGGGCTCTGAAATTACAATACTAAATGTGTACGCCCCACCTGGGAGTGACTGGGTATTCTATAGGAATATTTTTGATTTAATGGTGGACTCTCAGGGCACGGTTGTCTGTGGGGGGGACTTTAATTTTAGACTTGATCCCAAACTAGACTCATCCAACCCGACGAATCATACGAATCCACTCATAAGGAAAATCAACTCCTATATGGCAGAAATGGGGATTATGGATGTGTGGCGAGAGCTGTACCCGTCCGCCAAAGATTACACTCACTATTCTGGTTCATTTAAAGTCTACGCTAGGCTGGATTATTTTTTTATGTTCAAGGTGGATAGGTTCAAGATTAAAGATTGTGATATACTAACGAGGGATTTATCGGATCATAGTCCTATTTCTATGTCTCTGCAGGTGGCTAGGAAAAAACGA
The DNA here is from genome assembly GCF_900963305.1 of Echeneis naucrates. NCBI lineage: Eukaryota > Metazoa > Chordata > Actinopteri > Carangiformes > Echeneidae > Echeneis > Echeneis naucrates. Next base: position 18,790,023 of record NC_042530.1, on the reverse strand, counting down.
AACACCCTCTGGAAATTCAATTCATACATATTCAATGACCCTGCCATAGTTTCTAATATAAAGGAAGAAATAAAAGGATTTTTAGAAATTAATGATACAGGTGAGATATCAGCAATTATTATTTGGGACACACTTAAAGCGGTAATGAGAGGCAAATTAATTTCTACTACTTCTCACCTGAAAAGAACCAAAGGACAGAAATGAACAGATCTTCAGACAAAGCTGAAGCTGAAACAACAGGAAGATATTAACAACCCAAACCCTACCGTAAAACAGGAAATTAGGAAACTACAGGGAGAAATCAATGATGTCTACACACAGGAGGTCCAGAAGAATCTAACTCTCCTGAGACAGAAATATTATGAGACAGGAGGAAAATCAGTAAAATACCTGGCATACAAATTACGGAAGCAACAGGAGGAAAGCACCATATATAAAATTAAGAACCCTAAAACGAATATACTGGAAACCAAATTGGAAAGGATCCAGGAATGTTTCGAGATCTTTTACAGGGACCTTTACACCCAACCTGATGCCCCTGGGGAAGACTGTTGTGATACCTTTCTCAGCTATTTGAACCTACCTTTACTATCAGACTCTGAATATGATAATTTAATAAAACCAATCTCGACAGAGGAAATTAACGCAGCTATCACCAGACTAAAACCAGGTAAAGCAGTGGGGCCGGACGGGTACAGTTCTCAATGGTATCGCATCCTGAGGTCAGAACTAGTCCCACTATTGGTGAAGACATTTAATTATGTTTTACAGAAGGGAGAAATCCCTCCTTCTTGGAGGGAGGCCACTATCTCAGTTATCCCAAAAGAGGGGAAAGATAAACGAGAATGCGGGAATTATCGACCAATTAGTGTCCTCAATTTAGATTACAAATTATTCACCTCTATTCTTGCCCGCAGATTGGAACACCTGCTGCCTCACCTCATTAATTTAGACCAGACTGGTTTTATACACCATAGACAAACAACCGAAAACATCAGGAGAGTATTACACATCCTTGGACAGATACAAACTGACAAAACTCAAGTGATTATAGGGAGTCTAGATGCTGAGAAGGCTTTCGATTCCGTCAGATGGGCTTTTCTCTACAAGGGGCTGGGGAAGTTTGGATTTCCAGATAGGTTTATCAAAGTAATCCAGGCGTTGTATGACCGACCCTCAGCCCGCATCAAGGTCAATGGTGATCTATCAGAGGCCTTTACTTTAAAAAGAGGGTGTAGACAGGGCTGTGCAATCTCGCCCCTCCTTTTCAATCTATTTATAGAAGTACTAGGCCAATTAATTAGACAAAACCATATTATTAAGGGTATCATATTATCAGGAGTTGAACATAAGATAGCAATGTTCGCTGATGATGTGCTGGTCTGCCTGGGGGAACCAGAGAGGTCATTTAGTGAATTGATGTCTACTTTGAATGATTTTGGTAAGCTATCTGGGTACAAAGTCAACATTTCAAAAACCCAGGTGATGACCCTAAACTATACAACCCCTGTGACTTTACGCAAGAAATTCAAACTAAACTGGGAAAATGAAAATATCAAATACTTAGGGATACATCTGACTAAAGACCTCGCGGAGCTCTCTCGAGCAAACTATGAGCCGATATCTTCAAGTATAAAAGCAGATCTACATAGATGGAACCTGGTCCCCTTTTTGAGTCTTTTTGAGTGCGAGGATAAGTGCAGTTAAGATGAATGTGTTACCACGTCTACTTTACCTTTTTAGGAATTTGCCTATAGAGGTGGGTGAAAATCAATTTAGGGAATGGGACAAGTGGATCTCCAGATTCATCTGGCGGGGCCGGAAGCCAAGGATTAAATATGCCACCCTTCAACTCGCTAAGGAAAGGGGAGGGTTGGGTCTCCCCTGCTTAAGGAACTACTACATTAGATAACCCCTCTGTTATACTGGTGTAATGAAGCATATAAAGCTAAATGGAAGGAGCTGGAGACCAATCTATCAACTCAGTTCCCCATCCAAGCTGTAATAGCGGATAAAGGCTTAATATGTCATTTAGAAAAGTTGGGGAACCCCTGGTTGAGCCACACTCTTCGAGTCTGGCAGAAGGCGATTAACACGTGTGGGATACATAGAATGTTGAGAATATTCAGATGGTTTGCTTTTGACTCTGATTTTACTCCCAATAGACATGACTCTGGTTTTAAATCATGGACAATGTATGGTCTCACAACATTCATTTCACTTACTCAGAAAAACATTGTGTGCAGCTTCAATACCTTGCGGGACAAGCATGGCTTAGCACGGATCGAATTCCACAGATACCTTCAACTACGCTCCTATATTGACCATGAATGTAAATTAACTAACTTCTCAAATGTTGAATTAGAATTTTATCACATTCTGAAAAGGGCTATGACCATGATCCCCTCTAAATCAATTTCAAAGCTATACATAGCTCTCTCCAACGCCAACAATAATAACACTCAATACATTAAAAATAAATGGGAAGTGGAATCTGGGATTGAGATTTCTGAGGAGGCTTGGGGTATTATCTGGTCCTTCCAGTGGACAACAACCAGTTCTATGGACTGGAGAGAACATTGCTGGAAGAATATTATTAGATTTTTCAGAACACCGTACCAGGAGAGGTACAAAGGTACAGCTATGCCGTGCTGGAGGCAATGTGGCTCAGCTGCTGCTAACCACTACCATATCTTCTGGGATTGTTCCAAGTTAAAAGCTTTCTGGAGGGATATCAAGGCTTCTTTAAGCAAAATCTTTAATACTCAAATACCTCTGAGTTTTGATGTTCTGTACCTGGGTTATGTCCCCTCTTTTCAATGTAAGAGAGAGATAAAACTGCTGCAAATTCTTTTGGTGGCAAGTAAGAAATCAATTGCAAGAAGATGGTTAAGCCCAGTTCCGCCTACTCTAGATGACTGGATTGGAATTATTCTGGAGATATATAGGATGGAAAAATTGACCTATCAAATAAGACTTCAAAAGGACAAATTTTACCAAATCTGGAACAACTGGATTTCATTCATTGCCCCCACGAGAGCAGACTTTATATGATCTCACTGGTAATATTGCTTTGTAATTTAATTTATGACTTGTTTTTGAGGATTATTTCTATGACAGCGGCGGCAGGGGTTCCCCCCCCATGGGTTCTGTACATAGTTAACTGATCTACCTTCTACTAAGATGTATCAGAATTTTCCCCAAGCGATCTAGTCTGGGCAACCTGTCAACATGGGCCTAAAGAAGATAACTATGCTCTCACTGTTTTGAATCTAACACCAATCTCACGTAGTTTATGTTACTACAGGAGAGTGTGATCTGCATAGATTGAACAGGGTCCGACCCCTGACTTGTGTCTCTACATACTTTGAACTTATAAGCCCTGAGTCTGATGTTGCACATTTTCTGTATTTAAAACAAAAACTGGAATGGCATTTACTTCTGCTGTATTGTTGATGCCATGTAGATGTACTCTTCTGCCCATTCCAAATAAAAATATAATGAAAAAAAAAAAAGATAAATTAAAAATGTTTTTTAAGTTTAGCAAGATGTCTGTTTTATGCACTATTTTGGGAGATATGCATTTGTGTGATCTATGCTAATGTTGGGCCTGTTATCGACAGGCCCAAATTTATTGACTCATGAACAGAGTCTGTATAAGAAACCATTTTATTTATTATTTTGGGTTTGTGGTTTTATTTTTTAATAGCCTTTATCGTGGACATTTCTTACATTTTTTCACACTACAATTCCAATATCTGGATATTTTGAAGAATACTTATGATCTTAAGATTTTTGACTATAACTACTTGTAATATTTTGTCCAAAAAGGTTATTGTTTTGACAGGTGTGCTTCTTACTCAGATGTATAATACTAAAGCAATATTCATACCATGTGGACCAGCTGGACAACAAGCTGATAACATAGGGTCTTTCACTTCTCTTTTGTTGACCCTGAAACCGGACTTTCAGCCCATTTTCATTGGTAAGTGACTTCCACTTCCTTGGGGTCCACATAGAGGAGAAACTGACCTGGGACAAGAACACCACACAGGTGGTAAAGAAGGCACAGCACTCATCCCACCCAGGCCACTCCCTGTTTCATTTAGACGACTCCACTTCCTGAGAACCCTGCTTGTGTCCTTCTACCACTCCACCATGGAGAGCATCCTCACATACTACCTCTGTACGTGGTTTGCCAGCTGCACAGTGGCAAACATGAAAGAACTCCAGAGGGTCACCAGAACGGCTGAGAAGGTCATTCGGTGCCCTCTACCCACACTGGAGGACCTTCACTGCTCTTACTGCCTCAGGAGAGCCAACACCATCCTGAAGGACTCATCCCACCCAGGCCACTCCCTGCTTAGGCCACTGCTGTCAGGCAGATGGTACAGGGCCATCAAATCTAGGACTAACAGAATGAAAAAGTTTTTTTTTTTTTTTCAATTGCTGTTAGAGCCATAAATGGATCTTGTAACACCTAAATAGTGTGCAAGACTTTTATTTCTAAATTACCATCCAATGCAACTGCACTTTCTTCATTAATGTTTTCCTGTAACTGCATTACCTTTGGGTAATATCAACTTTTAAGTTTGTTTTTTGTTTATAAGTCTGCATATTGTTTATATTGTTTATACTGTTGTAAAAAATGTTCATATAGCCATATAGTTTTTATACCCTGCACTGAAGGCCTACACCTCACTTTTCATTGTACTTGATAATGACAATAAAGAGAATCTTGAATATCTTGAATCTTAAGCTCCGTATGTCTTTTTTTGTTTCACTCTCTTTTAAGTCTCCTTCCACAATCTCCTCTCTGTGATGCTCTTCCTGCTCTCCCTCCTTTCCCCTCTCCATCTCCTCCCTGTAATGCTCTTCCTGCTTTCTCGTTTAGGCTGGGAAAAGCTGGTGATGGTATGGTTTCAGAACAGTCTCATAATGAATGAACTCTCATGTGGGGGTTTTCATGAATGCACACGCTTTGTTTCCTAAGTGTATTTCACTGTTTCGTTGTCGTATTTCAGACTAGCGAATGCACATGCTTTGTCTCATAGTTATATTTTGGACTTCAAATGTAATATTAAGGCACCCTTGCAATATAAATTCATGGAGCATACAAATTGCTAAATGTGTATTTACGAAATCTGTATGTTGAATTTCGAGACTTCTCTTACATCATAGGTCAACCAACGTCACCACTGGCTGATAAAGCTGTCAGTCACACGTCATAATTTGCATACTGAATCAAACAAAAATGGCAACCCCCAGAGAGTGAGAGGATGTGAAGTCAGAGAAGAAAAAATGCCAAAAAAAAAAAATCACAAGAGACAACAGACATCGATGGTTTATTTATCAACCGAAGCATGATGAATGCTGAAAAAGAAAATGTGACTGTAGGCTCGATGGTTTTTTTGTTGTTGTCGTTTTGTTTTTTGACAAAATTTACATTGACAGACAGAGTACAAACAGGGTGAGGGGTTTATATACGAAAATAACGTGAAGGGGTAGTGGGGGTAGTGAGTAGGGGGAACATTGGGATTGGGCCTCTCCATGCGATTGGCTGACACTGTACATACCTGATTGGCTGATGAATCTGTCAATCAGAAACATATATTTGATTGAAAGATTTATCAGCCAACGGTGATGTTGATTGACCTGCAACGTCAGGTCAGTCTCAAAATTCGATGTACAGATTTCATAAATGCACAGTAACTCGTATGCTCGTATGCTGAATTTATATTACAAGTGTGCTTCAAAATTACATTTGTGAGGTTTGAAATACAACTGCAAAGCATGTGCATTCGTGAAAAGCCCCACGAGAGATCATTATGATACTGTTCTGACTGGCAACCTTTATCTTCATTCTTTACAGTTTCCTACAAGATTCAGACTGACAACGTTTTTCCTTTGATAGTCTTCATCATTAACAATGATACAATTTTATGCGTAAAATGTAAATATTAAAGAGACTTCAAACTTAAACATGTTTTATGAGCTGTAAAGTAAATGGCTGTACTATGATAAAAACATCAATGCTGGTGTTATTGACATTGACACAAAATCAGCATTAAACAAGTAATACAGTTGTGCTAATGCAGTAAGTCTGCATACCCTGGCAGAATTTATATTTTGGACATTTTTGTTTACTGCTATTACTCTGCAAATCATCCATGAAGACGTAATGGTTCTAGACATTCAGACATCGGACCTTCACTCGCTATTTGTCCTCTCTGGACTTTCGTTTTTTCTGGCCGGCCACAACTTCTCATATAATATTTTTGAATTCAATCGTTCAAAACTGGGGTGGTAGCTGAGGTGGCAAGGTAACTTTTAGGGTTGGCAGCTCCCACCCCATGCCACCCCAACAGATCCGCCCCAGTACCAGAGCCACTGATAGAGGTTATTGTGAGCGTTCATTTAGACAGTAATTTTCAATCCCCGCAAAGAAGGTGGGATATTATCCAAAAATATACTACCCATGAAAGACACAATATTTTGAGAAAAGGAAGACTGAGTGTTGCGTCACTCTGGTGATTACAGTATGTATCTTGCCTTGCAAGAACTCTTCTATCAAGTGGAAACATGCAGGTAGTGGCCGGGTAGAGTAGAGGAAGAAGTTTCAATTGAAACCAACTCCCTTACATGCAAGAGATAACTTATCCGTTGTAGCAATATGATGTAATTCATGCCGTCTTTAAATACTGATGTTTTTCTTTGTTTGGAGAGCTCCTCTCCCACAACTATGGGTGTGGAAGATTTTTCACACTGCTTGAAAAAGAAATGCTTGCCTCACAATTCTCATTGAGAGCATGGTGACTCCTTTTCATCCACAGTGAGCTCAAGGTTTCTAACTTAAACTTTTGAAGTTGTGGCTGAGGGCAACTAAACTTGTGACCATTTATAACCTGATGATGTTGATGACCCATGATATGGTGTGCAGTGGGGTCAAGTTCATTAGGTTAAAGTGCAATAAATTTGGTATGTGCAAAATCTCAAGGGCCCTTGTGCAATAAAACTGCACATTATATCTCAGTTTTGAGAACTGCTCTATATGTAAAGTGCCTTGATGTAACTCTGTTAGAATTTGACATTTAATAAACAAACTAGATATTTATTTTAAGCACTGTATGGCACATGCATGTCTAGGTTGACTGGTGACTCTAAATTGACCATACATGTGAGTGAGTGTTGTTCATCTCTGCCTGTCTATGTGTTGGCCCTGTGAGTGACTGGTGACCTGTCCAGGGTGTACCATGCCATTACCAAAAACGCTGGCTGGGAATTGGCTCCAGCACCCTGCGTGATCCAAAAACAGATGGAAGCAGTAGAAGATGAGTGAGTGAGAATTTGCCATTGCCATGGTGTCATGGTTTTCTCCAGCTGCATTTGCATGCTGTTTGAATGGGTTTGCCTGATGTTAGGTAATACAAACTCCCATTTGCCTCTGTGACATAGTATAGGTTAATTTTATAATCCAGAAAGTAGACCACAATTCCATGCTATTAAGCTGAACACTTCCAACACCCCTAACCCTAACCAGACACCATCATGGAACATGAATTGCGCAAGGAAGAAAACAAAAGTTGACACACACCAAAAAACACCAAAGAAGCATTGCGCTGGTCATACTTTCAGCTTCCTGTAGGTCGCAATTTGCATCTGCTGTGCAAACAGTCAAATTTTGTTAAGAGGTTGAGCAGACAAACGTAATCACACACCTGCAGAGCAGGTATTGAACTGTGCAATTTTTTTTTACAAAAACATGGATGAACGTGAATGGGAAATAAAGTTTATAGCAGGTGAAAATTGGGATTATTTGTATTGTACTTATGTCACTGTCATTCCTTAACTTCTCAACCTGACATATATCTCAGAATAAATAAGGCTACTTAATCTCTCAAAAAGTACATTTTACTAATCATGCTTTTAGTTTAGTGGAAGACCTATTTAATAATTCACAAATTCTTCAAAGAGGCCATCTCAGTATTAAATCATACAAACAGCTTGTCTTTCAAAGGCAGAACCAGAGCAGCTATCAAGCATTACACACAAAATAGGACCGTGCATAGACAATTTTAGGCTTTCTGGGGAATATAGTTCTGTAAAAGGTCCACCCTTCTGTGTTTACTGACAATCTTATTCTGATACTGTTCATGTAATACTGTTCAGACATGCCTTGATGCTGCTCTGACTATACCTTCCTGTAGTCAATATGATGATGAGGAGGGACCACTACCAAACATCCGACTGATTTGATGAAGTTAGGCTATATTCAACGGCCCTTCTTAAAAAAAAAAAAAAAAGAAAATTAAAAACGAAAAAATTTAAACATAAACATTTAACTAACTACACCAAACAAGAATTAACCATTTGCTCAGAAATGAGCAATTGGCTCATCTCTGAACTGATATAAACACTACCTATGTTAGTACACTATGTTATTCAACTGATAATCTTAGACTGCTTTTCAGTATCCAGCCCTGACAACAAATTTTCTTTGCTTCCTTACTGTGAGCTTCCTGGTCCTGACCTCTCAGTGACTCAAGGCCCCAGTAGAATTTAAATGCCCCCAGATTGGCGCCCTTGGCTACAGCTACACCAGTTGCCATGAAAAGAAACTGCAGTGTGGGAACCACACAAAACATCATCAAATAAAGCAGAGGCACTTACCTTTGTATTGTAAGGGATCGGATGTTTCCTAGTACTAAATCAGCCTTTCAGCAGTTGAGCTGGTTCTTGCAGTAAGGAGCACAAGTTATCATTCAGACCTTGTTGCGCTCATTAAATATGTTAAAGGAGGGACATGCAAATGACCAGGTCAGCCCTACAAAGAAACCTCCAGCCAGACTTGACTTCACTACTTCCTGCTTCTCTTTATCAGCTTCCGCTGAACTGTCATGAGGCAAATTTACTTTTGTCTTCATATTTTATAACACCATTCATACACAGCAATATTGTTTTTTTGTTTAATTAAAATGTTTCTCCTAGATTTAATGTTTGCCACAGGTCATCTAAGCTCTTTTTGTCTTTTCACATGCTAAGTTTAAATTGAGGCTGAAAATGTCTGAAGACGTGGAAAAGTAAGCAATAGCCTTAGGTACATGGCTGTCATGGAGAATTTGATTTTTCTTCGCTTTTTCCTGTAGTCTTGACCCCTATCATTTATATTTGACTGTTTTCTCTCTGTACCATTATCATTTCTTTTATGTTTTACAATCTTAACCAATAAGATTGAGCAAGTTCTCAGAGGGAGGTTAAAAAAAAAAAAAAAAAAAAAAAATTCAATTAATTTACAGTTGCAAACGAGCTTCCGTCTCTCCTACTTTGTTGCATGGCCTTTGTTTCATAGCAGATTGCCCAAGATTGCCTCATCTCAAGTTTCACCAACAATCAACAGAAATGCACACACCTTATCACACACACCTGATTTGTTTCCCTCTTTCTAATACATTATTTTCACGTCCTTATCCATAGTATTGTTTATGTGCAGTCAACTTTCCATACATGAAAATACCCAATGTAATTTTTTTTTCCCCCTCAAACGCGCATTTTGTCTTACTGTTTACTTACTCCTGTCTGTTTCTTATTGTTACATCTTTCTGTATATGACTTGCAAATTTTGATGGAGCTATCAGTAGGTAATTTCTTAAGCTCAGTCACATTATTTATATCACCTGTTAGTGCCCTCCATTCGACTACTGCTAACTGATCAAAGGCTTTTTCATCTTTGTGAGAACTAAAAATCTAAATTTTACATGGGCCAAGTGACGCTATCACAGGAGAGATTGGATCTCTTTTCCTAATTAATGTCGGTACTGAAGCATTTTGGTTTTTGTCAGAGTTAATAGGACATCCTAAATACAGAATACAATACAGAATAGTCTAGAGAGTAATCAAATGTACCGTGTAGTTTTTAAGATACCTTTATTATCTTTATTCTACAACAAGAACTAAAAGTAAAAAGCTTTCAGCTGCACTCATTACTAGTCAACCTACTGAAAACTAGCTTCTTCTGGTTTTAGCTCTGATCTCCAATTGTTATTTTTCAGTAATTAGGTCTATGTGCTCTTCTTAAACTTTCTTGATGTGGCTGAGGTCTTCTGCTTTTTCTTGGCTGATCCTTTTACCTCTGGCTCCTAAAACAAACAGGAGTTCAACACTGTACATGTTTAATAACTTTTCGAACTAAATTAAGAGACATACAAGATATAAAATTTCCTCAAACGTGAAACGGTTATCATACCTTCCGTTTGGAAGACAGTGATCCAGATACAGAAAAGAAAGAATCCAGTCGTCCCTGAGTGCTGCCCTGTCGACTCTTCACTATCTTCTTAAAGCCATTATGGATCCTCTCCTCACTGACACAAATGATCATAATAATAGAGAATAATACATTCAAATATAAGGCACAGAGGTATAGTGCCTATTAAGCAAATTAAGCAAAATAAGTACCAACAGAAAAAAAAAAAAAAAATGAACAGCAAGAATAGCTCATTGCAAAGGGGGCAATGAGGGCAATGGTCTTCTTGCTCACCTGAACTGTTTCTCATGACACATGAATTGGATCAGTCCATTCTCATTGGGCTCGCACCACTTCAGCTCTACTGAGGAACAGTCCACCACTTCAGGCTCGAGAAACAATGCCCGGGCCTCTTTGTAGAGCCAGTCCTCGGGAGCTGGATGTTTCTGTATGAATACAAAATACAGATTGAGAACAGTAGGTCTTCATTTATCCGGGTCAACAACAATTTAGAACCTTGACATGAACTGACGGTTGTGTCAATTGACTCGAGGATAGTCTCAATGCAGCCATGCTGTCTGATCAGCTCTATGGCTCTCTTTGGACCGATCCCTTTGATGGTTCCACAGTAGTCACAGCCCAGCAGAATACACAGGTCTATGAACTGGATGAACAAATAACTAATATCAGTTCTAGTGTTCTGTTTTCATTTTTAACAAGCAAAGCTTAAGAGTTTTGTCACTGCAACTTTTCATACTGCCAACATCAGTGCAAAGAATCAGGACAATAGTGGATCAGATGAGGCCCCAGCATTCACCTGTTGGTGGGTCAGGCCAATGTCCAACAAGATCCTACTGAAGTGAAACTCTTGGATGGGAAGTTTCCTGAAACAAAAAAAATGTATGTTTTTGAAAGGCTTTATTAATTATCTAAAAACAGATTGAGTCACTGTCTCAGGGTAAAATAGCCAAGTCTGCTCCATGAGAACTGACCTGGGGCCTCATTTATAACCACTGTACAAGGCTGAAAGAGGTATATGCCACCTCCCAGGCACACATTGTGATTTACAAAAACAAACCTGGCATGGTCAGTTGCACAGTAATAATACAGATCATTGCAGATGAACATTTAGACTTGGGGGTAACTGGTGACACAGATGTAAAAAATGTGAACTGAAGCCACGTTCATCATGCACATTTAATTTCACTTCATATCAGACATATACATCCACGTAATTATAACACCTAAGCTTGCAGTATCCAGTTTGTGTTCCTATGGTTGTAGTGAGCCATTACTACACCATAAGCACTCATGAATCACAGCACAGTATGTTCATACTATCATACTTCCATCTTCTTATGATACACCAGAGGGGTGGATGGCGCTGATGATGTGTTAGTTGTGGCAAAATGTGTTGTAAGCAGGTGAGTACTGGTGAGTAAACATATAGTCCTGCTATATTAATGCATAATGCTGCATGATGGATGTGCTGACACATTTCCCACATTGATGATTGGCTAATGTGTTGATTGTGATTCCCTAGAGCAGTGTTCTTGGATCAATGTGCTGAACTGGGTTCAACGGTAGAAGGACCAACCTGCTATAACTCTGCCATCCTGCTTCATTTTCAGGTTTTAACAACTCAGGTATCTGGGTCTTTTCAGCAGAAATTTGCCAACAGGTATGTGCTTGACATTATTAGCAATATTTACCTTTAACTACAGCCCCCTTTGGGTATGATATAATTATGTTAAATTCAACGCTTAGGTTTTGGATACTGCAGCTGTTCCTGACAGCAGTAATGCCAACCTTTTTTATTAACATTATCTATAAGACTAGTTGGTGCATAAGGTTTCCTTGGACTGGGGGTGAACAGGCAAACATTATAAGGCTCTTTACAGCAGTGTTCAAATCTAATCACCTCAGTTGGTACTGACTCACATTGCTATGAGGGTGAGTGAAAAGTAATTTGTTTATTAGAATTGAAAATGAATGTGAAAATGTGCAAACAATCAATGCCCAAGTTATTTGTGTCTTAAACTTGGTTCTGATTAATTTTGTTGGCACAGTGGCTTGGCTCAACGCATGACACATTCATCCCAAAGTATACCCCTCATATAATTCACAGCAGTAATAACATGCTGCCACTCACTAGATTTTGTTTTTTGTTAAAACACTACTCTGGCCACCATATTTTTTTCCTAGCCTCCCCTCTGTCCACCTCTATTTAGATCTGTGGGAAAACTTGTCTGCTTCTTCTAGGTTGCCATTATTCAGTGTACATTACTGTAGGAGAACATTGTGGGGTGATGGGTGTTAATTGGTTTCAACTGAGTGATGCTGTGGCCCATTTAGTCTAGGAACCAATAATGGTTCATCAGCTGTGTTACCAAAGGGAAGGAGGAAACAGTTTTTGACCGCATTCTATGAAAATGCCAGTATATGCTAAGCTGCACTGTAATATGCAAGTTTGACAATGTGAACACAAAATAAACAGATGATTTATCAGGTACCTGGCATCCGGAAAAGCAGACGTGTCAAGTATGTTTGCTGTTGAGATACACCTCAGTGGCTTAAAGCTTTGGCTTAGCCTCTATAATTACCATTGATCAGCTGGGTCATTGATATGCACTGCAAGATGACATTTATGGTTGAATGAAGTTCTGTAAAAGGTGGGATAAGAGGCAGATCCACCTGCATAGCCTTTCAAATCGACAGTCGTCTATAAAGGGCAAAATTGCTTATAAGAACGAATACGCAGTTTTATAAATATGATTTTTTTTTTGGTGCACGCCCTCCTAGTATGGATCCTACGCACTGTTTGATAAATAAGACACCTGCTCATGCAGATGGTTTAATAACTGTGGTGTCTTTTTCAAATAACTGGAGACACAAGGCATCAAGTATGTTTCTGCCATGAGATTCAGACAGATTGTAGATTGCATTGCATAATCAGATACAGAAGTTAAATTCATTCAGTTATAACTAAATGAGAACCAAGACAAACATGTATGTGTAATTTCAGTGATGTGAATTTACTTTGCTTCACTGGCAGTCAGGTGTCTAAGCAAAATGTTGGTACCAAAGGTTAGCCCATCCATGTCCTCTGTTGCAGTGGCAAAGACCTTCCCTGCTTTAACCAGAGCAGCACAGCTGGCCTCTGCTTCACAGGGAGCCTACAAGACAATATAACACTCATTTACCCATATTGTGGTTCTTCATTGATCTAAAGTTCATCCAAAAAGTCTCAGGACCTCTTTATGTTCTATATAGGATGGTTTCAATGAACATTTGGCCAATTACAATAATACATTTAATTAAAAACTGTAAACCTCTATCACTATCAAAAGATGGTATAGCCATATAGGACTTACAGTGTCTACCCCACTTCTGATCTCTCCCTCCCTCTCTCCATATTTGACAAATAAAAGTAAGTGGTAGATAAGCAGTTAAATGTGAACATCAGCTGCTGGAACTGCTAATCTGACCTCGATGTATGGCACACCCATCAGGGTCAGCAGTTTCTTGCACTCGTCATTATGCTGTTTGGTGACTTTCACCAAACGCTTGGTGAATTTGTCAATATTCTCTTGTTCCCCTAGGTTTTGGGGAGGAGAAGGACATTTTAGATATTTAAGACAAGAATCTATTTCCACAGTTTAAAAAAAAAAAAAAAAAAAAAAAAGTCATTTCCACTAAAATAGGATTGTTCATGTTTTCATAAAAGCACAGATTTTAAAAGAATAACAGTCTGCATTAATGATAAACTGGAACTGTACCCATTTCTTGAGCTTGAGCCAGCATCTTTTCTGCCTCTGCCCTCCTCTCACCTCTCTTCTCCAGCTAAGGAACAAACATAATGTGAATGGGGGAAGAAAAAAAAAAAAGAAAAAAAGACATGTTTTTAATGTGGACTGGTAAATATTTAATTTAAACATGCAGATTACTTTAACATGTCGTTTGCTGATTGACAGAATCCTAAGTGCCTTTGATATTATCAGACTATTATCAGACACTGATGTCTAAAACTTGTCTTTGAAATTCCAGGTGCTAATTATCTTCATTTGCAAGAATTCTGTTCTACAGGACATGCTGGAACTGTTGCTCCCACTGTGAAGTAATCGGCCATACCCATCATCTTCTCTTATAGTCTGATATCAGATGATAAACCTTGTAGTGGTATTATGCTGCTCCCAAAAAAAAATAAAATAAAATAATTCAAAAATTCACTCCTGTAACACCAGGAACATCTCAGGTACCTTAAGTAGTTGAAAAAATATTCTTATCACATTTTTCGTATTTTTGTGTGGACTTGGTATGGCAGAATCAGTTATTGTGAAGTCCCTATGCAACAGCAATAATAAAAACAAGTATAAACAAACAAAAGAAGCCTTTGAGCAGCACCAGGGGGAGTCAGACTATACTAACCTCTGCAGATTTGAGCTGCGGTGGCTTGCCGTCAAAAACATAAACAGGTTTTATGCCATGCTCCAGCATGCGGATTGTCCGATAAAACATTCCCATCAGGTGGCTGTAGATATGAAAAATCAGGAGGCCAACACATTTCAGTTTTGTCCCCAAACTTGAACAGGTTTGGACTCAATCAACGTATTATTTCTGTGTCTTTTTAGTGTTAAGGGGCGCTACCTTGTTGTCTCTCCATCCTCATTCTGCAGAACACTGCCGTCCTGTCGTACAGCAATCAGAAACTGGTAGATGCACATGGAGGCATCTATAGCTATTTTTCTCCCTGTGAAATATAGAAAAGGTAGAGGTTACAGTAAGAACTCTCTTAGTGATCCAGTTGGAGAGTTATTTTCCATCTTATTAAGTGTTCTGCTGGTGTTTTGTGTCTTTTACAGTGTGATCACTATCCTCTGGTGTGTTACATTTCACTTTTAACTGTGACCAATTGACTGATGTCAGAGCAACAGAAGACCATGGAACAGTTCTTTACTAATGTTTCATAATCTGAAAAGGTATAGATGTCATAATTACCCACTGGTGGTAACCTACAACCAATCCGTCATTACCAATAAAACAGAATTCATCGACATTTAATTGGAAATAATCAAAATAAAGGCCATACATACCAAAGTAGGTTTTGATGTGTTGTTCTTTAATAGCACCAGGGGATTGGTCCGCGATTAGTTTCGCAAGTCCGTGTATTCCCATTGTTTCTGACAGAAGAAACTAAAATTGCATTAATTCTTTGATGCAATAAGATAAATAACCTGGTTATGAACGCCCACACTAGTAGAGACAGGCTCCATGTTGACTGTATATAACCTCAAAAAACGATAGAGAGCTGTGGTTAAAATAAGCATCTCTGTTCAAATTTACAATTAAGAATGACAGCTTCAACAATAACATGAACGAGGTTAAGCATAACTATATGAAACTCACCGGCTAGCTGTTTCACTGCTCCGTTGTTTTAACGTCTCTGGTGCGAGGGTCTGTCTGTTTCGCGGGAAATCAAAAAGCAGACATTACTAATAGAGCTCGCCAGTCTTCTTCACTGATGGTGTTGTACGTTGTCAGCTCATATGAACATTATCGCCACCTTCTGAAATGGAGTGTTGATCGGAACAACTCAACATCTTCTGCGAAACGTGAATAAAACACTGTACACAGGTTATTTTCATTTCAAATTTGATATTATCTCTTCGAGAATCTTAGGAACTGGTCTCTTTTGTTGATATATAAGATGTAAGACATTAGAATATTACACATTCTACTGTTCCAACTAAATTGACATATTTCCACATACTTTCACATACATACATACACAACTTTCTTTTGGATATTCTAGGAATAAGTACAGTTTCTCTGTTTTATTATTCCTACAATTTCCAATTTGAATACACTTTTACTTTCAGTCTTACAGCAATTTATTGTCATATTACCTAAGATTTTTGTTGCACATTTTTATTCCAGTTCATTTGATAGCCCTACATAAGATGAAGATCAAATGAATTTTACAGTCATTTCAGTTTTGATCAGAACACTGTTTGACATGTTTCCAAAACACGTCCTAGTTTTGGTCTTGAATGCATGTTCTTACTACTACAAATACTGCTAGATTAGAATCTGCCCCTATTACTCTATTACCACTCTCAATCATGAAAATATTAATAAATTATAAATAATTATTATATAATTTAATAGTTGTATTTTATTGTTATTAATTTGAGAGGTTTTGTCCTTGTCTTTTCAACAAAGAAAAAGTCAACTTTATTAACAAATTAATTATTTAATAATTAAGTGATTTCTACTTGACATTTTAACCTTTAATTTCCATCATCTTTTCCATAACTTTTCCTACTTGTGAAGTCAGAGCTGTCATTTTGTAATTTTGGGCTGCATGTGGATCCTTACTTGCCTTGACTCCTTCCACTGATAGGGTAACTTAGATATTCTTACCTTTTACCACTTATGCTTGGACATACTCTTTATATTTCTAGCAAGCTACAACATCTCTTTCAATAGTTTTAGCTGTCTTTACTGCAGTCCTAACTTCTTTATCTTTATACTAGCTTGATGCCCAATGTTTCTAGCTTTCCTTTCTCCAGCTTTTTGTATAGGTTAAAATAAACTTTTTTCCTTTCTCTCCATTTTAACGATTAATGGTTCCGATTACTGTATACTTTCACAAATTATCTTTAATTTATGCCCCCTTATGATTATACTGATTATACTATGATTATAGTACATCCTTCTTCTCCATTTCTACACTTGCCATTAAATGTCAGTGCATCCTTTGATATTGAAATTCAGAGTTGAGTTAAGCTGTTTTCTGAATCAATGTCTGATTAGACTTTTTTAAATCTCAATAATAAGAGTCATAAGTTTGGAGGCTCTTTCAAAGGTCAAATGTTTTTTCTGTCTTTTTGCAATTTTTAACATGAACTAGAAATAGTTGTGTCTACATCTCCTCATAAGCAATTCACTAAGAAGGAACAAATGCTCTCTGTTGCTTCCTACCACTTTTCCAGGAATCGGTGTTTCTGCCCTCCACCCAATTTGTCTAGCTCTGCTTCTGCCTCCTTTTTTAAGCCGAAAGAAAGGCGTGTTGCTGCTACCCACAGGTGAAAATGTTTTAGTACATTTTCATATTATTAATTTAATAATATTTATTTATACAACAATATTTAGCTGGTAGCTAAATATAAATAGTTTACAATTGTTGAGAGTGATCTGTGTTCGTTTCTTTTTCAATTCCGATTATTGATATCCTGCTCATTCTGGTATACAAGAAGTCAGTGTTGCTTAAACCGAAAAATCTTATCTCACTTTATTTCCCTCCCCCGATTAATGTTGCTGTATCTTTGTTGTTTGAAGCCTTTTGCTTGCAGCACTCCTACATTATATGTTCTCCAGCTTTTGCTCTTCAAACTCCTCCAGTGTTTATATTACATTCTTCTTAAGACTTCAGACTAGACCGATATCCAAAGATCACATTATGCTCCCTCACGTGCACATCGATAATGCAAGTGTGATTAAACTCGTCTGAGCTAAAATGGAAATTGTATATGTGGTCTATCGAAGTAGGAGGAGGTCAGGCCAATTGCGAATTAACTCAGTTGTTCGGGTAGGTCCACAGACCGCTAAGATGTTTTTGTGTGTAGTGGCGTTGACGCGGCAAAGGAATCCCGTCTTGCCATTTATGTTTTGGTAACATTACTAGCTACGATTAACCTGTAACGTCAGTGGTGTGTTTTTGTTTCTCCGCCCACTCCGGAAAATTTAACGAGTCGTCGTTGTTTATATTTCCAAGGTGACGTGGAGTCAATCTGGTATTCTGCATGGTCTCATGTACCAGAAAAAACGACTCGGTGTACCCGGACATAAATGAAATGAATGTGTAAGACATTGAAGAACTGCATCGTGGCTTTTCTGTGACTTCCAGGGTCGATTCACACCGGAGAAGAGAGGAGACGGCCGGGGCCTGGAGTCGGAGGAATCCGGCAAACAGGATTTGTGGATCTGCGGCATAGAGCCTGTGGAGACAGCAGTGATACCGGTAGAGCAGATTCACTTATTATCCACAGTTTGCGTCTGGCTAAAATTGTAAAGTGTCAATGAGATAGCTCAAGGCCTTGGTTTGTCCTCCCCCTGTAGGATGTTCTCTGTATTTGAACTTTGTCCGAATGTATATTAGCTCGCTAGCTATTTGTGATGTAGTCATGAGTTTGTTGGTAGTGGGCCAGCAGATTCATAAGATACTTAATAGTTCACGTTTTATTGTGCTCATATTTTCCCCTCAGTGCATTTGCAATTACTCGAAGTCTTTTAAAAAAAGGAAAGTTCTTTCAGTTCTTTTTATAACTCAGACCGACTCTCTCAGACTCTGTCAGACTGGACAAGTATCTGTGCACTGTGCCCTTCACATCTCTCCATTGCTGGTCTATGGGCTCAGGACATTTCTGAGACCTGATTGTTAGCTTCAAGTCAATTGTGGAGTTTCTTGGGAGAACTTGTTTCAGTGTCACCAGAGAATAAATCTGTCCTGAATGATATCACCATGCTGGTTTCTTATCCATGTGGTGAATGTAAAGTAGTTTGATGAATGCTGCTACAACTGTCAGGTCTTAAAGGCGCATTTACTGTGCGTTATGTTTATGTTGTTGTGAATACAGTTAGACCATTTATCTAAGGCTCAGAGGCCTGGGTTTTCTTAGGTTTCCATTGTCTTATTTGAAAAAGTCAAATCCAATCAAATCAAATTTATTTGTATAGCGCCAAATCATAACAAAGTTACAAAGTTACAAAGCTCTTCACTTTACATGAAGAGCAGGTCTAGACCAAACTCTTTATAAAATTATTTAAAGAGACCCAACAGATCCCCCAATGAGTACAGTGACAGTGGCAAGGAAAAACTTCCTTTAAGAGGCAGAAACCTCAGGCAGAACCAGGCTCAGGGGTGGCGGCCATCTGCCTCGACCGATTGACTGGTTTGTAGACTTGGAGAAGGCGTATAACCGGGTTATTTTGTGGGAGATACTGCGGGAGTATAGGGTGAGGGGGGATGAGCTGTAGTACAGAATTCATGAAGATATGGGACCAGCAGGCGTTGCAGGAACAAGGGATGGCGATGAGTCACCACCTGCAGGCTGAGGACAAACAACAAGTAATGGACAAACCAAATTTTTTAATACATATTCACTATTCACCCTGTTCAGACTTATCTATTAAGACATTTTAAGAGCTTTGCAAACCTGCTATTAACATCCATCTCTGATGAACATATAATAAATGGACACTTCCAAGTTGAGCTATGAGCACAACTGAGATGCATTAATGCATTATCAATGCTTCTTGAGATTCAATAATTCAAACATAGTTCACAGGTCCTATCTGGGTATAAAGGGTCACATTTGTCCTGGCCCACATAACAAAAAAAGAACACAGCGTCATCATGAAGCAAAAACAATTTGTCAGTGAAACCCTCCTTTCTTGCCCTGTTCCTTTTCTCCCACACTGACAACTGACCCAAAGGTAAAAGGCTTGTTTAAAATTATTTGCATTAAAATAGGGATTTGATATCCATCCAATCACAAATTGTACCTGGAGACACATTTAATTGCAGGTGTGAACCGAAGTTCTTTGTCATTTGAGACAGCCACTGAACTGTGTCTCTGGTAAGACAATTCTCTTTCAATTTCACATGTACCTGATCACCTGTCCATCTTTACAGCAAGGGCTATGCAGTGTGGAGGATTCCTGACGAGTGACTGCCAGAAGACAATGAGGCTGCACTGCATCTTAGTCTTGAGCTCGTTTTTGGGCCTAATACTGGGCTACAAGCAGGGTGACAACTTAACACTGTATGTCAACAAAGTAGGCCCTTATCATAATCCTCAGGAGACATATCACTACTACACCCTGCCTGTTTGCAGACCAGAGAAGGTCAGTCTGAATTATGTTTGCAGTTGCAGTCTATTGTAATAGCATTAGGTGTTGTTTTGACTTCACCATCTCATCTGTTGTGCTGCTTTCAAATAAGTCCTACACTGGCACTTCTTCAGGTACACCACAAGTCCTTGAGTTTAGGAGAAGTGCTGGACGGTGACAGGATGGCAGAGTCATTGTATCACATCCGGTTCAGGGAGAATGTGGAGAAAAAAACCCTGTGTCAGCTCATTCTGTCAGAGAAACAGGTTTGAAGACATTTGAACTAAACTCATTACACACAGCTCTTCTATAAAGAATGAAGTAACCTGATTTTAAATTGGCTTTACTGTTTGTCATCAGTCTAAATTTTGAAAAAAGGAAATAAAGTCTTAAAATAGTAGGGATGTGATCCATGGTATGTTTTGTGTTAGGTGGACCAGCTCCGAGAGGCCATTGAGGAACTATACTACTTTGAATTTGTCCTGGATGACATTCCTATCTGGGGATTTGTGGGATACATTGAGGAGAGTGGCTTCCTGCCTCACAGTCACAAGGTAAACAAGGGAGATGTGAACTAGACTGTGTAATGTTTTATGAAAGGTTTCTGTTGAAACCCATTCCATCGTCTATTTCTTCTCTCCTGCCTTCCTGCTTTCTTCTCACCTTCTCCAGGTGGGTTTGTGGACTCATCTAGACTTTAACATTGAATACAATGGCAACTCAGTGATCTTTGCCAATGTCTCAGTAAAAGACGTCAAACCTGTTCCCCTGGAGGAAGGGGTAGGTGCAGCAGTAGGTGGAGTTGGTTTGGGTGGAGGAAGCCTGACTGTTACTCACACATACAGCGTGCACTGGTTTGACTCCTCTCTGCCTCATGCCCGAAGAGCTGAGCGCCTCAGAGACTACTCATTCTTCCCCAAAACACTGGAGATCCATTGGCTGTCCATCATCAACTCACTGGTGCTGGTAGTGCTGTTGTTGGGATTTGTCATCATCATCCTCATGCGAGTCCTTAAGAATGACTTTGCCAGGTCAGTAAGCAAAGCAATTTTAAACCTTGAATTTTGTCATGCACTACACTGTGGGTTACTTTTAACCTGAGAGGAAATTTAGAGACTCCTTGGTAGTTTTTCATATTGTAAATACTGATTTTTATTTATGTATTTATTTTGCTCTGTATCCCAAGATTTGAATGCATATAAAAACAAGCTTAGGAAGTTTTCAGTTCTCATAGTCAGAGGTGGCTGAGTAGAACCTGTTCTCTAGAAACATCTGCTACTTGTTAAAAAAAAAAAAAAACAACTTTGTAAATGCAGTCAGGTGGCAGTAGAAACAGAAAAAAAGTGAAAATTCACCACAACTAAGAAAAATGATGAAGAGCTGTTCTGACAAGGCTTTCTCATAACAATTTAGTCAATTCTACATGTCAAATAGGGAATTTGGAAATAAACATGCTTTACCATATGGATGTTAGGTTAATAAACAGACAACTAATGCTGTCATTTATTTGTGCAAAATAGTTTTTATACTTTTTTCTGATGTAGTCTTTTTAGTCCTTTATGCCACTCAGTATGGCCCTTTTACAAAACTGATCTAACAGAGTCCTTTACACCACCACTGGCGACGTTCATCGACATGTTATTCAAGCCTAAGAGCTGAAATGGATCAAATGAAAATGCTGCCACTCTGGGTGGAGTTTGCCCAAGGCAGTCACAGAAACGGAAACAGAAAAGCAGTGGAAGATGAATGAATGAACAACACAACTACCGCCACAACCACAAGGGCAAGCTGGATAAGCTGGTTTAAGAGTCTGCCTCTGGTCTGACTTCATTCAAGTCAGTACCTACCACCTGCCCATTTCTGCTGCTTCCAATTCATCAACTCCAAGGGCACAATTTTTACTCCATGTGTGATATATCCCGCTGTAACAAGATAATGTTTTTCACTTATCTTGTCAGTGATCTTAATGCTATCACTAATTGAAACTTTTGTAGTCTGGTACATTACTTAACTACTTGACAATTTGAAATTACCCATGGATTGATACAATCTACATATCTTGATCTGCTTAGCTTTCAAAAATGTAGACATGTAGAGTTTTTCTGTGGTCTTTCTTTTGATTGAGACACATTTCCTCACTTGCAGGTACAATGTTGAGGAGGAAGGTGCCTGTGATGATCTGGACCAGGGAGACAATGGCTGGAAGATCATCCACACTGATGTCTTCAGGTTTCCCCCGTATAAAAGCCTATTGTGTGCTGTGCTGGGAGTGGGGGCTCAGTTTCTTACCCTTGCCACAGGTTAGAATTTGGTCATAGGTCACACACACAGACATCTTTTGAATTTGGGCTTTGGCTACCACAGAAAATTGGGCAGACTCGTTTTCTGAACGCCAACGACTTACAACGACAAACAAAACCCGAATATCACATAGAGAACAGTTAACATGTAAGACTCTGAACACCCTATTGTCTCTTTATTGCTACAGGTATTATTGTCATGGCATTACTGGGAATGTTCAATGTGCACCACCATGGTGCCATCAACTCTGCAGCTATTGTCCTTTATGCTCTGACCAGTTGTGTGTCAGGATATGTATCTGGCAGCTTCTACACGCAAATCAGCGGCCAGCGCTGGGTGTGGAACATTATCCTCACCTCATCTCTTTTTTCTGGTAAGTCTGATTAGAAGGTGGTGATCTGTTCACGGTATGGCTGGAAGACCAGGCTGATCAAGTTCAGTTTGATCAGTTGGGTCAGTGTACGTGCTATAGTCCTGTTAAAATTTTACATTATGTTTTACATTTTGTGCAACATGTCACTTAGAGGGAAGGTTATGCAACACTACTCATTATCACTGTCATCTATATTTTAATGATGGTAGATTAAGTTAAACAGTTTCAATTCAAATGTATGTTAGTGTTCTGCAGTTTAGCAGCTTAGATACCAAATTCCAAATATAATCTAATGGCAGGTCCATCTCTGTTTGAGTTTGGGTGTGAACTCTCCACGACCTTCATCACAGAGTTGTTGTTACTCGTTGTGGCACTTTCAGAACAGGCCCAAGTCAACAACTGGCATCAGTAGTTCTGCTGTTTTGTTCTTTGGTTACTTGTTCGTTTTAACATTTTTAGGAAAATTTTTACTGAATTTCTAAAATTGGTTTCCAGCCTTAATGATGAATGTGTGTCTAGCACATTCACTTTCTGCTGACGAATCAAATTACATTTCCACTTCAATAATTTCTTTGGAAAAACTACATTCACATTATTTGCTGCCTTAAAACTGGAGTAGTAGGTCATGGATTCAAATAAAATAATTTATCCTGATACCTTAATTTTATAATGGCTTTAGTTCCTAATCAAGAATGCATATAATTTATCAGGACATTGTGACTTGTGACATTATCAGGACTCTTGTGCCGTTATTGTAAACAGCTTTTGTAAGGACAGCTGCCACTTCGATACATATACATAACCATTCATACTCACATACACACCTACAGTCATGGACATTCATCAGTAAGGGCACTGATTCATAAACTCATTCTTTTTTAAATACATCTCCAAAGCTCCTCTGTTCCTGACATGGAGTATAGTGAATTCGATCCACTGGTGGAGTGGCTCCACTCAGGCTCTACCAGCCACCACAGTGCTCCTCCTGCTGGGTGCCTGGATGCTGGTGGGCTTTCCCCTCACAGTCATTGGTGGCATCGTGGGAAAGAACCGAGCTGGCAGCTTCCAGGCCCCATGTCGCACTCGCAACATCCCCCGGCAGATCCCAACCCAGCCCTGGTACAAACACACAGCGGTCCACATGTCAATTGGCGGATTTCTGCCATTCAGGTAAGTTATCCTTTAGCGTGGGAAAGTTGCACATTAATAAAGTCCATGAAGTGTTTCCTTTTCAGTAATCATATAACAGAGCAGTAAAACAGTGCAAGACAAGATCAAGGCCTAAGGTGAACTAGCATTGTCATTACCAGCGTAGCAGAATTAACTAAAGTTAAGAACATCTATTTCATTTGTTGTACCTTCTGGCTGGGCAGTGCAGTGTTTTTGTTTTTTTTTTGTTTGTTTGGTTTTTTTTTTCCCAGGCTTCAACAGGTTCAGCATAAAATTAGAAGTCCTCATAACTCATATATTGCCCAATCAGCTCTGAATTAATTGCACATGATCAGAGTCTCACCCTGAATACGTCTATATATTAATGTTGAGTCAGACTTAGACTGTCCACTGTTGGACAAAAAATCTGCACGCCTCATAAATAATTCTAAAATTATAAAATAAACTGAATATAATTTCAAAATCTTGAGGGTAAAAAGTTGTTAAATCTTTTTCACCTATTTCACCTGTTGGGCTGGCACCAATTTTGATATGTCACCATAAAAGAAAAAGCCTGTGTAACTCCAATTGGTCCAAAATTCAACATGCATGCTTCTACTCCTGCCCTGAACAACTCTAGCTGCCAATTCTGCAGCGTACCACCTATAGGGCACAGGACGTATGTGTATTAAAATTTTTAGTCTGAGTAATCACAGGGTAGCTGTGGATTAATAATGAATAATCACCATTCCTAAATATGACCTAAAAAATGTGCGTTTTCTCTGTATGTTGTTTGAACTGAAGGATAAATAAAAGTAGGTGGATATATATCCTGTTATATATTAACATTTGTTTTATTTATGACAAATCCAAATAGGAAGCAATTTCTCTTTTTTTGAAACATGAATCACAGCCTTTTAATCAATCACAATTAATGTTATAATGCTGACACTCTGTATTTAAATAGTTTAACTTAACTTGTATGAATCATTAACAATAACCTCTGCAATCTTTTAATAAATGAATGACAAATATCAGAATGAGTAGAATTTATTTTAAATTTCTGCTCCGTTCCTTAATTTTGATTTTTTATGGGTCACCTTGTATGTTTTGTTTTTTTTCCTTTTGTCCTTATGTGACCTGAGTTCTCATCTTTTACCTCATATTTTATATTTAGACTTGATTAAAGAAAACAAGACTTTTAGATTGCAGAGACTGACTGTTTACTTTTCAGGTTTGGATAATTTTTTATGTCTACCATTCCAAAGGATTTATCCACTCCAATAGAAAATGTTAATATTAAAGTACAGGATTTTGCTTCCCAAATTACTGAACATCAATTCCTTTTTTTTTTTTTCAGTGCAATTTCAGTAGAGCTGTACTACATCTTTGCCACTGTATGGGGCAGAGAGCATTACACCCTGTATGGCATCCTGCTCTGCGTCTTTGCAATCCTCCTCTCAGTGGGTGCTTGCATCTCTGTGGCCCTCACCTACTTCTTGTTGTCAGGTGAAGATTACAGGTGGTGGTGGCGAAGTGTGCTGAGCACCGGTTCCACCGGCCTCTTCATCTTTGTCTACTCTGTTTTCTACTACCGGAATCGGTCTTCTATGAGTGGCCTAGTCCAAACCACAGAGTTCTTTGGCTACTCTCTACTCACAGCACTTGTTTTCTCACTGATGCTGGGCAGCGTGTCATTCTGGGCTTCACTGGCATTTATCCGCTACATCTACCGCAGTCTCAAGATGGACTAGACATGAAATGCGCACACACAGAACTCTAAAGTGTGTGCTCATGGACAATCCCTGCCCTAGCTTTTTCAATCATGAACACAGACAGAGGAGCACCTTTAATAGTTGGTGGATAAGAAAGGGGCCTTTACCTTGATTTGTAGGAGCTAATTGTTGTGTTGCTGGCAGTATACATTGACTGGGTCAATAATGTTTTGAGAGTGGTGCAGGATTTGGGTCTTCTTGGCCTATGGAGGCTCAGAAGAATCTACAATACACTGGTTAACCATGGAGAACTATGGCCCTGCAGTGTGGCCGGAGTGATGCTGTTAAAGACTGGTAATAGGAGCAATTTCAATAATGTGATAACCATGACTGATTTTGGTTCTATTGTGTGTATATATATATATATATATATACACACACACACACACACACACATACACTCTTTTCAATAAAGTGCTTTTAATATGATAAACACGTCTGGGTGTGTTCATTCACTTTTTAAAGGTGTGTTAATTGTGCATCACATGGTATATTACCTGAAAACAGATGTTTAAATAAACAGCTACATCCCATCTAGACAGCCACATAAGTGATGAAACAATCCTTCCAATTTCCTATTAACAGGATATAACATGTATTGTTATGTAATTGATCCCAAAGTAGTGTGTAGTAAGATTAGTATACTACAAAACAGCTAAATAATCACAATAAAATGAATACATTTGAAGTTGCTGAGGTGAATTTGTATATTTTTTTATATATATATATAAATAAAAGAGTGGCTCACAGAACTACAGTGAACAGCAAAAAAATTAAAAATTACTATCCCAAAAAAAAAAATAAAAAAAAATAAAAAAAAATCCAACATCGATCCAGCCAGTAATACCAAGTATAAAGACGACATCAACATACATTAATTTAGAAAATAAAATTCATGTTAGAGGGTAAAATATTTCTGAACAGTGTATTAATATATAGACCCAGCCAATCAAAAATGAGTTGGAACAACATTCATGAAACCACAAGAAAGTAAATGTGATAGTCAATTCCAACATCAACTCTGGGATGGCATTCTATACTACAGCTATGTTTAAGAGGCTCAGCTGTTCACCGGCTCCTGATCTTTGGTTTCAAAGCTCATATTATGCCCAGTGCTAGCTGCAGAGGATGAGTTAAATACATTGGGGTTGTATTCATAATGACTGACACCTGGGGGCATTGGCCAGCCACTTGGCTGGGGCCTACTGTGCACAGCAGTCTGAGATGAAGTGGATGACCAGGAGGGGTACCCAGCAGGTCCAGGAGCATTGCCAATAGATGCCAGATAAAAAGCCAAGTTTTGTGGCACAGGCTTCTTTAAGGCTGCCTCCATCATGTGTTGGTTGTAATGCTCCTTGAGTTGGGGCAGAGCCTCTCCCTGGTACTAGCAGACATAGAATCAGTAATATTACAGATCTTCATAAAAAAAATTATTATTAATAATAATAAATAAAATAAATGTATATTTATTACATTATTAATTAATTATTTTATTTACTACATATGCAAGTACATAACAGATTTGATTTGGGGGGGGGATAAATAAAAATAAGAGCTACTTACAGTTGGGATATGAGAAGGAATGTTTGCGTAAACGGTCCCATGAACTGAGCTGTCTTTATTGAGGGTATAGCGCTCAGACACCCAGCTGTTATCTTTCTGATGCCGCCGTAGCTTCATCCTTCGATTCTGAAACCAAGTTTTCACCTACCAACACAATGGAGAAAAAAAAAAAAAAAAAAAAAAACCCACACACACACAACACCAACCGATCACACAGTCTACATGAACCCAGTGTTGGGCTTGTGATCGAGCTTCTATGATCCCTCACCTGTTTGTAGGTAAGCCCTGTCAGCTCCGCCAAGTTCTTCATTTCAGCTGGGGTGAGGTATCTCTGAACACTAAACCGCTGGACAAGAGCATTCATCTGACTCTCTGAAAAGGCTGCTCGGACCTTACTTTTAGGGTTAGTTCCAGTGCTAAGCTTATTCGGGGCAGTTATGGGTACATGTAAAGGGGTGATGTTAATGCTCTCATTCTCTTCAACAGTGAAGGTTTGTGGCTCCTCCATGACAGAGCTGTCAACTTCCTTGCTGTCAGTTGGATTCCTGCTGCTCACCTCGTCATCTTTTGCCCAGACAGCAGGATCGGTTTGGGACAGATTTCCCTCTCTGGTGGTGCTGCTGGAGCTCCATAGTTCTAAGTGAGGGATTACAGTGACTGAAAGGAGCACATGGCAGCAAGAGGTCAACCTGGATCATAGTTTTAGTGTGAGGATTGTTTCTAAATAAAAGTGGAGGCGGTCACCACTACTGAAAAGTTAAAGTAACCTATCAGGCCACTTATTTTGACGGTACTCCTGGCTACTTTTTCACCTTGAGTTGAACTTAAAGTGACATGACACTTAAAACCTATGTAAGGTAACGTTGCCACAAACCGACTTTCTGATATCATTAACTCACTCTTAAAGATGCCACAGCGGTCACACTCCCTACCTGGTGAAGTGTGCACTTCTGAGTCGCTTGTCGAATCGCTCCCGGCTCGCCTGACACCATTTCCCCTTGAATCGTAGGGCGTTCGGTGTGGCTTCCCCAGGAGCATACGGCCTGCCTGGGTGTCACCGAGATAGAGTACCCCAGAACTCTGGTAGCGGTGATGGCTGTTCATGGCATGCTGCTCCGGGCTGGCGGGCGGAGACTGCTCCCGAGCCCTGGCTGTGGGAGCGTAGTAAGCTGGAGTTACCCCGGTACTGAAACTGCTCAAATCCCCGACTCCGGCCTCGCCCCAGTAGGTTAGGTTCCCGTGATTTTGCTCGGGCGCAGGCTGATACACGAGGCCATAAGCATAGGCGTGGTAAGAAGGGTTGTAGTTGTAACTTATCTGCGCCTTCCAGTCTGCCATGTCCCAGGTGTGAGCCTTGATAAAAAGCGAGGCTTGTCCAGTTCGCTTCCCAAAAATTTCAGTAGAGCAAACCTGCTGGATCCAACAGCAAATAAAGGCGAGCCAATTAAGTTCAAAAAGCGTGGCGGGCCAGTGTAGAGCACTGTCTGTGGGTGTGTTTGGGTTTGACCAGCCTCCATGGGCTGTAGGAAATGCCTTTTTATTGGTCACCACAATAGTTTGGGGTTGGTTTGAAAATCGAAAGTTAAATTTATGGAGTATTTAAAATGAACCTTGTTCTGTAATATAACCGACCATCACATGTCCACAAAGAGAGCAAGTGTGGCAGTGCAGGAGTGAATTGCAGAATCAAAATTGAGGTGTTTGACAGGTGTGTAATCATGACCTGTTTATGTCATGTAGAATGGCAAGGTGACTGAACATTTGGTTATCGATCCTAACGAACACAGTCGTTGTTAAATGGCTCAACTGACAGACAGGCAGATCATCATCACACATTTTGTGAGCAGTATAATTTCTGAAGCCGAGCAGCACTGCCCATCACTAATTTTTTGCAGTGACTTATCTTGTGATAAGTGACTGAGAGTCTGGTTTGGGTGTCTTCAGTGAAAAGATGCACCCAAATGATTGATATTAAAAATTAACTTAATGTTAAAAATTCAAGTTAGTGGAGTTGAAACCCCTGCTGATTTTATTGTTGCCCACTTAGAAAGAAATGAATGCTGTAGAATTTTTATGGTAAGTTTACTTTCACAGAGAGAGAGAATAATAAGAGAATAAAAGCAATCCAGAAAAAAAAAAACACAATACAAAGTTTATAAATTGATTTGCATTTCAATGACTGATTTAAGTATTTTCCAACCAACAAGAATTCTGGGTCTTTAGGTACATGGATTAGTCCTGTCACTTTAAGAAAGTACTCATAATCTAAAGTCATTATGTGTATAAAAGAAATTGGTCCACAAAATCAAACCCTTCCATTCCAATTTCTCCACCACCATGGGCAAGGCAAAATAGCTGTCAATGTATGTCAGTGACAATATTGTAGAACAGCAAAAGGCTGGGATGGGCTACAAAACCATGAGCAAGAAGTTTGCTGAGGTGACAACTGTTGATGTGAATATTTGAAAATGTATGTACACAATATAACTATCAATTCAAAGGTACTTATAATAATTTCAAGGCAGTTGGGGCCACAATCACAAAAAAAAGCCCTTGGTGACAAACAACACTATAATGGAATGAAATTCTGCAGCAACTGCAATGTTTTGTTGCTCAAGAAGGCACATGTCCAGACCAATTTCAAGTTGCCAATGATCACCTAAATGATGCCAAGAAGGCTTGATGAGAGGACATGAGTAGTCAAATGAGAACAATCTTTTGCTTTTTGGTCTGACGGAGTGGGCCATATACCATTAACCATTACCAATTACCATTGACGTAAACATTCTCCTCCGCCAGAACACTGAAGATGGCTCTTAGATGGGTCTTCCAGCATGACAAGAAGCATATAACATGACACCTAAAAGAATTATTGCTTTCGTCCGACCAAAACTGGACTTTTAAAGTACATGTAAACACGTTACCTTGTCTGAAATCGAACTTAAAATTATCGGACTAACACACCCAGATAAGTTGATCTACTGCTGCATGTATACGGACAGTTGGACTGGAGCTGGAGGAGGTGATCCACGTATGTGCTAAAGGGTCGCACTAAGCTATAACCCATAAGTGAAACAGCATTTAGAACATAAACGCAAACATAGGAGGTCAGACAAAAGAAGCCGATTAGCTTTGAACTTCGAACATGGCAAAGTCCGCAGCAAAAGCTCCTTTCTGGATGGATACAGAGGCTAACTTACTAGCTCACCAGTCTGTTTTTCTTTCCACCTCTGTTGTGGTCTGTGACGTCATAGTTCGATTGGTAGTGTCCCATTACCCACAGCAAGCCAAAAGAGTGTATATTGCCACCTATCGTAGCGGAGACGACATGATTTTGAAAATTAATTGATTTCACTCCTGTGCATGTATACTGGGAGATGGACAGAAGTCTTTAGAGATGAGATGGCTTTAAATCAAATCAATTCAAATCAAATCAGATTTATTTGTATAGCGCCAAATCATAAAAATAAAGTGCCTTGATGTAATAAAAATTACATCAAGGCACTTTACATATAGAGCAGGTCTAGACCAAACTCTTTATACATTTATTTAAAGAGACCCAACAGATCCCCCGATGAGCAAGCACTTGGCAACAGTGGCAAGGAAAAACTTCCTTTAAGAGGCAGAAACCTCGAGCAGAACCAGGCTCAGGGGGGGCGGCCATCTGCCTCGACCGGTTGGGTTGAGAGTGGGAGGGAGAGAGAGAGAGAGAGAGAGAGAGAGAGAGAGAGAGACAGGCATTGGAGGGGGGGGGGGGTGTAGGCAGGAACAAGTTGTTGCATGAAGTTCATGGAGTTGAGCTGTAATACAGAATTCATGCTATATGGGACCAGCAGGTGTTGCAGGAACATGGGATGGAGATGAGTCACCACCTGCAGGATGAGGACAGGGAGAGAGAGGAGAGGAACTGGGAGAGACAGAGACTTTGGCAGAACATGGTTAGTAAATGTAGTATGAATGCTTAGAACTGGGTGAAACTGTTTTTTTTTTTTTTTTTTTTTTTAAGAAGGATGGTTTTTATCAGCGCATGCAAGGAGGGAGTTAGAGAGAAAGAGGGAGAGGGGGAGAGAGGGTGACAGGGAGAGAGAGAGAGAGAGAGACAGAGAGAGAGAGAGAGAGAGAGAGAGAGAGAAGCTCAGTCCTTCCCCCAGCAGCCTAGGCCTATAGCAGCATACCTAAAGAGTAGAGGACTTTTTAACTGTACGCTCTGTCATACAGGAAAGTTTTAAGCCTGGTCTTGAAAGTTACTAAAGAGTCCGCCCCCCGGACCGATGCTGGGAGTTGGTTCCATAGAAGAGGAGCCTGATAACTGAACGATCTGCCTCCAGATTTACTCTTGGAGACTCTATCCAGCTTATCGAGCTATAACTATAGCTAGACTTAACTGAGCGTGTAAACGTGCTTAATGACACAAAAATAGCTGTCAAGGCAACAAAGGAGTGGCTCAGGAAGAAGCCTAATGAGGTCACGGAGTGGCCTAGCCAGTCTGCAGACCTTTATCCTATAGAAAATCTGTGGAGGGAGTTGAACCTTGGAGATGCCAAGTGACAGCCTCAAAACCTGAAGGATTTAGAGAGGATCTTTAAACAGGAGTGAGCCAACATCTCCCCGGAGATGTTGTGTGTAAACCTGGGGCCTGTATCACAAAAATGGATGAACATTAAACCCTTTTCATTATCTGGCTTCATTTACCCAGATATGAGCAATCCCCCTCACAAAGCAGGTTATCAGCTCGCTAACTGAACCCAGGATTTTCCCATCTAATGCACATTCACTTAAAAGCGACGGTGTTTGCCGCATATGACCAACAGACCATGGAGACCATATTTCACAACACACACACACAATTCTAGCAAAAAGTAACACAGTTTGTGGGGTGGGGGCGCGCTAGTGGGATGCGAGCATAGTAGACGTGTTTTCTAGAGCTCCTCACAGCACGCCGTATCTGACTGTCACTTTTTTGTCGTCCTTGCATATCTTTTTGTACCATCGAACGCAAAATGTCAAAAAAGATCACTTCTTTGATTCGCTCCATTTTCTAAATTGGATGCAGCTTTCAGGGACAGATCTGATCTGTTTACCCTGCAATGTGGTGTCCGCCAGGGGGACCCATTGTGCCCCATGCTGTTCAATATAGCGCTTGAACCTTTGACTATTGGTATCAGGAGACATCCATCCATTAGAGGTATTGAGTCAGGCTGCACCGAGACCCGTGTGACTCTGCGCAGACGACCTTCTGATCTGTTTAGCTGACCCCGTGGTCTCAATCATTGTCCTATTAGAATATATAAATTCCTTTGGAAGCATCTCCGGCTACACCATAAATTGGTCTTAACAGACCAACTGACTGATGACTTTCTGACAAAATTGCCTTTTAGAGTGATGGACTGTTTCACCTATTTAGTGCTCAAACTGACAAAAAACCTAACCCTAACCCAAAATGCCCAAATTTACAGAATCTATACAAAAACTCAAAACAAATATTGAATCTTGGAGAATACTGCCTGTCTATGATCGGGTGGGTAAATGCAATTAAAATGGTATGTCTCCCCAGGTTTTTATACCTTTTCCAGAACCTGCCTATATATTTAAATGCATCTTTTTTTAAGAAGGTTGACTCTATTGTGTTGCCCTTTGTGCGTGGTTACAAATCACACAGGATATCCAGTGCTCATCTTCAAAAACCTCCCGAAGAGGGTGGCCTGGGACTGCCTGTTTTCAAACATTACTACTGGGCAGCCAACTCCAGGGCTCTTGCCTGTGTGTGTACAAAAACTGAGGAGAATCCTTTGTGGCTACAGTTGGACGCTGCTGCAGTTGAAAAGTCCTCACTTCATGCCCTTTTATTTTCGGAGTCGGCCCCAGTAGCCAAATTTATTCAACAAAACTTCACTGTAAAGAACTCCTTGCAAATTTTAAAACAGATAAAGGTGGCTTGCCGGGTTCCTAATGTCTCCATTCATGCGCCCATATGTCAAAATCATTCATTCCTGCTTGCTCAGTTGGATCTAACCCTAACCCTAACCCTCTTGAGGGAGAGGGGTACTACAACATTTTCAGATCTGTACATTAATGGCCAATTAGCATAATTTGCTTAGTTGAGCAACAAATTCAGTCTCCCAAACCCTCACTCTTTTCGCTATCTCCAAGTCAGATACTATGTCAAGGATAACTGGCCACACTTAGATTCTACCCCCACCACTCATTCTTTTCTTGAGATGCTTCTGCTCCCTCCAGACTCCAAACAGTTAATATCAAAGTTTGTGGGTTGTTTTTCTGAGCCAGTTCCCTCTGATTTTATCAGAAAAGCTTGGGCCGAAAATCTGAACTCTGAAATATCAATGGAGTTTTGGGAAGAGGCACTGTCTCTGGTTCACTTTTGTTCTATTAACTCATGTTACAGGTTAATTCAGTGTTGGACAGGTTGCATTACTCAAAAATAAAGCTAAATCATATTTTCCCATTTGTGTCCCCTACATGTGATAAGTGTCATACTGCTGATGGTTCATTAGCGCATCTTTTTTGGTTCTGTCCTAAATTCCATAACTTTTAGTCAGCCATATTTGTGTACTTTTCAAAGGTTTACTCTGGAGATATTCAGCCTGACCATGGCTTGGCCATCCTTGGATGTTCTGCTGAGACATTGGACCTTCTACATGACGTGCAGGTAGCTCTTCGTCTAGGGATGGTGGTGGCTAAGAAACTCATTCTTCTAACCTGGAAGGCTACCACTCCACCCACTTTTGCTCATTGGGTCAACGAAATGTTAACAGTTATCCAAATGGAAAGACTGCGCCTGCACAAGCCTAATGAACAGAACAGATTTGAGAGAATATGGGGACCCTTTCTGGCCCAATGTCAGGTGTGATATCAGACTAAACTTTTACTTGCTTTACTTTAATTACTGCAATTGTGTTTTTTCTGTAAGTCTATTTATTTTTTTTGTAATTGTCTGGCAGCCTCCTTTTTTTTCCTCTCCTGTTTTCTGTAATGTTTTTGCTATTGTGGCGTGTTTTGTACAGTTTTATAATGTTGAAAAACTTTAAATAAAGTACTTAAAAAAAAAAAAACTGCTAGAAGCTGCAAAGAATGCTGGGAAAAAAATCACTGACTCTGTCAATCCATAAATTGGCAGGATAATAATATAAAATCCCCACCACACTGGTGAGAATTACAGAATATGTGTCCCAAAAAATTTTATTTCTGTTTTGTTTTTAACTGCTTATTTTTTTTTTTTTTTTCACAATTTTATCCTCATTCACCTCAGTGGAGCAAAGTGGACTTGGGAGCAAGTCAGTTCATCTCATCTGGAAAATCAAATATATCAAGTCTGCCACAATCTTTTTCTCTCTCTCTCCTGACAGCTGCACTCACAATTCTAACCCCCTCATCAATGGGCTTGTCTGGGAAAGGGCAAGAGATGTCTGAAGGTTCTTGTTCATCCAGGTCATAGTTATCAAAAAGAGAGTTAAGTCAAGAGCAACTGGGCTTGTTTCTCTATCCTTGATGTTTCACCTCTCATCCAAGAGACTTCCTCAGTTCATGCCTTCTGACTAGATAAAGCTAGTCTGACTGACTAGTAATGAAACTCAGATATATAGCCTCAGAGGAGTTGTTATCCACGATATTTAATGTCATTGGCTCATTAGAGCTTGAATGTAGGAAACAACTGTTATTGGAGGTGTTAGTTTTGTCAGTCATTGGACCCATTTGAGGAAGACTTAAGCTGCTCTGGGGGAGGTTAGGCGTTGCGCGTAAGTTACAATGTCAATGGCAGACTGAAAACCCAGGGATAACCCTGAAGTAACTTGCTAAGGTGAAAACAGATTCATGATACAGGCCTCTGTTGAGCAACTACCAGAAAAACATCTGACCTCTGTGCTCGTCAACAAGGATCTCTCCACAAAGACTGAAGCCATCTTTCGCTTGGGGATCAAATTCTTATTTCGCTTGATCAAATGCAAATCAATTTATAACACTTGTTTCACCTGAATTTCTTGTTGATATTCTTATCCTCTACATTTTTTTTTTTTTTAGAGAAACACAAGAAACTTGTGCGACAAAAAAATGGACCAGACTCAGTGAACACCCTCCTGCCAACAAATTTTCACACTGCTCTATGCTCCCTACAGATGATATCCAACTAGGCCAGTGAGCGGTGGTAGCTATATTCGGGGTCATCAGGTGGGAACCTCCTTTCACCGGTGTTTCGTCTAGTTAGGCCCACAACACCTCCAGAAGGCTAGACCGTGAACACTGGCGTCCCAGCGTCACCACTCCTCACACAAAGACAACTATCTCAAACAGCACTGCTATCACCTACTCTGACCTCTCTCCAACTGCACCAGTGAAAGCGGGGTGGGGATACAGACCCTGGTTCGGGTAGGGGGGGAGAAATAGAAGAGGTGGAGATAAAAGTAGGGATGGGATACAGACCCTGGTTCGGGTAGGGGACATGAAAGTATAGAGGGTGCAGGAGGTGGAGGCAATACAAGCTGCATTAATAGATTCAGCAACTAAACTCACCTAAATGGTCTTATACTCAAACAACACTCCAACACAGGCCAGCTCACCTGTACTAACTGCATGATGTCAAAGAGGCACAAACACAAATCTCAAACACCGGTACAAATAATAAACAAATTAATAATAAACCGGCACAAAAAATTATATACCATTAATTTACACCTGTGCTGGAGCCAATCCCAGCTCACTCTGGGTGAGGGCAGGGTACACCCCGAACAGATTGCCCGTCCATCGCAAGGCCAACACACAGAGACAGACGATGACAATGACTCACACTCAGACCTACAGACAATTTAGAGTCACCAATTAACCCAAACATGCATGTCTTTGAGGGCAGCACTGTTGCCCACAATAAGAAGGTTATGGGTTCAGTTCCCAGTAGGTTTCCTCCGGGTACTCCAGTTTCCTCCCACCATACAAAGACATGAATGTTTGGGTTAGTTCTAAATGAACTCTAAATTGTTCATAGGTCTGAGTTGTTTGTCTCTGTCCCTGTGTGTTGACCCTGGACTCACAACCTGTCCAGGGTGTACCCTATCCTCACCCAGTGTGAGCTGGGATTGGCTCCAGCAGTTGGAAGCAGTTGACCAGTTGGAAACCAAATTAGCCCAAAAACCAGACACAAAGGCAGATACAAGGCCAAGTGTAATTTATTTAAAAGAATGGTAGAAGCCTTGTGATTAATCAAAGAATTTGAAGTGAGTAAATGGAGAGCACAAATAGAACAACTTCTGTTATGTTCTGACTAGTCAGCCTTAGCTCCTTCTGAGAGAGTTTCTAGTGGGGGGGGGGGGGGGGGCACAAATAGCTCACATTCCTTCATCATTTGGCTGGTTAGCCTTAGCTCCTTCCGAGAGGGTTTCCAGGTGGGAAGAGCCTGCATCCTTTGTCCTCTTCTGCAGTATCATGCATCATGCCCCACTTCTCATCAATGCCTGCAACACAGCTTAAAACACACTCATGCTCCACACTAATTACCAAATACTTTTTAGCTGCACCTCTTCAGGGTGCATTCAAGTGCACTGCAAACTGTGGGAAAAAACAAACAAACATTAGCGCTGGTTCAGGCTTTTAGGTGGCTGTGGGCAAGACAGTGCTTTTAAATCCATTTCTTGACATTACAATGATTATTGATGATGATGATGATTATTATTATTACTATTAATTGTGGTGGTATAGACTGAGTGAACCAGATCACTTTACTGAGTGACTCAGATTTACCCAAGGCCATAAAATGAACCATTTACCACCACTGCTGTCAAATGAACTGTTTGAGGTAGATGGATCTACCTACCCTGACTCTGGTTCTTTCTGGGGTATCTGCTTCTTAAAATTTTTTCTTTGCAACTGTCACTAAGTGCTTGCTCATGGAAAGATTTGTTGGAGTGTGGTCTAGACCTGCTCTATATGTAAAGTGCCTTGATGTAATGATGTAGTGATTTGACACAAAATTTCAATATGTTTGAATGAAAAAGTGCTTTCAAAGATGGAATAATATGTTAAAATCAAATATTGATTTGATTTTGATTTCTCTTCTGTTCATTCACTTTACATTTTCAAATCAAATCAGATTTATTTGTATAGCGCCAAATCATAACAAAGTTATATTAAGGCACTTGATACATATAGAGTAGGTCTAGACCAAACTATAAATATTTTGAAAGAGACCCAACACATCCCCCAATGAGCAAGCATTTGGCACAGTGGCAAGGAAAAATATCATCTAAGAGGCAGAAACTTTGGGCAGAACCAGGCTCGGGGGGTAGAGTAAGTAAGGAGAGAATGAGAGCAGGAGGAGGGGATATTCAAAACAGGTGTAGGCAGGAACATAATGCTGCATGAAGCATGTATGTCGGCGCATGCAAGGAGGAGAGAGAGAGAGGGGCATTTTGTTAGTTGATAAAAAATAAACTAACTACACTTCTATTTCAAGGAATTAAGGAGTTTTTATTGACATTCCAGTCGCAATTACATGAGATGGGAATGAAATTTATGACTCAGGACCCAATAATTGCAACAAGAACAAGCAGTAATAAAGTGCAACCAAAAATAAATAAAATCTAATCTAATAAATTAGGGAGCAGCATAGTGCTTAGCACTGCTGCCCCACAAAAAGAAAGTCTGGGGCCTTTGCTGTGCAGAGTTTGCATGTTCTCCTTGTGCCAGCATGGGTTTCCTCTCCTCCTGTCAAAAGAGATACATGTTTAGGTTAATTGGTGACTCTAAATTACCCATAGTTGGGAGTAGTTGTATGTCTCTCGCCTAATGTGAGCTGGGATTGGCTCCAGCAGCCCTTGCAACCCAGAAATGGATAAGCAGTAGGTAAATGATGAATGAAGATAAAATAGGGAAAACTGAAAGGATTATGGAAGATAGGATAATATTACTAAACACTGAGAAAAAGTAGATAATGTTACGATTGTTAAAGAGATCAAAAAAGAAAGAAGGAGGAATTACTAAAGTAACACAGTAACTAACAAAAACACAGTCACAGTACAACCTGTGACATGTGCAGCAGCAGTGGTAATGTGCAAAGAATGATAGTGTGCAAAATGGCTTTTAATAAGTACAATGTCATCAGGTAGAGGTTAATGGATTTTTGAAAGCATTCTTACTTTATAGATTTTGTCATGCCATTCTTGAAACTTTTGCACAGTAATGAATATGAATACTCTACTGTGGAAGGATAACTCATCCCCCAGCTTGCAGCATCGAGCCTGAGGGTGGCGGTAATATACAAGAGCATGGAAGTCAACCTCTTAAAAGCAGACGAAGAAGAGCACCTGGAACTTGTGTCCCTTGCTGTTCCACGTGCAGGCAGTTGGAACGTACAGGGTCTGTTTCACTCCATACTTTCATCAACGTCGTGCCCCTTCATACTAATTCTTTGCGGTTATCGCTGTAGCAGGCAGTTAGATTTTCCCACAGAAGCAACGTGATTTCAATATTACAGCCCCAACTGTTAGTGGATTGGATCATCAGAAATATTACCACAAACGGCAACACCGGTCTACAGTAGCTGATCGAAATGTCAGCGGAATTGGAGCAAATTCTCTTACAGCTGACACAGCCGGATAATGCGGCCATTCAGCAGGTAAAGACAAAGACCTCTTCAAGTTAACATGAGTTAGTTAGACTGACTAATTTAGACATTCGACGGCTACAGCTAACAGTCGTCGAAAAAAGCTAGCTAACTTTGCTAAGTCAGCTGCTGAATCAGTTAAAGGAAACATATGGTTTCGGTTGAGGTTTGTTTGCTTAATTGACTACAGACATGTTCGCGACAGGCAATCGAACTTAAATGATCTGTTTCTCCCCCTTTAGGCCACAGTTCAGCTGAAACAGGCGTTCAAAAACCCGGCCGTGATACCAGCTTTATGTGCTGTCATGAGCAGCTCGCATCACCCTCAGGTATGGTGAGCATGGTGGTGAGGTGGTTCTGACCAGTGGTGGAATACTGCAAATTTGTACTCAAGAACAAATACCGTTACATTGGTTAAATTGTACTCAATTACAAGTAAAAATATTCGTGTTTAAAAAAATACTTGAGTAAAAGTAGAAAGTACTTTTTTCAAAAACTACTCATAATTACTCTTTAACTGATGGATGTTTTATTGCGTTGTCAATAGATTTGATTAATCTGTATAAAG